>NC_133348.1:21034479-21367812 GCF_030506205.2 Paramisgurnus dabryanus | reverse complement strand
TTTTGATGAACACAAAAGAAGTTATTTTGAGAAATGATGGTAAACACACAGCAGTAAGTGACCATTGACTTCCATAGTAGGAAAAAAATATTTTGGAAGTATTGTGATAAATGATGAAGAAAATATTTTGATTAATGATGGTAAGCACACAGTTGATGGTACCCATTAACTTCCATCATATTTTTTATATTCCTACTATGGTAGTCTATGTCACTTACTGCTGTGTGTTTACCATCATTTCTCAAAATATCTTCTTTTGTGTTCATCAGAAAAAAGAATTTCATACAGGTTTAGAACAACATGAGGATGAGTAAATGATGACACAATTTTCATTTTAAAGTGAACTATCCCTTTAATAATAAACACATGACAATGCCTGAATTCAAATGTTGTATTTACGCACATATGCTAGATTTACAATAGATCTACCTGATATATACACTGTAAAAATGTTTTGTTTTTCAACCCAGCATGGGGTCAAAAGGGGACGAACCCAACCTTTGGGTTAAATTAACCCAGAAAATGTTTATATTTGACCCAACAATGGGTTAAAACAACCCATCTTATGTTAAATTACAACATAACCCAGCATTTTTTACAGTGTACATAGATAAATAGATTTTGTCTTGGGGTTATTTGGCACAACAGTGCTAACTAGAATAAAACCTTTTCAACTGCTCAATTACACAAAATGCTGGGTTATTTAAAAAAGACTAATCTTTTTGGTTAAATTAATCCAGATTTTTTTATATTTGAACCAACAATGGGTTAACAATCCAGCATAGGTTAAATTACAACCCAAGGGTCAGATTCGTGTCTTTTTGAAATAACGCTGGGTTGACAATAACCCAGCATTTAGACTATCAGCATCACTACACCAGAAATTAGGCATTAGCTGGGTTTCCATCCAAACGTGAAGCAAATCTTTTCAAAATTCGCAAAAAAAGATAAACAAAGAAATTCTCTTTTTCGCATAAATCAAAAACCACCTCAAGCGAGAGTAAAACTTTTTTGCCAATCAAAGGATTTTTAATCGGAATTTGCCGTTTCCATCACTCGTTTTCGATGCGATACTTCAAAAGGCAAATATGGAAATTGTTAGACATATGTACAGTGTTTAAATTCAGAGTTAGAGGTATCTGTAGTGAAAAAAATAATATAATGTGTGTGTTTATATGCATACATAACTGTATATATGAATGTAGATATATAACCAGAATTTTTACTATTTTATTAATTTTGATTGTTTTATAATCTAAAGTCACTTTTATCAACGTGTAGCACTTAACTTCAGTTGTTTTACATATTATTTTATTTGTCAGAGGAAGTCCCTTTCGTCAACAGGTAGCACTTACTGTGATCTTTTTAAGAAAAGATCACGCCTCCTGTTTAAATGATACTTTTAATAGTCAGAATCTAGTGTGTTAGTATGCAATGTTGCCTTTTTTTCAGGTTAGTACCAGTAGACAGGTTTCATTACAGGAACTTTCGCCAAAAATTTAAATTTGGTTATTTACTTGGTTATTCATTTCCAACCTATTTGAATTGTATGTGTGTGTTTCATTACTTTGAACATCTGAATATGGCATGACTTTATTTCTAAGTATATGACGTCAATATTTTAGTCATATCAGACCTCAGTATAGGGCAAGTCAAAATGGTTGGTTTGCTTAAGATAAGCCAAACACCCATAGTGCTCATCTTATCACAGTTCATGTTGCAGTATCCACCCAAATGCTGGAGGACCCCACCAATCTTTTATAATGCAGTATACAAAAATCTGTGCCACCGGGTTACTCATACTCACTTGGCTCATGCCATGGTTTTGAGCCTATCCACCAGAATCTGAATGGCAGCCGTGCATGCATTGATTTTGATTGTGGTTTTCTGCCAAAATATTTGGCTGTACATTTCAATGCCACAGAAATATGATTTATATGAGATTTAACCCAACAGCATAGCTAGAAATGGGCAACGGAAGATTAATGATTGAATGTAAAACCATCATTTAGCTTTATTACATAGTAACGGGTATGTAGGTGGAAACACAAACTGAATATTTTAAAGAGGAATATATATATATATATACAGAAGTTAGATTTTATTTTTTTAGAGCCAAATCGAAACAGAAAATTTAATAGGATTTAATTATTGTTTAAAACACATATTATACATGTTATATATTATATTATAACCCAAATGAAGGATTTAAACAAACTGTGACACATTGAAGGACCAGTTCAAATTTCTCTCCACGGTTGTATTCAGGATGTGGTTAAGGTCTGTTTGTAAAAGCTGTTCATCAGACCCATGCTTGTGTTATTGGGTATTATGAAGATAATGTATGGGGATACGTACACAATTTCAGGCTGGGTCGAGAATGACCTCATCTCCGATGCTTAAATACATCATGAAACGACGGCAGTGTGACAATGTTGATGTTTTTTCTGCACTGATTTGTATCGTCAGCCCCAAGGTAACGGTGAACTTTTATGGCTTCCTCAGGTTGGTTCAAAATACCATACGTTTATACACCTCCTCATTCTTACACCGCTTTATCTCGTGATAGTGACCTCTTCAATAAAACACACTCTTCTGCACTAATAGACACAATAAACAGTCGTTCCCACTATGAGATTATTTCCACCCTGTACCTCTGAATGGTTTTTGGTGCTCCATGCAACTTAAAACAGTATGAGTCCAAAGAGCTAGATGGAAAGATGAGAATACTGAACCCCCATAAATTTGTTGTTTTGGAAACGTTTAATGCTCAGCCTAAAAACGTCCATGAAATAGGAGGTGGTGAACCATGTTAAATGTTTTGTAGTACTGATGTAGAAGTTCAGAATGTCTACCAGTGTTCAATCTTGCTATCATTTATTCTTGTACGTGTGATGTTCTTTGAAGAGCACTTGCGTTTGGCTCATGAAATTTATCTGGTCAGTACATGTTAATGAAGATACAGATAGCATATATTAGACCTTTAAATGTCTTAGGCATCATCTATTCAGAGCTCAGCGGGGCTGTGCGAGGATTTTGGGTTTACCTAAACTCGAATTAAAAAAAGAAAAAGTGTAAAATCCAACAAAAGTGTGCTGTGTTGGGTTGATTTTGTGAGCCAGGCCATTCTTACCATAATGGAAAGTTTTTAAACAAACAGTGCTGTTTACTCCCCTTATTCAGTTTTGACAAATAAACATTTAAATACATTGTCTTGGTGTTCCTTCAGTGTGATTAATTATTTGGTTTTACACCTGTTGTATGAGAGCTGATTTATATTCATTATAATTCATGTATTTATAAGTGATCTATTGTGCAGAGCAGTGGTCTACACCAGGTTGCCCGCCAAAGCACATTCTATTAGCCCTTAATTGTAATATTATTACATTCTAGTTCTTTTGTTTATGGTAACATTTGAAATAATAAAACAAATGAGGCAAAATAAAATCAAGTAAAACAAAATAAATTTTGAGTAGACGATATCAAAAAGTAGCCCTCCAGATTGTTTTATTTATTATTGTAGCCCTTGGTAACAAACAGGTTGGAGACCCCTGGGGCCTCATTTAGAAAGCGTGCGTATGCACAGATTTGATCGTAAAGTGTGCATATGCAAAAATCCACGACAAAGTCCATATTTATAAAAACTGTCTTTGACGTGGAAAAGTGCTTAATGCCACATTAGGGTCTAAGCAGACGTACGCACTTTTCCTTGTCCGATTGCTGCAGGTTTTTGGAAAAAAGCCATTCTTGGTGCCCGAAATTGGGTTTAAACATTGACAAGCGCTCTTTTATATATCCATGACATTAATTAGGCATCATTTAAAGGCGGAGGTCTGAAACTGCTCAGCTGGGCACAACTTCAAGATCATTTGCGATTTATAAATGTCACATCTGAAAGAAAGGGGTACGCGCATTTTTGATAAACTATTGTAAGATCAAATTTTATAAGAGCAGCATTTTATAAATGAGGCCCCTGGTGTAGAGATTAAAATTAAACAGGCAGTCAGTGATAGTGGGCGGGGGTTTATTAGTGTGACATCACATTAACAAGAGAATCAAAACGGCATGTTTAATGAGACTGCTTTGGTTTAATGGAGGTTAAAGAAGTAGAGGGTTTCATACTGCATAGTAATTTTATAAATAAACACGACACACAAACTGAGACTTAGATTTATTTAATATTTACAGGAATCACGGTACATTAAATTCCTATGTCACAGATAGCTCAGCTTACTTCCAATATTAAACATCCCCTGTCAAATATTGACAAAGTCACCATGACAATGTTACAAAAAACAGCATATGCCCGTCTTGATTTTAGAACAGAAAATACTTCAGCCTAGACAAATTTAAATTTCTGTGCTTCGTAATATATAAACACTGACACTTTACAACAAAGTTCAATTTGTAAACTTTAGCTAATGCAATAAAATATCAATGAACTATACAGCATTTATTCATCTTTATTTCTACATATACAAAGACGTTTTTAACAATACAATTTAAGTATGCATTATTAACAGCCATTAACCGATCAAAAATTTTGCTCATTGATAGTCCATGATGCATTAACTAACGTTAGCATATTTAACTTCATAATAAAGCATTATCCAATAAATAAAACCTATGTACGACTTAAAAAAAAAATGAACTAATCACGCTTCATCAACAAGCAAATTTTAAATAAACGCCAATGTGCTTTTATCAAGGGAATTTTTGGAAAAACATAACGTGACTTGCCTTAACACATGATGCAAATAGGGAATATGATTATTATGATTAAACAACAATGACCTATAAATATCATGACTGGGGATTAAAGGCCACAAGTGATGATGGGTCTAAAACTAACCAAATCTCACACAAATCTGTACTACTATTAATTAAAAGCAAAATGCCTTTAAGCCATACATTTCAAATTAGTATATTTTATTTGGTGAAGGAATCGTGACTGTTGGTGCTGAAGCTATTACCTATTAAATGCCTGTGCAATGGGGATAGAGAAAGCTGTCATAGAGAAGGGTGAGAGGGGCTTTTTGTGTCTTTTTTTACCTTAGTTTTGCAACTGCTCTTTTGTGAAAGAGAGTCGGGCCTGAATAAAATTTAAAGGGACACCATTTACCCATAATGCACCGTTCAATCAGTGTAAAACACTGTGTTATAATTGTTAAAAATGTTACTGTGTGCCAGGTCTTCTGTAAATCTGGAAAGTTCAAGTAAATTTGCAGGTGTGGCATATACTGTAGAAATGTGGTGAATGTTTAAAAACTGAAAAGTGTCCGGCTGAAAGTAAAAGAAACTAGGGGGGATTTAGAAATGAAAAACCTGAAATGCTCAATGAGAGGTGAGCCGTAAACTGTTTTCATTCAGCCATGGTTTCAGCCACATACAACCAAGCCATCCACAATTCAGTCTTTGAAGAGTCTCTCTTTGAAGCAGCTGTTCTGTGGTGATTGTATGTACAAATGGAAACCAAAATTCACTTCAATATCAGAATCCAGTGTCTGGCTTAATAAAGAGGGCAGAAAATGCAAAGGCCAGGAACACAATCCCACCAATTATTGTAACTGTAAAGATAAAAAAGGGAATAACATAAATAATCAGATCAATTATAAATTATTTACATTTATGTATTTGACTTACAGTGTAGTACCAAGTATACATTTTATCATTATTAGTGTTCACTGGGATTAAACCCACAGCCTTTTGTCCTGCTAACGCAATGCTCTACCACTGAGCTACATGAAAAAGGATAATTTATGGATACAGATCCCTATGCAAGTTATTAAAACTAAATACTTCATAATATTTCATTCTCACCAGTTCTGACAGAGATCTTCTGAGCCACTATCCTTCCACCAATAACTGCCAGTCCTGTGCACAGGCAGTGTCCCAGTGTACCACCAACCGCTACTCCAAATGGATCCTGTAACACAAATTAGGGCAACAATTCAGAACAAACAATATAGTGATTTGCTTGCTGCAAAATTCGCATCATCTTTAAAAGGCGGGGTGCATGGTCTATGAAATTCCTTGTTGACATTTGAAATAGTGATGCACCGATGTATCGGCCGCCGATATTTATCGGCCGATTTTTGATGAATTTGAAACCATCGGCATATCGGCAATAGCACGAGAAAAACAATCGGTATCGGCCTATTAATTAACTGCATAAAGAAATCCATTATATGTAAAAAAAACGAGTTAATGTTGTTAATAAAATAAATGCTGAATAGCAAAAACCACCTTTGAAGGTTGTCATGTTGTCTTATTATATTTGTTTAAGCTTAATTTGTGTCTCTCTTATTATGTTGGTCAGTTGAATGTTAATTAGATCAAATCCATGTTCAGTAAAAATAATTTGATGCAGAAATAAACTAGCAAATAGACCAACTGTATAGTATTGTATACAAGTATTTAATATCGGTATCGGCATCGGTATCGGCCAGAAGTTGTCTGTTTAAATCGGTATCGGTCCAAAAAAATCCTATCGGTGCATCCCTAATTTGAAATCACCTAAACACACCCCTACCCCAATAGAATCTGGATCTTCTTTTGATAGACCCGCCCCACACATACACAACCCAGGCAACGATGTCGGTTAGTACACACACCCCTTACTGCTGATTGGCTACAAGTGTGTTTTGGTCGGCCCGACTCCCTATTCCAAAGTTTTTGTTTAAAAAATCATGCACCCTGCCTTTAAGGACTGTACAGAGCATGCAACAAAGTATGACAACCACTGGAAAAGGTAAAATGATCAAAATAATCAAAATTCAAGAGTATCTGGTTTGACTAGGATGCAGTTCTTTATAGCTCTTACCTCTCTCGCAGCAAGCACAATGGTAGCGAGCTGCGAGCGGTCGCCCCATTCGGCAAGGAAGGTTAGTGTGAGTGCCTGAATGAATATGGGTGAGATCACGCTGTGCCACTTCCTCTGAGGCAACATGGTCGCTGTTCCCCCTGCCTCCACATCAGATGCGCCGTTGGCCATCTTATAGCGTTGAAGCTGCAGGTGAAGAGAGAATCAGCCAATCAGAGGTCAGATAACATGTTTAAAGGAATAGTCTACCCTTTTGCCATATTAAACTATGTTATTACCTCAACTTAGACAAATTAATACATATCTATCTTTTTTCAATGCGTGCACTGTACAGCGCATCGTGAATGTGTTAGCATTTAGCCTAGCCCCATTCATTCCTATGGTACCAAACAGGGAAGCCACCAAACACTTCCGTGTTTTCCCTATTTAAAGACTGTTACATGAGGAGTTATACTAGTAAGTATGGTGCCACAAAATAAAACTTTTTTTGGTACCATAGGAATGAATGGGGCTAGGCTAAATGCTAACACATTCATAACGCGCTGTACAGTGCACGCATTGAAAAAAGATAGGTATGTATTAATTCGGTTGAGGTAATAACATAGTTTAATATGGCAAAAGAGTAGAATATTCCTTTAAATAATGCATGAGGTGTTACATAACCACACCTGACGACAAACACACTTCAGATACAAAGCTTTTGAAGAAGACGTGGGCTTATCTTTGGGTCCTCACCTCTTCGTCTTTCTTCTTTATCTCTGCTTGCACCTCCTCCAGCTCCTCTTGACCTTCATCAGCACTCATCCTCAGCCCCTCTCTAAGCATACGAATACCAAAGATGGCAAACAGTGCGGTCGATATGTAGTAGGTATAGATCCTTGGGATAATGGTGGTGGCATAACCGAACAGGACTAATGGGAAAATAAAAGTGTCATAGGTCCAAATTAAATATGGAAGACATGGCAGAAATACTCACTGATAGCACATTAGATACTTCTTTAGATATAAAACATCACATCATGATTTTTTACACCAAGCTACAATTATGTACATATAGAAACTGGTGTATAATAAACATAATAAACTGCTTGAGCAGCTGGTAAGACATTAATAGTCGTTTTGCCTGTAATTTTTTTGTTTAAAGCCCGGAATACACTGCAGGACTTTTAAACTCCTAAAAGATCATTAGCTTATCACACCGTGCGACATGGATCGTTTTAACTTGGGTACGACGAGCATGTAGACTGTACAATGATGACACGGAAGCTTCGGCGGCTGGGTCACACGTTAGCCAAACGTCACCAGCATGCGCTAGGGGTAAACAAATACCAGGACGCAGGTCATAGCAGCAAACACACTGTGCGTTGATCATGCTAAATTTCTGACACTGTCAGTAAACTATCGTAGGCTATCTTTGGACGCAAGACCGGAAAAACGACCGACTTTGAACCTCTCTCACTGTATGACATAGGACCACCGATGAAGAGCCACGATCACAGAAATCGCAACGATTGTTTTACCATGGCAATCTTTCGTCTGGGACAGCCAATAATCGTGCAGTGTATCCCGGGCTTTAGACTGGTACAGCTGGACATTTTGGTTTGGTTGGATTTACAATTAATTTGCATAATGAAAGACATCATGTAAATCTCTCACACCACCTTTACTGTATGTCAATATTAAGAGAGATGAGAAAGAAATGAAAGACAAAAAACAGAAACCCAGAGAAGTTAAATGGCAGGCCAACAGAGAAAGTTGGCCTGCCATTTTTTATGAATTTGAAACCATCGGCATATCGGCAATAGCACGAGAAAGGCCGATACCGATTGTTTATTAATTAACTGCATAAAGAAATCCAATATATGTAAAAAAAAAAAAAAAATTGTTAATAAAATAAATGCTGAATAGCAAAAACCACCTTTGAAGGTTGTCATGTTGTCTTATTATATTTGTTTTAGCTTAATTTGTGCCTCTCTTATTATGTTGGTCAGTTGAATGTTAATTAGATCAAATCCATGTTCAGTAAAAATAATTTGATGCAGAAATAAACTAGCTAACAGACTAATTGTATAGTATTGTATACAAGTGTTTAATATCGGTATCAGCATCGGTATCGGCCAGAAATGTCTGTTTAAATCGGTATCTGCCCAAAAAATCCTATAAGTGCATCCCTAGTTAAACTGTTATTCAATACATAAATATTTTCATATTAAATTGGTAGACCAATAGTTCATTGGTGGACAAAACAGAAGCAAATAAAGTACAAGAACAAAACTACACATAATATACATTTATGTAATTTCAATATTACCAGTGGGACTAATTTAAAGATGTATTTACTTCAATACTTATTAATATAATAATTAATATAATTTAAATTATACATTTGTTTTAATTTAGCATATTTTCATGGGTCAGTACTGTTGTTTTATTACTTTTGTAATAAATTTGTTGGGGTTTTCCTTTGTGTGTTATGGTTGTTTTTATCCAGTATCAGTCAATTAATCAGTTATCGCCAAGTATAGACCAAAGTAGTTATCGATATCTGTAAAATCCTCAATCGGTCGACCTCTATATCAAATAAACTGATAGTGATAAGCTTTGTGAAGACATAATAAGTTAATAGTCATGTTAGTAAGACTAAACTGTGTAACGGAAAGCTCTGGTAAACACAACATAACATACATGACATAATACTTTCATTAAATAAATGCAAAAACAGCCTGAAAATCTATTTTCCTTTTTTAAACAAATATAAGAGATATTTAACCTTAAAGGAAAGCATCTTTTGCAGCGATTTTTGTGAGCATATCAGTGAAAACCCCTGACCACTCGGTGAGTTTCATGTCTTTGTAAACAAAAGTTTAATGCCTTTTAGGAAGGATTGTTCCTGTGCACCTATCCAGCCATTGTAGAGGTGGGGGGTAATACAACAAACACCCGAAAATTCTCGGACCAGCATCATATGTCCAAATTTCAGTCAAAACCGTTCTATTTCATCATAAACAATCTGAAAACAGGACTTTAAGTGTAAAATACCGAACTTGTCATTTAAAGAAATTACGATTAACTACTTGAAAAACAAATTAGGACTTAGAAGTGAGTTTTTCTATTTCATTTATGATATTTGCAATTTCTGACACCTTTTAACCAAACTGTGAAGCTATCTTCTTTACAAATACAAAATAAATCAATTCAAACTAAAGTATGTCATAGTTTTATGATTATAACTTCTAAGAAAGTTATATTTAAACAATCAAGAAGGTGATAACCAGATGCAGGATATGCAAAAAAAATAAAATATTTACCAGACACTTTTTAGTTAAAAATCAAAACACACAACAATAACAATACAGCAATATTAGAGAGGCAATTATATAAGAAGCGCAATATCATTTTAAAGGATTATACAAAGAATATGAGAATTGATACTTAGTTTAGAGAGTAATGTATGTATTCTTATCTTCTTGGAAAGTGTTGGGTGTGGGTTATCTTAAGCTTATCTGAATATGACAGAAAAAAGTTTGACCTACCTGACAGGCACGTCATGAGTCCCAGAGCCAACATGGCACCTGCCAAAACAGTAAGGCGATTGTAGCGCATGGCCATGATGGCTGCGATGAAAAATGTCTTGTCTCCCAATTCTGAGACGATAATAACGGAAATGGCTGCCACGAAAGCATGAATGAAGCCCAGGTTTCCTTGACTGGGCTCATTGACATTGACTGCCGGGCCAGGTGCATGACCGGTGGATGCCTTTTGGAGCTGGACACAAGTTTGGGTATTAGAAATAACAACAACTGTACAATTCTTCACAAGCATGATTTACAAAATATATAAAGAAATAGAAACACTAACTGTACTTCATATTTGTTAAAGTTAGCAAATAAATATGATTATTCTTTAGAGAAATTGACATTTAATTTAATATTTAAATCTAGATATTTATGCTACATGTTGTGTTATTATGGTTTTGGAATAAATGTGAAATCAAAATATATATGGCATAAAATAATCCTGGAATGAAGAACTATAATTTTTGAAAAGACTAAACTTTTGCGTTTTATACATAGGTTTGTGTTACATGTATAAATCTAGAAAGCATATATTATATGAAAAAGGATAAGTAAGAAGATCTCAGAACATAAATGTTAATTTGTTAGTATTAATATTTCCTTATTATTCCCAACAGTTACACTGCAGGAAGTTAGTTGAGCTTTCTCACCGGCTTTGTGTAAACCTGACCCAACAGGTCACCTAATCAAACACGTGGTAATTTAAAGCGGATGATCTATTCAGTGTTCACTTCTTAGAAAGATATGTAAGAATGTATGCGAACAAGTTTGTTGGCTTTTGTTCATTAACATGAGTTAAAATAAACCTATATATATTAACACGGTAAAGAATGTCAAATCTAAAGCTCAAGCATCTTTAAAGCTGTGTGCTTTGGTGAGCACTGTTTGTCAAAACTTCCTGCTGATCAAGTATGTACTTCTGTTATTGCAGTTAAAATAGTTTCCTTAAACTAAATGGTAACGTTAGCGACATGAAGAGCTAGCCAGGATACCTCTGCCACTCGTCTTACCTGACGAGTACGTAGATATACTTACATTAAGGGTTAAAGAAAGATAAACCTTAGATAAATAAAGGTTTGATATGTAACTTACATCTGCGGGCTTTTCCTCAACAACGACTTTATTCTCTTCTTGATTCGCCGAAACTCCAGCTGAGAACAACACGACATTCAGTAGAATAAGGAAGCATATAAATCTGCCCCCGGCATGCCGTTCTCCGGCCCGGACAGCCATCATACGGGCTGCTTTGCGCGGTTTATATTATGGTATTACTAGTAATTTACGATAATACTTTATTTAACTTATATACATCCGCGTTTTCTTGTTAAAGTCGGGCTAGCCCGTCGTCATCTTTGTGGAGCGGTTGATGTGAGGGAAGTGAAAAACATGTTGGTTTACAACTAACTGTGATTGGTCAGTTAGGGAATCAACGTGTAAGTTAGAGCCGTACGTCACGGATATTGAGAAACGCCATTGGCTTCAATGTCGGTCTGTATGACGTAAAACAGAACACCTTCAAGTTAGGTAGAGTTGCAACGCAGAGGAAATACAAGATAAGAGACATCAAAGAACCTCGTAATTTATACAAAATATATTAACTTTAGAGCCAAATTAGCTTTGCTAACAAACATTTATATGAGATTTGCGTATTCTTCCAATATTTTTATTGGTATTCATTTATTAGTAGCATAGAGAGCAGATAATTACATTTTACGAAATTATCCTTTTAATTAAAAAATAAAACTGAGGTTAAAACTACTACTGTGTCTTTTCCTTAAAAATAAAATGCATCAACACACAATTATTTGTTGTCAAATAAACACAGGTCGGTCATGGCAACAGTAATTTCAGACATTATGTTCATTATGTCATTAAAGTATGCCACAGAGATCATCTGTTTTCTGTTCAATCAATAGTTTAATTCATTTAATAAAAATTACAGGATAAAAGGAATAAAAGCTTTCCGATGACATGGATAGTTTTCAAACTTGCTCTTATAATAATCATGACAGAGCTGAGCAGCCAGTGCCTGGTTATAGAGTACATACAGTACCACCATCCACCAGGTTAATGAGCTGCAACCACAACAAACACTCATGGCAGTGTAAATCAGAAGCTCAGCCAGGTAATGTGGACAGGAGACCCACTCAAACCAGTCTCCACATGGAATCTTGTGGGCCAAGGACTTTACTTTGCCTGTATATATAAACATAAGGGAGACAGCTTGATGATGTGTCTTGTACAGAAACAACTTGGTAGTCATATTATAAATGTTGTTGTTGTCGTCATTAAACAGAAATTAATGCATTATATTTAATGTTTCAATGTTGTATACTGTTTGCAAATTGTAAAATAGTATAAACAGGAAAAAACTACCAACCACAACACAGTAAAATATTTTTTTTGTTTCAGCTGGAACCTTCAATTCTGTGGACTGATTAATTATTTCCCCAGTAAACTCTAGGCTTCTCACCTGAGTGGTCAGTCCTCAGCTTTGCCAGCAGTAAGAGGGACCGGTGCTGGAGGAGTGATGCCCAAATAAAAAGAAAAGCCCCGGTTACATGATACCATGTCAGCTGATGAGAGAACGGGACTGATTTGGCACCTGGCAATGAAGAGAGAAACAAATACATAAACATTAGTTAGTAAAATCCAAAGACATTATTTAAATACATCTGTGTTGCTGAAAGAAGGCTTTACTAACCTTCTTGTGTCAGACAGGCATTTACGCACAGGACAGTTAGGCCAAGAAGGACATAGTAGGCCAAACCAAAAGCATATTGTACTATATGGATCACACCATGAGAAAATACACTGACAAACAAGCACTCCAAGAGCCGTCTAAGGGAATGAACCCATAGTAGCACTTGTAAAAGCAGAACGGAAAGCTGTAATTCTGAAAATAAAATGCAGGATTGTTAATTTTATTAGAATAGGTTTCTAATAAATATTGGGCATTTAAACCATAATTAAACTTTACCTTTCCAAGCAGCTCTTGGTCTGCCAGTCAAACAACAAAGCGAGTCTATCAGCCAATCAGGGAACGCCTCGCCCATGACGACAGACCGGAAAGAGAGCAGTAGGAGGAGTCCATTCCACAAGACTGACACCGCGTAGAAATGAAGGAAATAGCTACAGAAAAAAATATGTTTATATCTACTAAAAGATATATAATGCAAACCGCACTCACATGCACAAGCTGTGATATATGAGGCTTTTACAAATCTACTTAAAATCATTTTTAACCCACGGTTACCTCTTAGATACGTGAAAACTGAGCAGCCAGCTCGGGCGCTTGATGTTTTCCTTAGTTTTTCCATATCGAATTAAATCCTGAAACACTTGATCGAGTTTGTGAGGCAGTTTAAATGAAAATGTATAGATGCTGAAAGCTACGATAAAACATAACGCTAACGAAAACCATATGATATTAACTAGTGGGATAAGCATCGCAGCATCATAATTCGTCCGCTCCTTTAAAACTCCGGAGGAAAGCAAATACTGGATATTTTAGGTTCCACTCTTAGGATTTTACAAAGGCCCTATTGTGGTAAGGCAAAGCACAAAGATACCATACACAAAGTTATTTTCATGTTTTTGATATTTTTTGATATTTTAAGTAATGAAAACAACCGCATTTTTAGAGCTTTTTTAAATAAATCTACAATTGTAGGTCTACCTACAAACACAAGGTGGCAGCAAACAAAATATATTTTGTAAAATATTAAGGTACCCTCCTAAGTGAAATGAAATGTCATTCCTGTTTTTAATGTAGTGCCACCTGAGGTCCCAAAGCTCACGGGCATTCATTATTGACTTTACCCCTTGTCCCTTACACGCATGGATTTTTACAGATTCTCCAAATGAATATGTAGATGATGAGATTCAAAGTCATTGTAATTTTACCTTGAGGAATGCAGTTTTTGGCAGATTTGTGAACATTTTCTTCACTTCTGAAAGACTCAGATATTTTTTTTATACCCAGTCATGTTATTGACCTGTTGCCAGTTAACGTAAGTAGTTGCAAACTGTTCCTCCAGCTGTTTTTAAAAATGGGGAATTGCAAATCATTCCATTCTGATTGCATTTATTGACATATATTTAGAAGCCTTTGCACAATATCAACACATCCAGATGCATTTTCATCCCATTTGCTATGTGCAGAAATAGTTGTTATCTTATTTTAATAGTAAGTACGTAATCATTTAGTCCTGAGGAGCATTGTCTGGTCTCTGGAGTAGTAGGGCATGTATAAGTTCATGGCTCTGCAGACATCAAAGCAGCTTTTTGTTTATTTGGGCTCATCTTCTGTCGACTCAAACAGGAACCTTGAGACTTTATTCTCACTAAGGAATCCAGCTTTGAATATGTTTTTCAGAATTAAGGAAGACATAATCTCACACCAAACAAGACTAAATCAACATAACATCACTGGAACGCCCTATTCACAACTAGGATAACTGCAGATGTTACCACTTATTTCTACCAAATGTATACATAACTGTACATAAATAGTATATATTAGGACCCCAGTGAAAGATTTTCTGAGAGTGTACAGTAAAGTGGTTAATCTAACCATCACAACAGACTGTTTAAACAAATTACAATTGTCAAGCCACAGTAGATTATTTTCAGTTTGAAAGACTTTCCTAAAATTGATAAAGCTGGAAAAAAATTCTCAATTATGTCTTAAATTAATTAAAATATTATTAGAATAATATTTATTGATGAATATATTTAAATATTATTCAAGTGCCATTATGGGGTTCTGATTTACAACAGGAAGTTAAACAATAACCAGAGCACAGTATGTATTTGTCTCTTTACTTGCACACTTTGTCTGCCAATGTGAGGAAATCTAATGTCAAATGCCCACTTGATCCATTAACTATAGCCTTAATGTTCAGTCAGTAAAAGAGAGTGTACATGAAGAGGCAATTCTCTAAAGTTTTTGACTCCAGGATGCCACATATAAGAGGCTGGTTTCCTATCTGAGGATGTGTGCACTGTTTCCTGCCCCCTCCTGACTCTTCCTCGTTGTGCCCACTGCTGGACTTTCATTAGGTTCCCTTCTGACATTCTCATCGTCACTCCTCCCCTCTTTAAATACTT
This sequence comes from Paramisgurnus dabryanus, assembly GCF_030506205.2. NCBI lineage: Eukaryota > Metazoa > Chordata > Actinopteri > Cypriniformes > Cobitidae > Paramisgurnus > Paramisgurnus dabryanus. The sequence goes on along the minus strand of NC_133348.1, from coordinate 21,352,302 downwards.
CTATCCCTTTGTCTATCCATTCACTGTGCCCCCCCACCCATTTCTCTCAGCTGGATCTTAGGTTGTGTGATCCCCATGCTCCAACACACACACATCTAGATAGATATCTATTTACTTTTGGATGCACCACCTTTTGCATTTTTGATACCATCCATTCATGTTTGTATGGAAAAAGCAGTGTTAATTTCCTAACATGCTGCTTAACAGTCTGTGGTCTATGGAAAGTAAAGTTTGGATCGACATGAAAGAAAGAAAATGATCAGAAACAGGAACAGGAAAAATCCAGAATTAAAGCACTGATAAAAGAAACGTGGAAAGACTTTTTAGTAAAATAATATAAATATAAATATTGCATTTCAGCTCAGTGATATTGAAGATCAACCCTGTATCTTGATATAATTTAGTGTGATATATATTTAAGGGCTTGAGACTAACTTTTTTCACTGGTTGCACTGGTGCGCCTAACTTTTTTTCTTAGGTGCACCCAAAGTTTTGACTGCATTGCATTTAACGCCACAGTTTTACAAGCACCCAACTCTTTTAACTCGCACGAGGGTGCTGGCATCCTAAAGAGTTCTTTATTTACATGAATTCAAAGTTACTGTTAGTTTAAATGTACCTACCTCAAAAAACTATACAGCATTTAAAAGGGTTAACACTTATGTATCAGGTTTTGTTTTATTTTATTTAGAAAATCCTATAGTGACAGTAATGTCTTCATTTTTGTCAGGAGTTTATTATGAATTTGTATTTAATTTTTTTAAGTATGACCCTCAGTCGCTGTCATTGAGAAAAATCTTCCTGCATCCCTGCTGAAAAAAAACAGCATACCAGCAAGACCAGTTGTGTTTTGGTGCTGGTTTATTAGTTAAAACCAGCTAAACCAGCATCAAACCAGCACCAGCAATAGCGCCAGCACCAAACCAGCATTAGCACCAGCATCCCATGCTGGTCATATCAGCAAGACCAGCATATCTTGTGTTTTGGTGCTGTTATGCTGATGACCACCAGCTAAACCAGCATGCTGGTTTGATGTTGTTTTTTTCAGCAGGGATGGTGTTAATGAAAGCACTCAACAACTCAATGTTCATTTGGGTTTTTTTTATTCAAAGTGTTCATATTTGGAGAAATCTTTATTCCATTTGAAATATTTACTTAAAATTTCTGCAGGGATGGGTAATATTTAATCCATATTTATTCCGTACACACTTTGTTTGTCTGTTTTATTCATACGTGAAGCTAGAGGGCGCTCGTGACAGACAGTCTCATTATGATAACTTAAGGAAAAAGACGTAGTGTCAAGCGGCGATCGCCATTTTATTCCGTTGCCAAAATGCGTGCGGATACGTTGACACATCATCATTGTGTACAAACAGTAAAAGGGTCTATGTGGTTCATTACCTAATGCCGAATTAACGTACAGGGGCTAGACATCTGCGGCTACACCCACTATGTTTATCGGACGGGCCACTCGCCTCTCTGACACGCCACACGTATTTTTAAAGCACACACGTTTCTGGACCATTAATATCTGGACCACGGCCAATCAAAGGGAGGGGTCCGCCCTTCACTATCCCTGCCACTGTAAAAAATTTGCTGTAATTATGCAGCTGGTTGCCAGTAACTTACTGTAGAAGATAAAGAGTGAAAATGTTTCATGTTCATTTAACTTTGAACAAACTGTTGCCAGTAAATACCCAATGGCAGCTAGTTGCCAGTAATACCCAGTAATACTGTAATTTCTACAGATTTTTTTTACAGTGTGGGTTATACCACAACATGGACCTAATGTGTGCTTGTTGTTGAAACAAAGGGAGACTTTCAGACACAGAGTTGTAGAGACTTTTTTTATCCGCCGAACGGCTGGTCGCACGGGTGCGACCTAATAGTTCTTTATGGCGCACCATTGAGCAATTAGGGCGCATGTGTATAATGTTGATAAATTACATACTTGTAAACTATTCTGCAATTCAGCATCCTATACATCTTTCTTTAGGCCTGTATTCAGGCTAAACTGTAATCAGCCGTCAGACCTTTTGGAGTGACAAAAAGTTTACAATTATTGATAATGGAATTTAAAAACCTCATTTTCTATTTGATATTTTAGCACACTTTTACACAATTAGGTGTAATATAGCCTTACTTTGATGACAATGCCATGTCAAACACTAAAAATGTCTAACTTCTTCAAAGCATTGCAATAGACAAACCATTTCTTTCATGTCTTTTGGAAGAACCTTTTTCTCAACAAAGATTCTTTTGTGAAACAGTAAGGTCCTTTAGTTTTTAAAAGTTTTTTACGGAGCTTACAGTTAAAAATGGTTCCATTATTTGGCATCATCTGTGTAGCATATATTGTGTAGCAGTGTGTTGGCAATATTTCATATAACATAAAAAGTGTGCGTACGTACAAAATGTATTTTTCAAATGATTGTAAAATCTGCTTAGAATATATTTGTCATGCTTTGTCTATTGTCTTGTGCTGGTTGGCTGCAGGTTCATTTTCCATGGTGTTCCCTCATGGTGTTTTCTTTTCCAGTATCCAGCGCTGATGACAGAGCAGGAACTGGCACACCTTGGCCAGGGCCACTGGGATGTGGCACTGAATAGTGAGGTATTCTTGTCATTATTGAAGTTAAAAATAAGAGAAGGTTGTGGGTTTAATTCTCAGGGAATATACATACTGTACTGAAAAAAGTATAGATTGAATGCATTGTAAGTTGCTTTCAATAAGCATCTCATAAATGCATTCATATAAAATGAACACTTGCAGACAAGACATTTCTGATCTAATGTTGCAGGACCGTGGTGGGCGGCACAATGAATAACAACACACTGTAAAAAGAATACTGTGAAAAATACAGTAACTTGCTGGCAGCAATTAGCTAGTAAGTTGCTGTATTTCATTTCACAGTATTCTTACTGTAAATGTAACTGCAGTAAAATTAAAATTACTCTGAACTCTTTTACAGTAATAATCACAGTACTGTATTTCATAACTACTACTGTAATAGGGATTACTGCATTTATTTTGTGTACTGTAAAATGAAGACACTGTTTGTCACAAAAATGCCATTTATTTTCTCACTTTAAATTACAAAAATTCATAAATTAAAAATAGCATAGCATACATTTTTTTCAACATGTTAAATTTTTTCTGTGAACATCTCAAAACTATTTTGAACACATACATTTTTTTTTAATATGTTAACATTTTTCTGTGAATATTTCATTTAATTTCAACACTTCATACAAAAACACTTTTCTGAACACACAAAACAATCAATATGTATTAAAATGTTTCTGGTAAATTACAAATGCATAAAAATTAAATGATTTACATTTACAGCAGGATTTCAAACCTGAATATTGTTTTTCTCCAAGACGTTTTTTTTTCAGAACTATTATTCTTTTAAAACTGGACCTGAACTAGTTGACTTCCTGGGCTGGACTCTACCCTGTAGTGAAAGAAATTGACTATTAATGTAAAAGTTTATAAGCAAGACAGATGGGTTGATGACATATACATAAAAGTTTACTTCACAGTGTTTTAAAGGTGCGGTGTGTAATTTCAAGAAGGATCTCTTGACAGAAATGCAAAATAATATACAAAACTTAATTATCAGGGGTGTATAAAGACCTTTCATAATGAACCGTTATGTGTTTATTGCCTTAGAATGAGACGTTTTAACTACATACACAGAGGGTCCCCTTACATGGAAGCCGCCATTTTGTGCAGCCATGTTTCTACAGAAGCCCTTAACGGCAAACTTTTTTACTAAGTTGTCTCCAACTATGACATGTTTGTCCGGTGGCAGCTACCGTAGCTTCTCTATGTGTTTCAAAAGCAAGAGGTGAGCAGTGGACTGAGCAGTTGGTTGCAATTCACAACTTCACCACTAGATGCCGCTAAAATTTACACACTGCACCTTTAAATAAACAATTTTTATTTTTTATATGCTCTGTTGGTGGTTTGTGGAGTAAAATCTAATATTTATTATTTAATAACTGTCTACATTAAAGGCGGAGTGCATAATGTTTGAAAAACGCTTTGGAAAAGGAGACGGGCCGACTACCAAAACACACTTAAAGCCAATCAGCAGTAAGGAGCATGTCTACTAACCGACATCCTTGCTGGGTTGCGTATGTGTGAGGCGGGTCTTTTAAAAGAAGGTCCAGATTCTATTGGGGTAGGGGCGTGTTTGTTTAGGTGATTTCAAATATCAACAATGGCTTTCAAACATTGTGCACTCCGCCTTTAATACTATTATAAAATTATACATAAATATCCCACATTTCTGCCACAATACCATGTTTACAGTTAGTGATACAACAGTGAAATTTATGGTAAATATTTGTTGATTTGTGAATGGAAAAGTATTGTTTCACTCGACGCGCCAAACACATATTTTGAAATGACGAACCACACACATGACGGGCTACATACATGTTGTGACAAACTTTGCATCGTGCGCCCTCGAAAAAAGAAGTCACCGGCCGCCACTGCATTAGACTAGCTGTGCTGCTTTTCTACCATTTGCATGGTGAGTTAAATTAAACGTTTGATGTTTAACAATAGCACAACAGTTGATAAACAAAAATAAACACTTTAAAAAGTATTTTACTTATCGGGTAGTTGGTTAAAGAATGACTACTCAAATATTTGTTCCCATTCCTAGTCAAAACTATATAAAAAACACTATATATAAAAGTGCTTACCTCTGGATAAATTCCAATGTAGTGGCTGCATCATACATGGCTAGAGCAGAAGTGAAATCACAACGGTCACTCAATTGGAGGAGAACTCTGCCCTCGATGGAAAGCATCCATTTTTTGCCCCCAGAATGGACTCTCCTAAAAAATATTAAATAAAAGTTGCCATTGCACAGTATTCAATCTGATATGGTTTACTATTTTACATAAGCAAAATTTATTGAAAACACTAGCCCTACATAACTACCTATTAGATCAATAACCACTAGAGATTTTTGGAATGTATGTGCAAGATGACATAAAACTTTGTTCACACCACACAGTGACTCGATACAAATATGCTTTATAGATGAAGTAACCCTTAAAATTGACATCTATTGTGTATGTCGAGTGCTGGGATCTTACCGAGCATGATGAGCCTTGGAGTGCTTGGCAGGGAAATCTGGGCCTCAGCATCTGTTTAGGTGGAAGTTTCCTGTAACACAAAATAAACAAACAAATAAAAACGATTAGAAATCACAAGTACAATATTCATAAGAGAAAAAGTGTGTCAATACTGTACAAAAATAACTTGCATCAACCAAGAGAAAAACAGCTTCTTCCTGTTGCATGGTTTCTGTGCACTTTAACATGTTTGATATATTAATATATATATAAATCATAGAATAAACAACATTGCTTGCATTTGAAAATCATCATGCATGCCAGTTCATGTAACTTATGTACCTGGAACGATGGTCGATGGCTCTTGTCTGCAGTCTGAAAGGAAAAAAAAGAGGTGAATAAAAGAACGAGTAAGATCTCGAAATATCTTAATACAGTGCGAGAATATTATAATAGTATAATATATATACACAATTTCAAACTATTTTGAATTCAGCAATGCTAACGTTAGGTACTCTTTAATCAAATAAAAAAGACGTTATAAATGTAATGTCGCCAGATAAGACAAATATTTATACAATATGCTCCCCAAAGTCGGGTATAACACTTCAAATTAGGCTATTAACAATCTAACGTTATAGTTTCTGCAGTTTGACCTCCAATGAAGTTCAGAAAAATCGTGAAATTATGAAAAATGTGTGTTACTGTGTTTTCTTTCGAATCGGCCCGCTTAACTTTATGTCCGTTTCCTCAGGCAGCAACGTAAGCGAGAAAGAGAAAAAAACGAGAGATTTAAACGAATATCGCGCCAATAAATACAAAAATACACACTTTTAAATTAATTTGGTTCACAATGCTAACGCTATAATTAAATTAAAGACGTTATAAATGTAATGTTGCCGGATAAGTCTTACCTCATATCTCCTCAGCTGCGTTTTCTTTCAGCTCGAGAGACTGGTTTCAGCCTGCGGAGGTCGTCGCACTCGCATATGCAGGGTCCATACGTCATCAACCCTGGGTTATTTAAGTTAACTGACCATTAGATTCGCAAGTCATAAGCATATTAAACAATTTACTATTAACTTAGAATAACAGTCAACTTTATAATTGTTAATATTCTGAAACAAGACAGTTTTGATGACGTATGCAGCCGAGAAATGCGACCTCCGGAGGCTGCAGCCTTCGCATTGAAACACGGCCAATTACTATTATTATTAAATTATTATCCTTCTCTAAACTAATGACGTTATAAAATTTTGCCAGACTAGAAAATATATCGAAATCATGCAGAAATATATGTGGTAATAAAATTGCAAAATGCACACACGAGACGGGTTTACTAGGAAGTGTGCCGCTCATTACTCCTCTCTCTCAGTGCACTCTTAAAGTTGAACAAACAGGTGACTTTACAAGAGTAAACTTTGAAATTAAATTAGCAAATTTACCTTTCTGAAGTAAAAATTCTGATGAAAGTGTGGAATTTCGTAGCTTTCCTTGGCTGAAGAAAAAAATCCTCTAGAAATTGCTGTATTGTAATTCACAGAAAAAATATTTTTACTGTAGAATTTACCCGCCATTGAAAAAAGACCATGATGCTTTGCAGATCTACAGCAACTTGCTGTATACAAGTTCTACAGTAAGCATTTGCTCATTTTACAGTAATAATGCTGTGAAAACTACAGAAATTTGTTACAGTGCACAGAAGGTATGTTAGTTTAGGGACAACACGTTTAAGTATTAATTTTTCACAAAATAGAGTAAAGCGAGTAACAAACTCATTTAAATTTCAGTAGTTGTAACTGCGTTACTTGATTAAAAAAAAAATACTTTGTTACATGCTCGTTACTGCTAAAAGTAGTGGAATTACAGTAATGGAATTACTTTGTAACGCGTTACTCCCACCACTGCTTTTAACACAACTTGTGTTGTCCCTTTCATTTATTTTAACATGAAATAACGTGTTAAATGGCATGACACACACAATGTGTAAAAAAATGAACACATCATTTTTTAAAAGTGTATGCTGTTACCTGGTAAAATTGGTTACCTTGTGAAATTTAAATTGCACTAAAGTTCATAACAGCTTCCTAATGAACATGCTTTTTTGAGTAAAAACTGCTATTTGCTTTGTTCAGTGGGTTTGATAACTGCAGTAAATGCTTGGGAGAATAAAAGCCATATATTAAGCTGTATCACTGATGTCGAAATTTGTACTGCGCCTTTTTATGAATAAATATTAATTATACCTTCTAACAATAAGGTGGTTAAGTTTAATCGTGCTTAAGCTTTTTTTATACCTGTGTAATGTTGATAAATTACAACTAGCTATTCTGCAATTCAGCATCCTATTCATCTTTCTGAAAGTATTAATTACAAGACTCTCTGCTGGTGTATATTGTCTATGTTTTGCTCTTTACTAAGTAACGCAGTAGATAATAGCACATCTATAGGACAAACCAACGCAAGAGTTACCTTTTGGGGGCTTTTCCATGCACGCTGTTAGCACTGTTCCAAAAGATAGGAAGTTCTCTCTTTTTCCTGATCTCCAGCTCAGGGGGAAGTGTTTTAAATGCTATTACTCCCAGTAGAAATGACCAGGACAGGAAACATGTGGTGGTTTGAGACCTAAACTCTAACCCATTTGATCAAACTCCCACCTGAATCATTCAGGCTTTCTAAGACCATCAGCAAACAATACTGTGTCCCCACAAACAACAACTCAACTAAACAAACCAAAACATATAACATTTATAGGTTTAAATAAAAAAAAGTAAAACAAATAAAACATTTTGTTCCTTAAAACAGTCTAACCAGTCACCGATAGTTTTCTTATTTTTTTTTATTATGATAACTTTATTAATCAGTTTGAAATTGAAAAATGATTTTGACCAGAGATACAAATTATCTAATACTTTTGTTCTATACCACACCTTTAATTTTTATTGTAAAACTAATTTTTTCAGTAAGGGTGTTTTCCTTAAATTTTTTAAAAGGAAAGTTAAAAGTTTGCCCTTACAAGTACTAAACAAAAAATACCCCCAAAATTGCATTGTCCATCACTCATACACACTACATGACCTTTCCTACTGCATTGTTTGCCTTGAGACGTCCTGTGACATGAAAGCTTACTGTTACACAACAAAAGTTGTCCCCTCCCCAGCGTTATTTTCTCGACCCACCCATATCCCACTGGCGGCTTCTCTAGGACATTCTATCTCAACTTGCTAAAAAAACAAGGGAGGTTACCAATACTCAGCCAACCTCCAGAGAGGAGAAAACACTGTTATTAATTGTAGTCCTGTAACTTTACGGTACAGGAAACATGGCCACCTAGATTGTTTACGGACAATGGAATGGTTAGAGGGTCTTCCTCTGCAAAATTAGGCTGTGTGTGACTGCTTGGACACTGTAACCCTATAGACACATTTCTATTTTCAAAAACGTTTGTAAGATATAATAAACACTGTTATTTAATATGTGTTCCCATAGATCAACTGGATCTTGTATGTCACTTGAGTCGAGTTGCGTTAGTAACGCAAAAGTCAAGGGTTTGATTCTCCGCGAACAAACATAACCTACTGATTAAAATAAAGTTGCTCATGGTTAAAAGCGTTTGCCAAATGCGTAAATGTTAACCACACTGATAGCAGTTCAGATAAGCTAGGACCGGAATCAGTGGTCAATAAAGTGCAAATAAGCACATAAGCATCTTCTAAGTGCAACCGCATATCTGCACTTCTTGATTGAGTTAAGTTCCTGTCGTAATTGATCCCTGATAAAGTCATCGTGTCTGGGTTGGCACTAAAGGTTTGGATGTGGACCTTCGGCCTCAAATAAAAATAAACGCGAATATGTTTGATTTTTATAGAGTGTTGCGCTCCTCCCTCATCTCGTCGTGTCCATGAGCGCACTTCCAGTCGCGCGTCTGTCCAGCGCGAGCCCATCAGTGAGCGCGCAACAGGTTCCTGTCCTGTCAGTTTCAAAGCAACGCGAGGATTTCTCCTCCTCCCGTATATAGTTTGTTTTTCCTTCGTATATACAAGGATATTTAAAACCGTATCTTGAAGAGCAGAGCAGTGTTTTACAAACGTGATGAGGAGTTAAGTTTTATTTTTTTCTAAACTTTTAAAGTTTGGTTTCATGCCGGGACGCTTCAGCTTTACTGTCGCGTGATGGCAAAGAAATCTCACGTTCTTCTTCTCGTCGACTTTCTTCTGACCATCAGCCTGGTTATAGGTAGGATCTTAATTTTTAAATAATTGTGTTAGTATGCAGAAACTAATACTAAGACCGATACTAATCAATTAATAGCCTACTAACCAATTAATTAAACAGTAGTTGTATCACGCTTTGTTAATTTAATTGCTATGATTTAATTTGTCTTTATGATGTCCATTAAGGCTTCTTTAGATATCCTCTTGTGGAGTACGAAAGTTATCTTTGTAAATAATAAAAGAAGCATAGCCCGTGTTATGTTGTCACTACACATTTTTAGGATATTTTAATAAAACATGTAATTATTATTTTAATGATGATTATTATTACTGTTTATTATATTTTATCATAGCAATAAAAAGTTTGTCATCCCATTCTAGTTTTTTTACCCAGACTAACACAGTCTCACCCCATGGCGTCAAGTGTCGTCAAATATTGACGCCATGGGGTAAAGGGTCCTTTCATATCTACAGAGAATTAATGTCTCACAAAAACTTTTTGACTTTAAGGCTTTTTGTTGAAAATTGGTCTATGACATTGTTCTGATAGCACCTTTATAAAAGGATTTAAGAACAATGCAAAATATTATCTTATATAGCTTATTTATGTTTAAAATAGATTTTTACAATTTGAGCTTAGATTCAGGATTTCAAAATCTGACTTGGTGAGGATTATTTTTACACACTAAAAACAGTTAATCTTTCGATTCTCTCTTGCCCTTATCTTATGATTCCCACATTTCACGCTTATTCATCAGATACAATCAGGCCTTCAGCACCATTGTTCTTTCATTGGCGAGCAATTCAAATGTTATTAAAAAAAGGTTAATACGTCAGTCTCTATGGAGTGCATGTGTTTTATCATTGATTGTAAAGGGTGTGTGTTCTCTGTGCTGGTTGTGCTGGATCAGGCTTAGGAGCGTGGGGCCATTTAGCACGGCCCCGGCCTATCTGCCCCTGCTTCCTGTTTTGACACATCCACTACGCTGTCCTGTGCAGCTCCAGTGGAAAAATATCCCAGGGTCCCACATCACACTTCTCTGTACAATGCACTGTGCCATGCTGTGCCCTACCAACTGCTACATCCCTTACCATAAAACCAGCCCAGGTCATAGGCAATAATTCAGAGTCCCAAACACTCAGATCCCTTTGACTGTTTGTATCCTTGCTTTTGCACAGACAGAAGTAATGATTTGGACTGTTAGGATGATTGACCAAATACATTAAAAGGCTCTGTTAACCTTAAAAATTTAAATACAAGCTGTTACCTTATGCAAACATGAACTAAAATTGAACTGCATCAACTTTGACCAAAAGCAATAGGTAAAACAAGTTTGTTGAGCTAGCTGGTTGAAGTTAAAATGCCTTAACTCAGTTCTGTTATGTGTGTTGTGCATGTACTCTGCTGTTTCAATGTATTGAAAATGTATGTATGGAGACCAACATCTCCAAAGTGCTTTTAAAATTAATAAGAATTCACTGTAAAAAAAAAATCAGTAGAAATTACAGTGTTACTTGCAGCTGGTTGCCGGTAACTTACCGAAGATTTAAATGTATGTTATTTACTGGCAACATTTTGTTGAAAGTTAACTAAACATTAAACATTTACAAGTCTTTGTATTTAAAGAGTAAAATAACAGCAAAACATTCTGGGAAACAAAATCTGAAGCAAAAACAGAAAAAGGTTGATGATGATTTCTGGTTCCCAGAATGCTTTGCATGATGCTGTTATTGTATAGTTTTATTCTGTAAAGATAAAGACTTGATAATATTTAAAATTTATATAACTTTGAACAAACTCTTGCCAGTAAATAACATACATTTAAATGCACGGTAAGTTACCGGCAACCCAGCTGCAAGTAACACTGTCATTTGTATGACTTTTTTTAAAGTTACAGGAGATAAAGTTGGACGTAAGTGTATAGGATTAAACACTATGCCCCGAGACCCTGAAAAAGATGAATGCTGTACTTTAAAAAATGTTTTATTTACTTTTGATCTAATATATTACATATCTTTTGAGGTTTATTGTTCTGCAAATAGGATGCCTATTCCGGTTTTTTGTGTTAAAATTAGAAATTGTGATATGGTATCTACATTCAGATGGATTTTTAGAATTTAGTGTTGTTTTACTGATGGTGTGAAGTGTTGCATGTGTCTTAGTTGGCTTGTTTTAAACAAGTTTAAGTTATTTTGATGTAATTTAACAAAATAGGCTATACATCTGTACATCCAAGCTGCTTAACTTAAGATTTTATTACCAGTCTATTTGGAATTAAGTGTTTTACAGGCAACACTATAGTAAAAAATGACACATGTGAAATTAAGTCAGGATAAGAATATGAACCATATACTGAAATCCTCATTTAAGTCCCTCAGTACTCTAGATTTTAGGTGAATATTTCTATCAGCTGCTTTTTATAAAGGCTCTTGTGTGTGTTTTCTTTCAGCGATAGAGCACAGGTTTGAGCCTGATCCTCCGACTCTAAACATCCCTGGAAAGACTTTTAAAATCAATGCCTCGGATACACTACAGATCACCTGCAGGTAAACTCACTCCTGTCTCTGGTTAACTATGTCATCAAAAATATACCTCTAAAGCTTCTCTCTCTCTCTCTCTCTCTCTCTCTCTCTCTCTCTCTCTCTCTCTCTCTCTCTCTCTCTCCCCCCCCCCCTCTCTCTCTCTCTCTCTCTCTCTCAAGATGAAAGTGGATACTGTTTGTGTTCTTTATGCAAAATAAAGTGTTTGTAATTTTGTTCGAAATATTGTTAGACGCAGCTGATTGTCTTATCTGCCCATCACACAGGGGGCGCCAGATTCTGGAGTGGTCTACACCTTTCAACCGAACCCGTTCTGAAAACCGACTTATCATATCAGATTGTAGTGGCGATGGGATGTTCTGTAGCAATTTAACCCTCTCAAAGGCAGTAGCCAATGAGACCGGAGAGTATCGCTGCTTCTATAAAAACCTCCCCAAAGAGGATGGGGCCACTTCTGTTGGGATTTATGTCTTTGTACAAGGTAGTACTTTGTCTTAGTGTTGTGGAAAAACTAAATGTAATCTTCATTAGGTGATGTTGAAATGAAAATCAACACAGATGCATAAAAGCTTCTGCAGGGAAAGACACAGTTTAAATCAGTTATAGCATCAAACATATCCTACATAAAATGCTTCGGTCAAAAACTGTGAAAAACAAGAAAGCATCTAGAGACAGTACAGACCACTTTACATCAATTTTTAGAGCATTCAGTTTCAGGAAATTTTGTCCAGTGGACTCTTATTTAAGTTGTATCACCATTAGCCTTGCAAAGAAAACAGCTCAAAAGAAGAAAACTCACCCTTGTTTACAAAAATAGTTTTCTGTTACAGTCTTAATAGTTAAATGTTGTATGTGAATGACAGTGAGATTGGCAGTCAGAATATTAGCACTAATATTAGTTATTAGTTCAAAGTTAATGTGGTAAAGTATCATTTAAATTTATATATCTATGGCAACTTCTGGCTTTTTATGGTCTGCAAAGGTCTATAATATACTTATAAAATAATATAATAATATATAAATAAAATATAATATACTATAAAACCAAAACAACATACATTTTATTTTATTTTATTTATTTTACTATTAGGTTTACAGTGTACTTCAAATTATGTTAGATTTGCTGGTAAAAATGTTAACAAAACATCTCATTGGTTACAGATTATCGCATGCCATTTGTCCGAATGGCTCAAGATTTTGACGTGGTGTTTATTCAAGAAAGAGAGCGAGTGGTCATTCCCTGCGTGGTATCTGTGGAGGACCTAAACGTCACACTCTACACGGTGAGTTTATGCTCACACATTTTCAAATGCAAGACTTTCAAATTGTTCAGGATTATATTTGTGTATATATGTCTAATATATGTTTATGGTGTTTGCCTTGAACAGAAGTATCCAGTAAAAGAAAGAGCCACTGATGGGAAAGAGGTGCTTTGGGACAGCAAGAGAGGATTTATCCTCGACAGTCATGTGGTCAGCTATGCCGGTGTAGTCTACTGCGAAACCGTTATTCAAAACGAGACCTATCAGTCCTCATCTTACATTGTGGCTGTTGTAGGTAAGACAGATCTGAGGACCGTAAAATGTATATAGAATACATTTAATATTACATATTGGAATATTATTGATGACAACACTATTATATATCATTGATAAAAATCTGACTAATGCTATGTAGAGCTCATATTAAATCTAGTGCTTGACCCTTTCACCACTGACAACAAGCCAAATGCTGTGTATTTTCCTTTACCCCATTCAAGGTTTAAAAAAAATTAGTAAATTCTGTTTGGGACATACAGTATGTTTTTTTATCTGACTTTTATTTTTTAGTTATTTTAACTTATTTACAGTGTAATTGATAAATCACTGTGTTTCGGGATATAAGTCTGCATCAGGTTGTTGAGACTATAGAAGTATTTGGTGTGCGATCAGCTGCCCATGGTCTCAAGAGAACAATGCTCCACCCGTCACGTCTCTCACACCCCTTTCCCTCTTCCGCAGGATTCAAGATCTATGACCTCATCCTGAGTCCAGCTCAAGAGAGGCTGACGGTGGGAGAGAGGCTTGTGCTAAACTGTACCGCTCATACTGAGCTTAATGTGGGAATCGACTTTCAGTGGACCTTCCTTCATGAGAAGGTCAGTAGCTAAAAACAATCTTCCGGCGTTTGAGTAAACAATAACAATAATCGAAAAAAACATAGTCTCCTTACTGTTGCCTGTTGAAACAGACAGAAAGACTAAACATATTTCTAAATCTGTCTGCAACATCAAAACACTAAAGGAGGTAGTATAGTATAATAATCTCTCAACATTTCTATTCATCTCTATTCATTACTAGCGGTTACTCTGGTATTTCACAGAAAATTTGAGTCATGAATGCCATGTGCCTTAGTACACAGGAGATGCAGGAAATAAAATCATGACAATGTTTAACTTGACACCAGGACATTACCTAATTGATGAAATACTTAGAAGTTCATCAACTGATAAAAGTTTTTCCACCTCAAAAAATGACAATTTTTCAGTAGACCTTACAGCACAAATACTTTATTTTTTCAATGGATCAACTATTGTAAGTGCTCTAATGAGTTTACATTTTCATGTGTGCATTATGGCAGATAGTGATTTTACATAGCGACTTAAGGTGCATTCAAGCTATTAAATTTTTCCATATGTTCAATAACCGTGATATACACCCCCATAATTACCGATATTGTGTTAATGGCACAAACATGATAATATTGTTAATAAATAATTCTGCAGCCATTAAAATGTTGCTAGGAGACATAATGGTTACAAACTCTTTCTGCCTTGCTACTCGTCTTTTAAAGCTCACATAACACTAGGTGTTTCTGCATTTCTGATGTTGATCTGGAGTGCCTATAGAGTAGTATTACATCCATTATATCTCTGAAGAGTCTTTAGTTTATTCAGATTTATAAAAGAAAGATTACCTTTACCGAATCTTTCCGATAACGTACGAAAAAATGAAGGAGGAGGAGTTACTACCACGGGAGGAGCGAGTACGAGTCATGCAACACTATACAACACTAATAAATTATGATTCACTACATGTTCATGTTATTTATATAATATGCACGTGCCTATTTCCAACATAAGACAGAAGTATTACTTACCGCATGCAACTCATGACCCAATTGGGACTTTTCAATGAAATCCAGCGCATCAAACACACACGCAAAACTCCGCTGCTACCCCGGATAATAAACTATATCCATTGTTTCCATAAGGCTTACTTTCTTCTCCTTACATCCAAAAACACACTTTTTCTTTCGTGCCATTGTAGAGTTTTGAAATTAAACAAAGCTGTGTTGCAGGATTTGATGTTTGCAAGTTCTAGCGTCTCCCGCTGATTGACGAGTGGGGGGGGTTTTTCCGGAGGAAGTGCCCATAAAAATAAGTGATACGTATAGAAACCCCTGAAACTTCAGCTGGACCCGTAATCGAAAAAAACTTTCTGAAACTTGTACGAACCCTGGCGAAGTGCATTCGGCACAGAAATACTCTGTAACACGCCCAACTTGCTTTTTTTGACACCTTGCCTACGTTTAGCATGAGGAAACAACTCTATAACTGTGTTAATAAGTCAAAATGCATGAAATACCATTGAACCACCCCTTTAAGTGTAATTCATTGTCCAAAAAGAAATAAAACACATGAAACAATACTAAAGATGAACTGGACTGACAGTATTGTTCATAAAAAATCATTACAGTACAGTGAACGTCTGTTATCGTAAGTTCCCTGGGATCGAACGCATGACCTTTTGCACCGCTAAAGCAATGCTCTGCTAGCTACAGGAACACAAAAATAACTGCATATTCAGCCTTTCAAACCCTTTGGATACTGCATTTTTTTGACTAACATTAACCAGTTCTTTGGCTAGTTTTAAACCTCTTTTCTCCTCTGTTACAGAGCAGTGTCAACATCTCAATACCACGGTCACGTTATGATAAATCCAACCGGAAGAAGCTGTGGAACTCCTTAGAACTGTCCAATACCCTCACTATAGAGAATGTGACCATACATGACACAGGAGAATATATATGCACAGCCTCCACCGGTCAAATGCAGAAGGTTGCACGTGCCTCCCTCATCGTCTATGGTATGCCCATGATCTCAAATCCACCTCAGCCTCACCAAATGAGCATTGGCTAAAGCCTATAGTAATGGGATTTTCAATGGCATAACTCTTATCAAGTCTAAAGGATATGGCGTTTCAAGAAGTATCACACTTTTTGTTTGATATTTTCAGAGAAGCCTTTTATTGCGCTGAATGATCAGATGTTTCAGACTGTGGAGACGACCGCTGGCCTTGAAGAGGCAAAAATCCTTGTTAAATACTATGCTTATCCAGAGCCCACTGTCAAGTGGTGAGTGAAGCATTTGTGCTTTGTATACATTATGCCAATACATATCCATACACCTACAGAGTGTTTGAGTGTTTTGTCACTATAAAGAATGAATTTTGAGAGACTAAACTTGTTTTCACTCCTATTCGTTCAGGTATAAAAACGACCAGCCAATATCGAAGGATGAGTACAGGATGAAGCCTGCCAGAGGATCTCTTACTATATACGGTGTTACTGAAAAGGATGCTGGAAATTACACAGTTGTCATGACAAATAAAATCACCAGAGAGGAGCAAAAGAGAACCTTTCAGCTTTTGGTTAATGGTATTGTTAACTTTTTGTTTCCTCTTCATCTTTTTCTTCTCTCTGACTGTTCTCACTCCTATTTGTTATTGTGTGTTCATGTATACAGACCATCCTAAGATATTAGAGAAGGAAGTACCTATGGATCGAGATGTTCATATGTATGGCAGTAGCCCTACACTTAGGTGTACTGCTAGCGGTGGATCCAGTCCTGTCACAATACAATGGCAGTGGATGCCCAGGGAGGACTGTCCAATCAGATTTGAGTAAGTGATATGCCACTTAAGCTATGTACTTGTTTGACTTTACTGCTATAATGTACAGGACGTGTACTGCGTATACTCACACTATATTGCTAGCAAATTTCTAAAGGCACATATTGTACCTATTTTTACAAGATGTAATATAAGTCTCAGGTGTGCCTAGAATGTGCCAGTGAAGTTTCAGCTCAAAATACCACACAAATGATTTGTTATAGTATGTCCGAAATGCCCCTATCTGGGTGGGAGCAAAAAGTGCTATTTTCATGTGTGTACCTTTAAATGCAAATGAGCTACTGCCTTCAGTCCCTTACCAGCAGACAATGAGCACTTTTGGTTAAAAATAGATCTGATTCCTGTGAATACAGTCTGAGACACTGGGCCCTATTTTAACGATCTTAGCACATGATCTAAAGCGCAATGGCCCGCAGTGTGTCCGAATCCACTTTTGCTAATTTAACGATGGGAAAATGGTTTGTGCGCCTAGTGCACAGTCTAAAAGGGTTGTTCCTATTCTCCTAATGTGTAATGGGAGTGTTTGGGGCGTAACCTGCAATAAACCAATGAGAGTCTCATCTCTCATCTCCTTTAAAAGCCAGTTGGGCTCGCGTCATGCCAAATCCCTTTTTAGATGGTAGAATTTGTAAACCGAAAACCTAAGCGGAAGAAGATCGATGTAAAAAATTGTGTTGTTTTTATTTTATTATTTTTTTGTATTAAACCCTCTTTAGTTCTCTTTAAAAGTCGTTTTCTTTCAGTCATGGACGTAAAATTAGCAGGCTTTTAATTGCTGTACATATATGGATAGCCTACAATATCAGTGAGATAAAGGAGCCAAAACATTTCAGCACTCGGACAGCGTCGTGTTTTAAAAAGCATTACTTAAAAAAGGGTTCTCATCTCGCCATATGCAGAGGTACAAAGTCACCATACACAATAAATCCGTGGGGTAGCATAAAAAAAATTCTAAATAAATGCAATATTTTGTCGCTGCCCGATGAAACTCACATATGTCCAAAACGGTTACTTTTCAGGAAGTGAAAAAAACACTGTATTTCAAAAGCAGTTGAATGTAGCGTTGTCATACTTGGTACGGCATCTTTACATGTAACCATATTCTTGCCAGTATAATGTTATAATCCACATTTGACCAAAATTAAGTTTAAATGGACATGCGTGCATATTTTACAGTAACGGTGGTCGATACGCGTTCTTCCAAACATTAATTAGAATGGCCAAGTCGCGTTTCATATTGACAGATGAATACGCTCAGTTTATTAAATAGCCTACATCTTAGCTTATTAAATACGCTTAGTTTATTTAATATTAATTATAAATTTCTTAAAAGTCTCTTGCAAACTATGAAGTGACAATGAATCAATACACTGACATGGTAAGGCTAGACAGATACTTTGTTTGCACAGTCCTACCGTCATTTTGTCACTCCTAGACATACGCCTGGCGTCAGGGGTGAAACATTTACCTCGATGAAGGAAAGTCATTGTCTCACCAGGCTATGTTTTTTCGGCTATCCAGTGCTCGATGAAACTTCACGAGACCGGCGAGATGCTTCCACAGAGCGGGAGATACGCGGCGTGATTGACAGCTTTGACACCAAATGGATATACCTGAAAATCAGATGGCATGATTTCACAACTTTTCATTGGTCATTTACATATGTGAAGTATACTGTATACGGAAATGATCCTGGAATTTCAATCCGTCGAAAAATCTCAAAATCGTCAAAATGGACATACGTGGTTTTCATCGGACAGTGACGATTTGCATTTTTTTTAAAGCAAAACATTCAATTACTTACCAGGCTACATGTGAAGCAGCTCTTTATGCCTTCTAACGTCTTGTAATTGGTCATTATTTGTTTCCAAGCGACTCAATAATAAGGTTTTACAATCTAATCCTTTAATTTTTATATTTTAAAACGTTTGTGTAACAATAATTGTTTTGGTGTAATAAGCATACGCACATTGTCGTCTCATTTATAAGCGCATTTTATTGATGCGTTCTTTAAATAACAAAAACAGTAATAGCGCAGTCTATTTTAGTTGAGCAACGCGCCAAAATAGCAACCCGCCAACAATGCGCCTGAACACACCACGTTTTTAGACCAGCAGGCCCATGGGCGCAAAATTGGGTGCATGCATTTGCTATTTAAACAACGTGGCACTAAACGTGAAAATAATAATTGCGGCAAATTGAAAGTAGACACTTGCGTTGCGTATTACGCTGCATTGCACTGGGTGTATAAGAGGCCCAATAGTATCTTTAGCCGCATTAACGCTACAGCGTGCTAACAAGCACTAATTTAGAAAAGCTTTTGGGTAAAAACCAATCAGTCAGTGGCTGTGGGCAGGCCTTTATTAGTGTGACATCACATTAAAATGAGAATTAAAACAGCAGGACTTTTTGGTTTAATGGGGATTTAAAAAGGAGTGGGTTTCTTATTGTACGGTAGTTGTGTTCACACACTGCCAACACACATTTATGTCCAAACCCTTCTAAAGTAGATTTTGCATAGTATCTGCCCTTTAAGTCATTTAAAAAATTACCTTTAGCAGTGACATTTCATCCATTGGTCATTTTCTGTTCAATATGCTTTATTTTATGAAATAATACGTTACATAATAAACATACTGTACAGTATTTGGTGGTTACAAATTGTATAGTATGACACCGTTCATACAGTAGTGTACAGTACGTGCCGAAGCACATCATATTACATAAAAAACAGGATTTCCCATGACCCTACAAACAGCATGCTATAATAGGAAACAGTAACCAAACTATTCTTTATTTAGAAACCTTTGTCTTAGTCATATTAATTTGTACTTTAAAAGAAGTTAGAAAGCAAAGCTGAAAATGATATAATTTGCATTTGTTGAGATGTTTTTCATTTATGTTGTTCATTGTATTTTTATAAAACGCATTTCTATAATATGTTTCCCGTTTTGAATATAGCTCCCTGACAATTTTTTCTTGCCATTCATTGCTTTAATTTTTGTTAGTTTAATTGTTTACCGACGGATGGTGTGCAAATGCATCCCACAGTTCAGTTCATGAGAATGGTTTGTTCTAATTGGGCATTCATCCTGAAATAACTTTTGTTATTGGGCCAACCAGAATGATTGCTTATTTAGATCATGCCATTATGCCAAAAAACCATCATCAAGGAGTTTTGGTTGACTTTGACTGGCAGACTGCATTCACAGAACACCTCTTCCAAAGATGTTGTGATCATGTAATGAATGTTCAGGGTCAACCATCACGCAAGCCTTATCTTCAGACTGCACCCCCACCTACATCCGTAAACCTCATCACAACTTCCTGTTGTTCTTAAACCAGACGGATTCAAATCCTCTGTCCTTGATCAAACGAGAAAAAATAGCACAATGTCACAATGTGTCCTATTAACAAGTGTTTACTCTGAACAAACTTCTCCTTACCTTTCAATTTAGTTTCTATGTTCTATTTTTGTGTTTTTTCATCTGTTTGTTCTGTTTCCTTTCTTTCTTTGTCTTGTCTCTGATGGTCTGACCTACAGTATGAGGAACTGATGTCTAACCCTGATCCCTGTTTATTGATATTTCTGATCATTCCTCTGGTCATGATGTGTAACAGTAGTAGAAAATGAACTACCAATGGCCGAGTGAATTATGGGATGGTTTTAGACAGTAGCCTATTGCAGCAATACTGTACTGTATTGTGCCAGCTGGTGATGTGTATATCAAGGTGTTTATCTCTGAATGTGTTATTATATTTGGCATCTTATTGTGAGATCAATATGTACATGCAAATGTTTTAAATCTTGAAATGCGGCATCATTGTTTCACAGCCGAAATATTGGAATTATGAAGGATTTTTAAAATTGTGATTTCCTGGCCTGGTGGTAACAAAACAGATACTCAATTGTTGATTTTATTTAATGTTCATCATCGTCATTTATTTAATGATAATTGTTTAAAATCTGGGCTTCTATTATAGACCTCTGACTTTGTTGTTTTTTAAAATTTGTATGACCATAACTCCAATTGAAATTGATGATTAAACCAGTTTTTTTATTATTTTTTTTATTATTTATTTTATTTTTCTACTTTTTTTGTATGTATGTGATGTTTGTATGTGTCAATATGTTATGAGTATGTACGGATATATTTATATCCTTTTCAGTTCCATTCCTTACCCTTTCTATGTACATTTTTTAATTTTTTTTATAAAAAAGATAATTATAAAAAAAAATTTTAACATTATGTTAATATGTTAAAATTAATTAAATAAATAAATATTAAATATTGAGGCTATTATAAAATGCATTGGCGGGTGACTCACAGACACCCTGGTGCCCATGTTTGAGACCACTGGTTTAGACAAAATTGTAAAAAAGCCCTTTAAACCATTATTAAGCTTGACTATCAGGTAATTGAGAGTGAAATCTGTATAAATATATTTTTTTAAATCATGTAATGTGTGTTTATTCACAGACCCAAGGCAGAGCAGAATGTGGTGAAGTGTGACAAATGGAGGGAGATATTTAACAACACAGGGAAAAATCCCATCGGCAGCCCCACATCGATCACTGACCGCTCTCTAAAGGTAAACATCCCCAATTATCTCCCTAACAAAAAAGTTATTGAAGCCCTTCCACTGAACCACCCAAAATGATATTTGGAATATCTCAGATCATGCCAGGATAAAATCTTAATTCTCAGATTTTCCCCAAGCCAAATTTCCCCATCAAATACCCAATGTCATTAAAAAATAATTTACATTTAAAATCATTTACATTTACATTAAAAGTATGCATTTGGAAGACCCTTTAATCCAAAGAGACTTACTGTGCATTCAAGGCTATGCATTTCAATGACTGTATTTTCCTTGGGAATTGAACCCACAACCTTTGCACTGCTAACAGAATGCTCTAATTGAGCCACAGGAACACAATTTTAATACTAAAATTGTAAAATATTTTTTGGCTTTACCTTACAAATACAATTCAAATTCTTGCTCATATTATGACTTTAAGATAACACAAATGTAAGTATGCATGTGCATTTAATGCAAAATAGAAGCAAGGCATTTGAACTGTATTTTATTAAAAAAAAATATCCATTGCCCTCTGATTTAGTTTTGATGTACCAATGTGTGCTTTTTCACAGACTATTAGCACACTGAAGATCCAGAAAGCAGTTGACCATGCTCTTTACAGGTGCATTGCCACCAACAAGATGGGAAATGATGAGAGAGTTGTTGTGTTTCAAGTAGCTCGTAAGTGCTTTAGTAAATGCAGCATCTCCATACCACAAGAGTCTTTTCATAATTGTAACATCAGCTGAGAAGCTTAACCTGTATTACTGTATACTATATCCATATACATTACATACCGTATGGTATAAAATTGTTCAATTACTTACTGCCAGTCTGATCTTACAATGCTAACATCCTACTTTTGTCACTCACAGGTTTTCTAAGTCTAAGTGTGCTACCCTCTAACAACCCTATTGAGGGAGAAGACGTGGTATTGCGCTGCATAGCCGATCGACTGCTCTACACTAACTTGCGTTGGTATCGAGTAATAAACATAACCAACCCGAATGCTCTTCAAGCGGCCGTGCCCTGTGACACCCTCACTTTGGTACCACCCCTCCAGCCAAATGTTACCATATTAGGCCTGCAGGGCACCAATACAACACTGGACCTGCTCATTTCAAATGCCGCTATGAAAGACCAGGGCCTCTACGCGTGCCAGGTGGAGAACGGGCGGACCAGTGAGAGAACATGCCTACTTCACAATCTCAGACTTAGAGGTGTGTCAGACATTCAGCTACATACAGTGCTTTTAGTGTGATCAGGTTTTAGCTGTGCAAGCTTTATACAATAATTTACTTAAGGATTGTAATGGACATGATTCAGGCACTAAATGCACTATAAAGTCATTAAGTTGAATTGCATTGCAGTGGTTGTGAATGTCCATTACAGCGGCTCATTTTGCTCTGCAGCTCTTGAGATGTCCAGAATTGTGACCAATCTTACTGACCAGAGGGTAAATGTGAGCGACTCCACGACTCTTGTGTGTGAGGTGTCTGGAACGCCAACCCCTCATGTGGTGTGGACGAAAGACAACCACACTGTCATAGAGGGATCAGGTGAGGGGAACATTTTGGGAAAAGCATCAAAATTCAAGAGCTCTGTTTGTAGTTTTGTGAACTGTGGAAAAATCTATGAATGGCCACAAACTCAGGGTTGTTTTGCATGTCTGTATGAAAATTCTTTGGCTAGAGGAAACAGCTGTTGGGACTTGTATACTATATGTATGTGCCTAACCAAAGGTTTTAGCAATCTCTAAGGCCAACTATTTTTATTTTCCTAACTTTTGATCCCAATTCTAAGCCAACTATTCCAAACAGTATCTATCTCTAATTTGGGGTTGAACATGCGGCCTACCACAGTTTACAGTAGAAACAAAACCAGTGATGTTTTTTTATAGTGTTAAAGAGCTGCTTTTACAGCTTATGATGTCACACACGTAAACCTAACCCATTTTACTCTCTTAGGGCATATGGTAACATTCATGTTGATGTTTGTCAGGTGTGATTCTTAAAAGGTCAAATCGTGTCTTGACCATCCAACGGGTGAAAAAAGAAGACAGCGGTCTGTATGTATGTACAGCTTGTAACCAGCATGGCTGTGATTCTGATAAGGCCCGTATCATTGTAGATGGTAAGTCTATTCTGTACTTGCCATAGGAATGAATGGGGCTAGGCTAAATGCTAACACATTCACGAGGCACTGTACAAAGATTAAGTGCATGCATTGAAAAAAGATAGGTATGTATTAATTTGTCTAAGTTAAGGTAAGAACATAGTAAAATATTGAAAAACGGTGGTGTTCTCCTTTAAGGGACTCCTTTTCATTGCCTCAAAAATGAATTACTAAATGGATAGTTCAGTCCTTGATTATGATTGGTTCAGCCATGCTAATTTTTGGTGCTTGGCAACCACTTTGTTCAATTATTTCTGAAAAACGATATTGCTTTGTTGGAAGAACAAGGGGTTGTATACACCAAGGCATTTTCGCCCGCGGTCGGCGTATGTTTTCAATTGTCTCCAATGGAAGCGCTGCGCTTTTCAGAATCGTCAGCAGCTTTGTCCACGCTGAGTGCCAAGGCTTTCAGTGTTTTTTCATGCCCAGCTCTGAGCCCCCAGAGTTTAAGGCCCTGTCCCAAATGGCACCTTGTGGACTTCCCAGAGGGTCCACACTTTGATGACATTATGTAGTGGAGACTTTAGAGACCCTTGACACAATTCATGAGGGTGCACCAGAAAGGTATTTTGGGACAGACTTGAGCGTTACGCTGGAAATAGGAAGAGAAGTTGCACATCAGTGTAAACTCCTCCTATTCGTCACCTGATTGGTTGGTCAAGTGCATGGAGCCTGCAGCAGTGCAATGCTTCGCACAAGAACGCATCAAGGGTGCAAAGGGGGCGCTGATGAGTACACTTCGAAGCGTAAAAATGACAAATGGGACATCCTACGGACTCGTAGACTAAGCAAGCATGCGCAATTTAAGGCCATGAGACCGAAAGTCCACATGAAGTGCGCCATTTGGGACAGAGCCTAAAACGTTTAACTTTGGCTCATCAGTGTTACTTTTCACTCAGCCATCCGTCCAATCACAGTAGTGGAGGTGCAGGACAAATACCACAACAACAAACCGGTGCATTGAACAACAACAAAGTTTTCCGCCGCGCTTAAATGCTTTGGTGAAAACGCCCCTAATATATCCGTAATATCATTACATTTTTGTGACTTTGCCAGGCATATGGAATAACCTTTTTTTAAGTGAAAATCCTATAAGTCATGATGTAATATTGTTTCCGGGTCCAAGCCTCCACTCATTTTAATAGGATATTATTTAAACAGCCATTTATGAGCACTATTTATTCATATCACACATTTAAGCGAACATTTTATAAACTCACAATGTACACCGTAGTCTCCATATTCACCAAATCACCAACCGCAATATATTGATAATTTTTAAAAAATCAGAGTTCGTGTCTGATCATCTTGGATTTTGTTATGGAGATAAAAATTAGGATCGGGTGTTTTTAGGAGTTTTGCATTATGATACGAGTGTATGTAAGCGTGATCGTTTTGTTATTTCCCTATGGCATTTGAGATCGGTTGCATGACGTCAAACGTCACAAGCCCATGAATGGTTTACAGTGAATAAAGTTACCACGTCATGCCGTCATTAGCTTTTGTACAGTAAATTCACTGTAAACTATGGCTTCAGGGAGATTATTGCTTTATTTTCCATTAACTTTTAATGATCTTTGTGGGAATGCCCAGCACTAGATTGTAAATTGTAACTCCAAATATTACATTGTGCCCATGCCATCAAAGACACATTTTAAGAGGAGGTGTCTAAAATTGTCACTGCTTTGAGGCGAGTTCAGTGACTTTAATCCGGATTTGAGTAGAGATTGTGTTTTAATCAAAGCCCTGGGGCAAAAATAGCTCTCTTTAGTCAGTCAGGAAGGGGACTCTGTTAGCGCACATCCTTTACGGAGTGCTAAAAGGAAACAAAACAAAATCCCAGAACACAAAAGAAGAGTAAATTGACCCACCCACCCTCTCTCTCTCTCTCTCTCTCTTTATCGTTGGTCGAGTCACTTGCATCTAGGCATTCTTTCAGTCGTTCACATCACACACATAACAGAACAGAGAGACACATAAATAGCAGCCATAAACAGACACAGTGTGTACGTGACTCATCTCTCAACATCACTGTTTCTACTTGATGTGTCAACGCAAAGGCGACAGTCACACGCCAGTAAGGCCTGCTAACAAGGAGTGCGGTTCTCACGCGAAGAAAGAGCGGAAGAGAAAAAGAGAGAAATAAACTCGGTCCTCAATATCTCCACTGACCAGTCGCATGCTGTAATGTAGATAAGAGAACATGGCACTTTTTACCTTTTCATGTTAACCAATTCCTGCGGGTTGATTTTGGCTTCAATTGCTGTCTAATGTTCAGGCTTATTTTGATTGGATTAAATATCAGGTCAGCACACAATTCGAATGCTTTGCGATTGTGTCTATCATAAACGCCCAGCTGAATACAAATATTTCCTGGCAGGTTGTCACAAAGAATGTATGCCTTTCTTTATAGAAACATTTATTTGGTTTAATAACAAAATCAGATTTTTTAAACAGGTGAAATATTTTGAGATTTATGATATTGTTTTATAAACTTATCATAAACAAATATAAAAGGGACACTCCACTAATTGCTTAGCATAATCCATTGAATCTGATTAGACCATTTAGCACCTCGCTCAAAAATAAACAAAGTGTTTCAATATTTTTCCTATTTAAAACTTGACTCTTCTATACATTGTGTACTAAGACTGACAGAAAAATGCCCGAAAACATTTTATTTATTTATATTAAGGTATTTTCGGCTGCTGCGTAATATTATTGTAATATTGCAGCAAAGTCCTTGATTATTACACCAGAATGAGAGTATAATTCCTAGCCACATCTGCCTAGAAAATCACAACTTTTAATTTTCCATCTGTCTTAGTGCACAATGTAACTACAGAAGAGTCAAGTTTTAAAAAGGAAAAATATCGCAACTCTTTGGTTATTTTTGAGTGTGATGCTAAATGGTCCAATCAGATTCAATGGATTATGCTAAGCTATGCTAAAAGTGCTAGCCCCAGACCCAAAGATTGTCTGAATGGATTCCAAAATGGTAAAAATTAAATGTTTAACTCTAGGGGAGCTGGAAAATTATAATATTTTCAAAAAAAGTGCAGACTTCCTTTAATAGTTAAAAAAAGGAACCAATACACTTTTTTTTTTCAAATCATTATTGGTAATTAAACATTTGGGTTAAAGATAAGTCAAAAGTTTATGTGATCATGTGATCCATCCAACAGGTGCTGAAGAGAAGATGAATGTTGAATTGATCATGCCCATTGGTGCTGTGGTCATCGCCATGTTCCTCTGGCTCCTTATTGTCTTCGTCATTCGCAACAGGAAACGGGTAACATTCCAGTCCATCCCTCACTTCTGTATGCTCACAAGTGCACACATTGCTCTTCTCTGACTGATTTGAAGTGACTGTCCAGGCTGTCTTTATTGTGTGCTCAGCCCACATTCTGCTCTTTAGTGTCACGTCGCCCCTGTGGTACCCTGGCCTTAATTCGGCAGTATGTAGGGATGGGGTAGCTTCCAGCAACTCATTAGTGGGTTTTTAACAGAACAGCACGGGAGATTCTGGGACACCATGATCTCATGTAGCCAGACTTTTGACTTGCTGTATGAAGTCTGGTCCTGATCGCAGCTTACTGTAAGCAAGAACCGCCTACTTAGACCGTCTGACATGAAATGCAACCAATCACAGTTTGTCTTGTTTATACGTGTCGTTTAGGGGTTTAGTTATCTGTAAATAGATTAAACCACAATTATAAAATTGAAAAACAATTTTATGTAAACTAAACACAAGACCAGCAGTCTCCAACATGGTGCATGCGGGCGCCAGGTTGCCCGCACAGAGTCTGTGAAGTGCCCGCCAAAGCACATTCTATTAATAGTCTCAATTGTAATATTTACTTATTGCATTTTTTATATTAGCTTGGCTTCTTTCACATATGTTAACATTTTAAACAGTGATAAAACATATCAACAGTAGATAAATATCAAAAAGTAGCCCTCCAGATTGTTTTATCCAAATTTCACTCTCTTCTTTCCAACTTCCTCCTTAATTTTTCATTACTCCTTTTTTACAGCCTAATGATGGAGATCTAAAAACCGGCTACCTGTCAATGATCCTTGACTCAGATGATATGCCAATGGACGGACACTGTGAGAGACTGACCTATGATGCCAGCAAATGGGAATTCCCTCGTGACAGACTGAAATTAGGTAAGACTGAACCTTGCTGATACATCATCTCTGATGTTGGCTAAATAATGAAATATCAACATTTAAACAATTAAATACAAATAACCCCAAATATGTTACTATACATGCACATGTCAAGTTGTTCACAAATGTATTTTCCAGGGGAGCCGCTGGGCAGAGGAGCATTTGGTCAAGTTGTAGAAGCGACTGCATATGGTATTGAGAAGGCCACCACCTGCACTACGGTTGCAGTGAAGATGCTTAAGGGTATAAAGCTGCTCTTCTCTGATCTCACATCTGCTGTGGATGCGGTTTATACGTTGCATTTAGTATTTTTTGTTTTTATAATTTTCTACAATTTATGTTAACAGTATAACAGTTAAGTAAGAATCTTGTAAGCATCTTGTTCACAAGAAAGTCTCATCTTTTATGCCAATTCTTAACAATGTCAATGTTTCAGATTTGATCATTTGAATAGTGAACATTTTAATTCATAGCAACTGTAAACATAGGTTATGCAATATATAAAATTGAGTACATGCATACACATTTACAAACGACTATACATTTTATATATATAGTATGCTCCCTTGTGCATGACCTGCATATCCTAACACACTTGGCTGCAATGTTCCCAAATTCCAACAGAGGGTGCCACTGCCAGTGAGTACCACGCTTTGATGTCTGAGCTGAAGATTCTCATCCACATTGGGCACCATCTTAATGTGGTAAACCTTTTAGGAGCCTGCACCAAACAAGGAGGTGAGTTTACATGTTTTCCTCTACATATCTTCTTTATATCTCTTGATTCCCTTCCAATCTGAACTTTACTACAGGGCCAGGCACACACTATGTTCAACAAAATGTGTTTTAAAGGGACAGTTCACCGAAAACGAAAATTCTGTCATCATTTACTTATATTTTTAATAAACACAAATGAAGATATTTTGAAGAATGTTTTCTGAACAAGCACATCTGGGGAACCATTTAAAAAAGAATACAATGGAAGTCAATGGTGCCCCAGTGCTGTTTGGTTATTTTTCTATTTTTATTGAAATAAAAAAATATACAGGTTTGGAGCAAGTACATTTCTGTGACCTATTCCTTTAATGTTTATGTGTTTTTAAATAAAATAAAAGGCAAATAGGTTTTCAAATAAAATCTTTTCTCTCACTCTCTTATTCACTATTATAGGACCCTTGATGGTGATTGTGGAGTACTGTAAAAATGGTAACCTCTCCAGTTATTTGAAAAGCAAGCGAGGAAATTACAGCCCATACAAGGTAAAATGCCCATAGATTAGTAGAAGCAGCACCTATTGTACTCATATTTTAAATGGAGGGTCTATTTACACTACAGTAAGTGCAAACAGGGAGGGACACTTAGACTAGCTCCACCCACCAATGTCTGGTTGGACCACGAAAGTAAAAAGACGACGCACAGAAATCAATGGCTTTAGTGTGTAGACCGTATGGCTTGTGGGACTGACGTTTGGCTTGATGTTGCTGGTTTGAATTCGCCTTTTGCCAACCTCGTTTTCCCTTTTCCTATCGAGAAGGGTAGGGAGGGCTTCTATTCTCCTAATAATGCAACATCCATTTAATAATTATCATAAATATAATCATTTACACTCTGTGTCAATTATTGCATCTACAAAAACACTGAGGTGCAAATAGTATCTGCCAATATAAATTACTATTTACCCTTATCGGAAATGTAATTATTTTATTTATTAAATAAAACTTTTTTCACCTACTGTAAATTGAACATCCCTAAGAAATTTGCTCACCCCTATCTATATTTGCACTTACTGTATAGTGTAAACAGTAGCTATTGCTATTTGCACTTACTGTAAATAGTCGTTGCCTATTTTAAACATATTTATCAGTTTTGCCTCTGGTGTGACCCAGCAGGGCATTATTTTAACAATATTCCATTTTCCTCTGATGTGGTCACAAAAGCCTCATACAAGACCTTGAGTAACAGCCAAATAATTGTCAGGCTTCTGTTTTTATTTTTATAAGGTTAAAGCCGTTGTTCTTTCTTGCACACAATGTACCCAAGTGTACCCAAGTGTACTGCATTAGTATTTATGTGATACAGTAGTCACAGATCTGACGTGTTGGTAATGTTTGACCCTGACTGCCATGCTTACTTAACAACAATGGAAACTGATCCATCTGCGTTTCAGAAGCGCACGCCACGGCAGAGCCAAAGGGAGGTACGGCAGGAAGTGGACTTGTGTGAGGGGGATCTGGGTCTGGGAACTAGTACTCGCCTGGACATCTGCACTGGCACTGCGGTGTGCACCAGACTTGGAGAGGAGACCAATACAAACCATGTGCAGGATGAGCAAGGTACATCAGACTACCTGGACTGTTTTGAAATAGTTTAGTAGTTCATCACTCAGTCCCAGATCATCCAAGATAAACTTACCAAGTGTAGACATAGTCCAATACTAAAACTAAAACAGGTTCCTTTAACAAATCTACATTTCATATATTAACTCATAATCAATATGTAATCTATGTACAGAGAGTTCAGACTGGGATCAACTGACAATGGAGGATCTCATCAGCTATAGCTTCCAGGTTGCCAAAGGCATGGAGTTCCTTGCCTCCAGAAAGGTACACACGCATCAATTCATTTTCACTGTACATCGTAATCTTGAACGTTTACTAATAGTTTACTAAAGTGTTGCTTTCCAGATAGCAATTTACTTGGCAGCTCCGGTGCAGATCTACTGTATTGCTATTAGTGTTAATCATTTTGGCTACTATGTGTTTGCCAGTGTATTCATCGGGACCTGGCAGCCAGAAACATCCTACTTTCTGAGAACAATGTGGTGAAGATATGTGACTTTGGGCTGGCCAGAGATGTTTATAAAGACCCCGATTATGTCCGTAAAGGAGATGTAAGGACTATTGAATATTAACTCTTTTCATTACTTACACTTCAGCATTTCCCCTGTTTCATGCTCTTCCTCACACTCATCCTCACAGGCTCGTCTTCCTCTGAAGTGGATGGCACCCGAGACCATCTTTGATCGTGTGTACACCACGCAGAGTGATGTGTGGTCATTTGGTGTGCTGCTTTGGGAGATCTTCTCACTGGGTAAAAGAAGCATTGATATGTTATGAACTGATTAGTCCTTCTGTACTTAGCTGACATTTGCTGATCTCCTTTGGTGCAGGTGCATCGCCGTACCCGGGTGTGTGTATTGATGAATCTTTCTGCAGGAGGCTAAAGGAAGGAACCAGAATGAGAGCTCCAGACTACGCCACACCTGAAATGTAATTAAAAACACTTTTATTACAAACTTTTAGATTAGTCTGAAACTACATGACTGTCAAAAAGAAACAGTAACAGTGGATGTTCCGGATCTGTGTACAGTAGTCCAGCCATATCA
This sequence comes from Paramisgurnus dabryanus, assembly GCF_030506205.2. Taxonomy (NCBI): domain Eukaryota; kingdom Metazoa; phylum Chordata; class Actinopteri; order Cypriniformes; family Cobitidae; genus Paramisgurnus; species Paramisgurnus dabryanus. The sequence continues at coordinate 21,321,178 of NC_133348.1, read as the reverse complement.
GTATAGTTTACTGTGAGGGTTTAATATAATTTGAGCAATAGTCTGTAGGTTATTCAGTTTACTAACGATGGAGACCAAAAATATTTTTTTGTCCTTATTTTTCTCACCCCATGTTGTTAAAACCCCTGATGACTTTTCATGATTTTTTTTGGATTGTTTTGTTTATGAAGGCAGTGAAAGGTGACTGCCTCTTCAAGCTTCAAAAGAATCCAAACATTATTAAACAGCATTATTACACGTAACTAAATGACTATGAGTGCCATATACTTAAAGTGTCCTATGGCATTAATGCGTTGTTTGCGTCGCATAAAGAAAACAAACAAAGGTCGAAACTTTCATCTAACAGTGTTATATTAACAAATTGATTATATTTTAGTTAAAGATGCACCAATATTGCACTAATATTCAGTATCAATAAAAGCTATTTTTCACACTATAAGCTATTGCCATGGCCAAATATATCATGTCAATCAAAAAATAACAGAAAAATGCAATGAATTTGCATGAATGTGTATAGAAAATGTAAAGAAACATCACTGGTTTAAGGTTCAGTATTAATGGCCAGTATACAAATGAATATCATTCAGAAAATTTTAGCAATTGCATAATTTTTCTTGTGGGGACGTATATCCGAGTGAAACCGGCTTCTGAAATGAAATAAGGCAGGGCTGGATTCAATTTGTTTATTGATATCAGATTTGATTATTTGTAGTTGGGTTGTGTTGCTAATTGCTAATCACAGCGATCTTCTTCCGGACCCCGCCCACCTGCCATACCATATGACCGGAAATAAAGAAAGATTGTTACATTCGTCGTGCCGTTTTTGGGTGTGTCCTTTTATATGCAAATTAGCTGATCTCTGCACTAAATGGCAGTGGTGTGGTTGCAGATTGAGGGGCGGTATATTCCCTTTCTTACATCACAAGGGGAGACAAATTTAAATGACTTAATTTTTTCACATGCTTGCAGAGAATGGTTTACCAAAACTAAGTTACTGGGTTGATCTTCTTCACATTTTCTAGGTTGATAGAAGCACTGGCGACCCAATTATAGCACTTAAACATGACAAAGTCAGATTTTTATGATGTGTCCCCTTTAAAGATTATGAGGGCACATTCATTTTTTTTTTTTTTAAATAATGAAGCTCACAGATAAGTCATTTGTGGAAAAAATACCACAATATTCCAAACAAATGACTTTAATCTTCAGGATTTAGTAAATGAAAGTCAATATAACCACCAAACTATTGGTATCACCTTCGACAGATATAAGTCTGAATAATCGGTTACCGGTATTGTTGAAAAGTTTTATATGGGTGCATCTCTAATTTTAGTTGTTCGTACGCCTTCAGGACACTTGAATATACAGCACAAGCTGTAGGCTATTTAATGCCCTGCAGTTATGATACTTTTTCATCATTTTAAAGCTTGAAAAGAGTTAGTCACTATGCAGTCCCATTGTAAACAAAAAACCCACATTATTAATTTAAATATATTTACACTTGATAGAGAGTAAATAATGACTTTTTTTAAATAAATGAACCCTTTAAATCGATAATTTAAGATTTAATTTTGGAACCCTTACATCTACAGTAGTTTATACTGTACCGTAGTACTGTGTGATTACAACTGGCTTCATGTTATGTTGTTGGTGGGTTTATGTTGTCAGTTTTGTATCTAACAGGGGACAATGTAACTAATCCATCTAAAATTCTTCCAGATACCAGACTATGCTGGACTGCTGGCTTGACCGACCTAAAGAAAGGCCAACTTTTACTCAGTTAGTTGAGCACCTTGGAAATCTGCTACAAGCCAGCGCTCAACAGGTTAGGCTTGTCTTTGTGTCTGTGTGTAATTTTTTTTCTTTCTAATATTGAATGTGATTTATTTGTGATTTAATACATATCTCTTCTGTGTGTAAGGATGGAAAGGATTACATCCCATTGACAAACGGAGATGTGGAAGAGGATTCAGAGGCCCCTCACCTCAATGCTACATCTAAAATAACTTTACAAGCGAGCAGAACGGAGGCCCAGCTCCACTATGATAATGCTCCACCTATGGGGTTAGTTTTCACTATCTTCTTTGTCAAGTGTCATGGTGTTTTTGTGTTGTTCGTGGAATCATAAAACAAACTTAACATCAGTCGGATTAAATTATAACCTTTCGAGCCTCAATTATATGGGTCTATTGCTGAAGAGGAGCTGACAACCCTACTGAAAAATCCAGCTAAAACCAGCATAAGATGGTGAGCTGGTTTAAGCTGGTCTCCCAGCTTTGTTTTAGCTGGTTTTGCTGGTGTAGCAAGCTGGTCTAGCTGTGTTTTGGTCATTTTTTAAGCTTAAACCAGCTAGTGCCACCTTAAACCAGCTACCAGCTTATGCTGCTCTTAGCTGGATTTTTCAGTAGGGAATTCAGTATAAAATGTGTTAAACCTTTCTTTTGTCAAAGAAATCTAACAATAGTCACACTCGTTTCTCTCCCGACAGGTTACCGCAACAGACAAACAGTTGTGGAGTGCCAGTAACTATGACGACTTTTGAGGACATCCCCCTGGAGCACACTGCAGTAATGGTAAATGAGCTCAACATAATACAACTAGGATCTACTTATTAATCCCTACAAAGATCAAGTTTAGCCGTTGACACTGTAAAACGTGAAAATGTTACCTTAAGGAGCTATTTATACATGAGCTTAAAAAAATGACTTGGTGGGTGTAACTTAAAGCAACCAGTGTTTATGACTGGCACTTATTTAGATGTTACCACATTTGCATTAATGCCTTGCAAACCCTGTAATCCAATGCATGGAAATAAAACCCATGACCTTGCTGCTGTTACCTGTTGAATAGCAAATTTACCGGAGATTACCTTGCAAAACATTTTGTGTAACAAAAATGCATGTTTTACAATAATAAAAATAATGATGATCTCCATACAGAACGGTCACATGGACCGTGGAGTGGGCTTATCACGTGAGCAGATGAAAGCTCTGGATCGACATGTGCAAAGAACACCAAATTTCAGGTGAGATGTACAGTAGCAGCAACACACAATCTTGATCTTAAGATACATTTACATGGTGAACTTAATCTTTGTACAGAGCGCTGTGAATGTGTTAGCATTTAGCCTAGCCCCATTCATTCCTTAGGATCCAAACAAGGATGAATTAAGAAGCCACCAAACACTTCCATGATATCCCAATTTAAAGACTGTTATGGCGCTTTTCCATTGCAAAGTACCCCACGGTTTAGTTTAGTTTGGGTCGGGTCAGCTCATCTCACTTTGGCGTGGTTAGCTTTTCCATCGAGTTTAGTATCACTTCGGAGTGGGAGAGATTATAGGCGTGTCGTTATATTTACGCTGCCTACTGCTGTGACATCATACACGTGAGAGCGTTGTTGTACATTCCCATACATTCATTTATTTCTCAGTCTGCCACAAAATTAAAATTGGCCACCACAAATAGATGTTTGCACATCGCGTTTATAACTACCTCTGTCTCACATGACAGTTTCTGTTCAAACACCCTACCCGTGGCGTCAGTCGACGGCGCTCCGCTGAGCCTCATTCAAGTTGCATTTAAGCATATATAATGCGGACGTGCACGTCGCGAATGTGCCGCCACAAACTGCAAGTCTGGAAAAAACTGTTATGGTGTCCCGGATTCTCAACCTGTGGATGTTTTTCATCGCTAAAAGGGTGTTTGGAAACATATAGCAGAACACAAATAACAACATGTTTGCTTGAGACAGCGCAAGCTAGCAGTAAGCTAAAGCTAATATTTACATTATAGCGATGACGTGACGATTCTCTCAGACCAATCAGTGATCTACAGTGTTTTCGCGTCACGTTTGGTATCAGCTCGGGTCGATTGGAACCCCAACCGAGGTGGTACGAAAAAAAGTATCGGGTACTACGTACTGCACCCAATGGAAAAGCTCCCAAAAGTAAACTGACCCGACCCAAACTAAACTAAACCGTGGGGTACTATGCAATGGAAAAGCGCCATTAGTAAGTATGGTGGCACAAAATAAAACGTGTTACTGGGCGCTGAAGTCGAAGCGCTCAAAACTAAGTGCTCTTCCGCCATGCAATAGAGTTCTACTGTTCAAATTTTTTATCTGCTTAAAAAATTGCCACGTTTTATTTTGTGCCACCATACTCATGCAACAGTCTGTAAATAGGGAAAGCATGAAGTTTTTGGTGGCTTCTAAATTCATCCCTGTTTGGATCCTAAGGAATGAATGGGGCTAGGCTAAATGCTAACACATTCACAACGCGCTGTACAAAGATAAGGGGCGCACATTGATAAAAGATAGGTATGTATTAATTAGTCTAAGTTTAGGTACTGTAAGAACGCAGTAAAATATTGAAAAACGGTGGTGTTTTCCTTTAATAAACTCAGTATCTTGAGTAGCACAAACACAGTCCTGTAGGCCAACATTGTTGTTGTGTTTGTCAAGTACTCGCACTTTGCATGACGTCTCCATTTTCATAGATTCCCGTTTTTGTAGTTTACATGGAAATAATAGTGGCATTGTTTCTTGCAGTTTAAAAAATTGTTTTTAAAATGTTTGCAAATTTGTTTTCAAAATATTGTTCAGGACCCAAAAGCGCATAAAAAGTTTTCTAGTTTTGGTTGACAACATTGACATGTAAATATGGACTTAATACAGACACTAAAACCAGGAAGATTCCACAGCCATTTAAATTTGTGTGCTTCCCTCCTTAGCCCACTTCTGCGGTGCAAAAGTAAGGAGTCTTTAGCGTCCGAGTCATCCAATCAGACCAGCGGCTACCAGTCTGGCTACCACTCCGATGACGCAGAAGCTCCCATATACGCCAATGAGGAAATGATTCTGAAGAGAGACTTCCAGAAGAAACCTCAACTGCCCAGGAGAGACGATAAGTTCCTTACGGACGTCCGTTATAGTGCACCTCCGGTGTAACATCTAGATGAGCTTCAGACTGTGTTCCTCCTTCACATTAATTGTAACATCACACAGAATCCCTTTAAGCTCATTTCATACAAATAATACAGGTGCCAAAGGGCAGTTTCCTTTCTAAAATGAGTAGCGACCTACAATGTCATTTTTCATATTAGGTTTTCCTGTCATTAGCCGTAATGACTTCATATGCACTGTATGCACTGTATCATCCAACAACAACAAACTGTTGAATCGACTCTCATCTAATTCTTTGAATTGTATGTGTAAGGGAACCACTCACACGTTTTAACCTTTATCTTTCATTATACTCTGTTTCTGAAATAAATGTAATATATTGTGTTGGACCAGACTGTTTCGGAGGAGATAAGAGTTTTATTTTAATTCTTATAAATGCCTTTTTTTTAGAGAGAAAGCCTTAGCAATACAATCATGTTTACACAGACTGCAGAGCAAAAGTGGCCTCTCGGTGTGTCCACGGCACTTCCTGTACAGAGTCACGCCCACTTCCTGTCGCACAGGAAATGTTAACTGGAATGTTAGACAATTAAGTATATGATTTTTTTTCATTATTTGTTTTCATCTTTTGCATTCTCCGCATTCAATCTCATGACCAAAATATATTTTTCTTGGTGGGCCTTTTGATTGTACAGTTTGTTATGAGGGCCTTTTGTCTGTGTATGAAAATGCCATAATGATTTAGTAATACACATTTTTATTATTAGTTTTTTTTTTTTTTTAAATAAATCTCTTGCCAGTCAAAATATATATGTGTGTGTGCGTGACTGCTGCAAAAGAGTGCATCTTTGGAGACCTAACTCTTCCTGGATCTTTTTCTCAATGACCGTGAGGAGACAAAGTACTGTTATCTTTAGTTATTTTCCATGCTATTTGTGTGCATGTGGGAGAACTAAACAATGCATGCTATCCTCTGTGAATGAAACCGTTTTGGGGGGAGCACATGTGTACTATTGTGTATGTGTAGTTGTGAACAGATCTTAGGAAACAATGCTAAGCTTTATGTTTGCTTGTCTCAAAATGGCTGACCAGAATAGCATGCACAAGGCCATGGAGAGCTCTGAGACCTGGGATTGACTTTTGACTGAGCTATTGTTTATATTCATTATTGTATTAATAATAATAAAATGGGTCACTTCCAAGGTTGCACCATAATAACAAAAAAACAAAGAAATTGTGTTTTTTGTAATTTATATAAAATTATTCAATCAATCAGAAGAATGCATTGTCCCCTTTTTGGTTTCGTGACAGCATGCACTTGAGTTGTTTTGCACAATCCATCAAAAATTATTTTCTCTTTGTCTCTTAAACGCCATATGTGACCTCTGTGCACTTGATAGCTGGTGTTTGTCTAACATTGAATTGCAGGCTGTTCCTTGGCTCTGATATCCATTGTGCGAGGAAGCTTTGCTTACATTACCCTTACTGGTGCCTGCAACTTCAGAGAACATCAAAGGACTTCAGTTTGGCCTTTCTGATACACACAAGGGTTTGTTTTACTACATCACACTTTCATTGTTTTCATTCCAGGTAATGATACCCCTTTTTCATAACTCTTTGGTAAATTGCACCTGCCATAATGAACAAATCGTATGCAGGATTGTTTGGGACTAACAATATGGACCTGTGAGTGATTGTAGACAGTACAGTGTTAAAGAAACATCTGATAATCTCATTTTATGTTCAAACTACAAAGCTTCAGAACACCACACCATTTCATATGGCCAAGCCCCTCACGATACTCATCTAATGTAAACATTGTGATGATGTAAGCTTGTTTCACACATTAATGCTGTGATTTTTAGTTTCTTACTACACAAAATAAAAAGAGCACTTTTGTTCTTGCTAAAACGTATTTTCAGTTAGAGAAAAACTACAATAATATTGTATTTGATATACAGCGCCTGTATTCCCCAAATTCTATGATTTGTTCAAGTGTAAACTATATTCTTAAAAAAATTCAAGTAATTCAGAGTAATTCAAAAATAAAATGCGAGCAGTCTTCACCACAAGGTTCGGCCCAGATCAATTCCTTCATATTTATAGCCTTCAAGCCACAAAAATCACACTCGATTATTCACAGAGAGGCTTTCAATACCTTTCTTTATTAGGATATAAATTCAACCTTTTCTTAATCACACATCGAATACATATTTTGAGCAAACGAAACTTGCATACATATGTCTCATTTGCTTGCATTAACAGAGGAGAAAGGAGAAAAAAAACATCACACTAGTGTAGGTTTGTCTCCTCGTCTCTTTAACAGATAAATACTGTAATAACACATCTAGTTATCATATAGAAGAAATTATACTTTTCACATACGTTAGCAAAGAAATTAACAATATAAGTTGTTTGGGCGAGGCGTTGCAAAGCCTTCAGCACTTTCTTCTGCAATGCAAATAAAGGCCAGTTTGTCAAGGGTCACAAAACACATCAAAAATTAACTTCACATTAAAATGATTAAAGATTCAATCCTTGTTCATTGTAAATCTCAACTCTGTCCCTATAGAAAAATTAGTCGCTGCCATTGTCACTTCTCGTATCATCCATATCAAAATCTGTTCTTGTTTCTTAATCATCAGTCTTGTAGTCTTTAAGAAGTCTTTTTATTTGAATGCTTCGTGGTCGTTGTCTTCTTTATTGTTCCTCTTGCCTTTTTCCTTCTGTAAACCTTGATCATTGAGATTAACTTACATTTGCTGTGGTTGACTATTTTGGACTTGGGTCTCTTGGATCATATATCACCTGGCTCTGACACAACAATAGTCATGTTACAAAACTCTCTGATCCTGCCATGTTACTGCACTATTTATGTGGATGGTACAGAAACATGAAAGTTTTTAGATTTCAGGTTATAAAATAAAGGATGACTAAGGATTTCATTATAAAACTGCATCCTTCCTAGTACAGGAACTCAGTTTCATTTCCTTTGGAATGAGGGAAATGTCCTGCCATGCTGGAAGATCTTTAAACAAAACACAAATTCTGGCGCACAGAGATGAATGTGTGGAATAAATATTTTCTTCCTTTCGACACACGCGCGCACACACACAAAAACACACCCCATAGGCACACGTATGCGCGCACACGACATCCAAGGTGGTCAATATCCATTCCCAGAGTAACTACACTGTCAGAAATAGGGGTACAGTAGGGGTCCATTTGTGTCCCCCAAGGTACAATCAACACAAAAGTACCCCATAGGGCTCATTATTGGACCTCAAGGTACACGTATGCACCTTTTTGAGGGTCAAAAAGGTACATATTTGTTCCCAAGCATTAAAAGGTACATATTTGTACCATTTCTTTTAAAGGATAAGGTACAATGTTAAGAGACAGCCTCTTGCCATTTTTTTTTATTTGTTGTTCTAGACAACTGCTGTAAATCTGGTGAGTAACGTAAATAACTATTGTGTCAATTTTTGTTTCCTTTAGTTGGACACATGGGTATTGAAGTAGTATTAGTTTTCTTCAGTTCATTGACAGTGTGTTTAATTTTAAATGTAAATTTAAAATTTTAATGAAAAAAAAGTTAATTTCACTTAATAAAAACTGTGATATGAACTCAAAAACTGCAATTGATTAACCATTATTTAAACTGAATAAATACTGAATAACTGAATCCCTCACACACACCGAAAAAAACCCGCGCTTTTATTTTGACACGCGCCCATCCCCCCACATCTCACGGTCGCAGTCAGTTTCACAGAGCAGCGCAGGAGGACGACAGACACTTAAAGAACATTAACAGGTAAGCACTGGAAACTCATTCATCATCTTTAAAACATTTTTAAACTTTAAAAATGTGTTGTTTGTCGTGGCTCTTCATTTTAATACTGATTCGGTTACGGTTATTTGTGTAAAGTTGTATAAGACGAGTCAACGCGATATTGACACAGCACTATTGCCTCATACTCCTCAGACTCATTTTTATGAGCTGGTTAATGTTCATTAAGTACACCACAGTTATGTAAGTGGAGAAATAATTCATATTTATGTGTGTTTTCTCACAGTTTAGTTTGAATCTCTCTCAGTCAGTCAGGGGGAGATTAAGGCTTCGTTCATACTGCAGGGCTTAATGCTCAATTCCGATTTTTTGAAAAAATTAGATTTTTTTGCAAGGCCGTTCACATTTCCAATAAAATGCGACCTTTTGTGATCTCCTGTGTGAACGTGAAATGACCCAGAAGTGACCCGCATGCGCATAAGAGTACTCCACGGTCAAGGACATCACTTGTAAGCTAACGTTAAACATGGATGTCAACAACGGTGTAGTCAACAGTGGAGCTCTTTTTGCAATATTAAAGTTATTTTCCCAACGGAGCCAGCACAATTACAATCTTCTGTTTTTTTATGTAAAATGTAAGGTAACATTTGTTTAATTATTCCTCATATCATTTTAAAGCCACGATCTACAGAACATCACACAAAAAACATTTTGATAACTACACCTAAAAAAAATAAAGGAGATCCTGCCTTGGAAACTCCGGCTACAATTCAGTGTTTTTATATAATTTGGAGATTTAGCGCGTCAAAGCAGTCATGACAAAAAAAACGACAAATGAGAAATGACAAATAATTTGTGTTTGTTACTGTAAATGATAAAAACTAAGCTTTATATACAATTCATTAAACGTTAATTTATAACAAGAAAAACACTGAAATTAATGATTTTATAGACACTACGCGTTATTATTTAGCATAGAAATACCTGCTTCCTTGCTTTGACTTTGATCATCTCTGTATTCACTTTAGATACAGAAAGACCTGATGAAATTATTTATTTCAGGAATCTCTTTGCTATCATTTGAAAGTGAACACACGAAGACAGTCGTGTCAGGCATAAATATAGGTTTGGTGCAGATATTTTCCGTTTCAGCACCGAAATTTAAAGAAACGGCTTACCTGTTTTGTAGTTTAACTTTTGACAAAATAACCAGTTTGTTTTAAATACATTTTAAAAACTTATACCCGTCGAAAAACATCCGTTTTTTAATGTTTAGTTTGATGAACTCCTAAATATGAGACGAAGAGCACCTAGCCTGTTCGGCTAAATTGCATGCGCAAGCATGGCCAGCACGCAATAGCGCAACATCGATACAACGAAACGCAATCCAAAATTTACAGACTTAAATTAGATCAGAATTTACGTTTATCATAAATACAATTTTTTTTTATAAAATAAGGTCAGAAGTAACAAAGTGCAGAACAAATGTGCAAAATGCCTCAAGTGCACGGAAACAAAACACAAGCCAAATAGATAAATCAGATAACCCAGAGTGATTTATAAATAAAATAAAGAAATTATTAAAAGAACGAAAGTATAGCCAGAATTGCCAGCTTTGTCTTTTAAATGTGGAAACAAAGAGGCAATGGTTTATAAACATAGAAACCTCTTATGGACGTGTCGACCGGTCACAGGGGTTGTTGGATTTATAAACGCATTTTAAAAATATTTATTGAAAGCTGCTACTTATATTATTCGCAGCATTATAATAATATGCTATATATTAATATATTTGGAGAACGCTGTTATATGTGAAATCATATAACGTGTGCACCCATACGGCCAAAATTTAATGATGTGGAGCAGTGTCGCCCATGGTTGTTGTTTATCTTATCGTTCTTGCCTACTTCAATGCAGAATTATGACGTTTGTAGCGTATCAGTGACGTACGGGTCGGATCCATGTGGCCTGGCCGTTCAGACGAAGGTCGCATTTCAAAAGATCGGATACGTATCGGATTCAGGACCACATACCCAAGTGGCCTGGGTCACATTTGAAAAGATCGGATCTGTGTCGTTCAGACTGTCATGAAAAGATCAGATACAGGTCGCATAGGGGCAAAAAAATCGGAATTGGGTCGTTTCAGACTGTAGTATGAACGTAGCCTAACTGACAGACTGTATAACGTTACACGTCTTACCAAGAAACCTTTTAAAGGTAAGTTAACGTTACCACATTTATTAATTTATTTATTATGTTGTTTGAGTACACCACAGTTCTGTAAGTGGAAAATTAATTTATATTTATGTGTGTTTACTCACAGTTTAGCACAAATGTTTCTCGTGGAAGTTTGAATCTCTCTCAGTCAGGGGGGAGATTGACTGACAGACGGTCTACTTGCCACCAGACAGTAATTTACCCTGATACCTTTTTAAGGTAATGTTACCACATTTATTAATTTATTTATTATGTTGTTTGAGTACACCACAGTTCTGTAAGTGGAAAATTAATTTATATTTATGTGTGTTTACTCACAGTTTAGCACAAATGTTTCCCGTGGAAGTTTGAATCTCTCTCAGTCAGGGGGGAGATTGACTGACAGACGGTCTACTTGCCACCAAACAGTAATTTACCCTGAAACCTTTTTAAGGTAACGTTTTCCACATTAATTAATTTATTTATTATGTTGTTTGAGTACACCACAGTTCTGTAACGTTAAGTGGAAAATTAAAAATATATTATGTGTTTTCTCTCTCAGTAAGGACTAACGTAAACTGACTCTCTGTCTGCTCTCAACCAAACAGTCATTTAAGACCTTCTAAAGGTAACATTACCACATTTATTAATGTATTTATTATGTTAAGTGAGTACACAACAGTTCTGTAAGTGGAAAATTAATTCATATTTATGTGTGTTTTCTCACAGCTTAGCGCAAACGTTTCCTGCGCAAGTTTGAATCTCTCAGTCAAGGGGGAGATTGACTGACTGACTGACTGTCTACTCGCCACCAAACGTCAAAAGTCAGTTACACAGAATCCTTTTAAAGGTAACGTTACCACATTTATTTATTTATTATGTTGCGTGAATACACCACAGTTATGTAAGTGAAAAATAATTCATATTTATGTGTTTCTCTCTCAGTAAGGACTAACGTTAACTGACTGTCTGTCTGTCTGTCTGTCTGTCTGCTCAACCAAACAGTGGAAAATTAATTCATATTTATGTGTGTTTTCTCACAGTTTAGCACAAACGTTTCCCGCGCAAGTTTGGATCTTTACCATTGAGGGTGGCTGACTGTTCTCGACCAACCATCATTCACACGCAAAAACTTTAAAGGTACCACATTTATTTATGTTGTGAGTATACCACAGTTCTGTCAGTGGAAAATGTATTCATATTTTTGTGTTTTCTCACAGATAAGTATGAACGTGCCCAGAGCAGTTTTCGATCTTTACCATTAAGGAGGCTGACTGACTATCGTCTACCACCCGTCATTAACACAATAAAAACTAAAGAAATGTTACTCCATATGGACCTATTCATTTACTCATTATGCTGTGAGTACACCACAGTTTTATCAGGGAAAAAATTTATATTTGTGTGTTTCTCACTGCTTGGCAAGGACAGATGTGGCCCTGTTAAAAATGTTTAAATGTTGTTTGGTTTAAGGAACAGCACACTGATTTTGTTTTAAAATATTCCTGTTTGGACAGTCTGTTAAAGCCATAAAGGAATACTTGATATATTTCATAAGTAAAGTGTAAATGTAATATTAGTTTTTAATGTTGTGAATTTGGACTGAACAGCACACTTCTGTTTTATATCTAAACCTTTTGTAAAATAAATGATTGTTCAATAAACTGTGTATTTTATCTTTTCTGTTATCATTTTTTATACTAATGTTTAAAATGTACCTTTAAGCTGAACGATTGGCTAAACCAACACACATATATTGAGTCATATGCACTTAGAATTTAAAGTTTACAGTACTTAGATTGAGATATATGTATAAGTTTTAAAACCATAATCAATGAGTGTACCCTGTCAAAGCCAATTTTGTACCCTTTTTGAAGGGTCCATATTTGTACTGTTAAATAAAGGTACAAAATTGTCACCAGAGGTACAAAACTGGTCTCTTAAGGTACAAATCACAAGGGTACAAATTTGTACCCTCTGCCAAGGGTACAAAAACTGTACCCTTGAGGGTACAGCCCCAGTGACAAGCCATTGTACCCCTAAAGGTACAATTATGTCCTTTCTTTTCTGAGAGTGTAGAAAACCCTTGACCAAAAAGTTACACATTTATTACCCCTCTCAACTTGTGCTATATATGTTAAGTGTCCTAAGAATATCACTGTTGTTTCAGTTAATACACATTACTTAACTTCTTTAAACTGCCTAAAGAACAGTTTAAACACAGAGAGTGTGTGCACTGCGCTGTTGCCAAGTCTGTGGTTTTCCTGCAGAAATGGGTTAGTTTAAAACTGTTGCTGTGGGTTGTTGTTTTGTCCACCGGGTGAAGGTGGAAGAATTTGGTTCATCTGCTGTCCATCTTAAAGGTGACATATCATAAAAATCTGACCTTTTTCATGTTTAAGTGCTATAATTGGGCCCCACAGTGCTTAGAACCCAGTTTTAACCCAGTAACTTAGTTTTGGTAAACCATTCTCTGCAAGCATGTGAAAAAATAGGTAATTGAAATTTGGCTCCCCTTGTGATGTCAGAAGGGGATAATACCACCCCTTAATCTGCACTATACAAACTGCCATTTAGTACAGAGTTCTTCTTATTTGCATTTAAAACTAAAAGGACACACGTAACAACAGCACATTTTGCTAACACCTACAAAGTGGCATTTTCAACATGTTATAATAAATTATCTTTATGGTATTTTGAGCTAGAACTTCACATATGTAGGATACTCTGGGGACACCAAAGATTTATTTGACATCTTAAAAAATCTTGTGAAATGTCCCCTTTAAGGCATGATAATCTTACTTTTGAAATCAGATTGTTTATAAATGTGCATACACAGTGAAATTGTGTTAAATGCATAAAGTGAATGTAAAACATTGTAGGTAGCCTATGGGAGTGACATATTTTAAATCTTGACGTTTTTCCTATGGTAATTTGGCTTTTTTGGAGCTAGTTTTGATTGGCAGTTGGGATGGTTTTGTTATGCCTATCTATCTGTCTGTCTGTCTGTCTGTCTGTCTGTCTATCTATCTATCTATCTATCGTGCATAGTTTAGCATAATCAAACCAACAACGGGAAAATGCAAAAGACTCGTTACAAGACAAGAGAAAGAAATATCCCAACTTTGGACAAGTTCGTGGAAATATAAGTTTTGTCTCCACCTCGTGGTTATTTGGGTTAAGTGACGTAAACAGTTTTCTGATTTCCACCGTTAATTTATCACACAAACTTTTTAGTGTGACATTGCTTACATGTAAACAGATACACCCCATTTTGTTTTGAATAAACAGCGTTAATATCCCGCTTTGTTGCCGCCAAAACTCGTCTTTTAAATGAAAGAAAAAGAAGTAAACGACGACTTGAAAGTTCAAGTGCTAGTGAATCCAACAAACGACAGAAACAAGATCAGCAGTGTTGAGGTAAGCAAAGCGACAATTCACACACATGTTGATGTGATGATTACATTAGCCAAAAATGTAGTAAACACACCAACAAGTTTATATTAAATCTCTGTAAGAAAGCCATAGAAATGTTCTTGTGGGCTTTATCAATTTGTGCGCCTAAAATAGCCTACTCTGTGGTGAACCTGGCCTACAGGTACAGTGATGATGTGTCTGAAAATCCATAATGATAGTCTGCCACAGAGCCTGAGACAAGTCTTAAAAACAGCTTCACACCTCAGGCTGTCAGGACACCCAAGTTGTCTAATTTGTCATGTATTGAAAAATTGAAACAAGTCAAGGTGTTTTCACATTTGGTCCTGTGCCGACTCTGACTCAACAAGGTATTTATCGTGTTCTTCAATCATTCAGGTGAATTATGCAATATCAACTCAAAGCCAAGTAAGTTTATTGGCTTTGTTCCCGTTTTGTTCATGGGTAATATCCCAAATTAAACGTTCACATTTCCTCTTTACCTTGGAATGGAAGGAATCAATGAAAGCAAAGAATAGGCTATGCTCTAAATATAAAAAGTAAATATAGTAAATATGAGTGGGGCTGCCACTGGCCCGTCTACAATGACTTGTCTGACATAATCTAAAAAAGTTAGCTTTATATTTTAAGAACAGAAAAGAAGATATGGTATCTTTAGGGATATATTTATTGTATCAGAGGCTATGAAACAACTTTCTGTAGCCTCTAGGGGGAGCATGTATATCACTTTCAGGATCAGACTACTGTACAGTACACCGTATGTTTGCAGGAGTCTTAAATTCAGTCCAGTGAAATGCTGCATGTGCAATAAGAGCTAGTCTTGTTCTCTGAAACTCTTGGCATAGTAAGCGATATGATACAACATGTTGTTACCACTGTTGTAATACACTAAAGAACATGGGAGAGAAATCTGCGTGCAACATAGAACTTCAGCATACTTCAGTATGATACTAAGTAAAAAAAATCATAGGTTGTTTATCACCTCAAGAACATAAAATGTATATGCATTCCAAAATAAATCATACTTTTTCCCCAAAGCAATATGAAACTTTAGGTTTATTAGCATCAGGAGACTGACAGCTGCCCTGAGGACTATACCTGTAAAACTGTCTGGTGAACTTCAGCATACAATCTAAAAACAAACGGTGCTATATAGCACCAAAAGTGGTTCTTTGCTCATAATCATAGAAGAACCGTTTTTAGTGCCATATAGCACTGGTGAAGCACCAGTGAAGCACCTGTGTAGAACCATATGTGGTGCTATATGGCCCCTATTTGGTTCTACACAGGTGCTTCACTGGTGCTTCACCGGTGCTATATTGCACTAAAAAC
This sequence comes from Paramisgurnus dabryanus, assembly GCF_030506205.2. NCBI lineage: Eukaryota > Metazoa > Chordata > Actinopteri > Cypriniformes > Cobitidae > Paramisgurnus > Paramisgurnus dabryanus. The sequence continues at coordinate 21,305,520 of NC_133348.1, read as the reverse complement.
GGTTCTTATATGATTACGAGCAAAGAACCACTTTTGGTGCTATATAGCACCGTTTGTTTTTAGAGTCAGCAGTAACTAGTTATAAAGACACTTGAAACTTGAATCATGTACACAGTGCATTAAGAAAGTATTAAGACCCACTTCCTCTTTATTTTGTCAACCTAATGTTGCAGCCTGATACATCAATCGTTTAAATTCTTTGTCATTATGGGGTACTGAGTGTAAAGTAAAAGTAAAAAAGAAATGCCTGTAAATTTATTAAAAGGAAAAACCTGAATGATCACATTTACATAGACTCTTTGCAACAACACTTGAAATTGAGCTCAGGTGCCAATCATTTCTCTTGATCATTGCTGAGTTGTTTCAGGATGTGTTGGCAGTACATCTTGGTTTGAGTCCATCTTTGATAAATTAAACTGATTGGACATTATTTGGAAAGGCACACACCTCTCTATAAAAGGGCTCACAGATGACAATGCATATCAGAGCAAAACCAAGCCATGATGACAACTGCCTGCAGGATGCAGGGCACAGATGTGTGGAAGGCTAAAAGAAATTCCTTAAAAAACTTCATCCAAAAAGGTGTGGCACAGGAGGCGGCCAAATTAAAAGGGACTAGCACTGTCATAAACGCATTCTGTGTGATCGGGTAAGTTACCTTTGGGTAACTCTGTGAAGGTCCTAGAGTGGTACTGTATAGCCACAGTCCTGACTCGAACCCTGTTGAACATATCTGTAGAAACCTGAAAATGGCTGTCCACCGATGGTCCATCCAACCTGACCGAGCTTGAGAGGATTTGCAAAGAAAAATGGCAGAAAATCCCCAGTTCAGGCATGCAAAGCTTCTATTGCGTCATACCCAAAAAGACTCCAACAAAATACTAAATTGTCCGATTATGTAAATGTGGTATTTCAGTTTATTCACATTAGTTAATTTACTGACCTAAAATTCACTTTGTCATTATGGGGTTGTTAATGAGAATTTTCTTTAAAGAGCACCTATTGTCCGATTCACGATTTTCTTTGGTCTGTAAGTGTGTATTAGTACATGTTATCAATATGCAAAATGTAGATACCCAAAAGTAAAGACGTGAGTTATCATTTCCAATGTAAATCTCTTTTCTTGGACTACGACAAACACACGGATTGTAGGCAACAGTTTACTTCCTCTTCCTATTGACGTAGACAAGACCGACATTATCATAATTCCTCCCGCGTCGGACTCACAGCCTGTAAGTTAGCTCCTTTCAGCATTGCACTGTGAGCGAATCTTTCAAACATGGTAAAGAGCATCACATTTCCGGCTGATGTCAGAGGTATTCAGGCCAATCACAACGTACAGATTAGCTGGCCAATCAGGGACACAGCGCTTCTCAGATCGATGAGCTTTGTACAAAATCAGTGCGTTTCAGGAAAGCAGTATATCTGGAGCTACAAAAATTTACAGTATGTGGAAAATAATGTGTGTTTTGAACCATAAACCACACAAACACATTGTATTAAATACACAAAATACGTTGTTTTAGCAATGAAATAGGTGCACTATAAATGATTGTAGTATCAGGCTGCAACATGGCAAACCTGAAAATGTGAATGGTGTCTGAATAATTTTTAAATTCACAGTACATGTGAACACAATAAATAAAAATTATGGCATGTTGGCTTTATGTATTTGAACAATTTCAAGTTTTCACATCTGCATATCCTATAGTATTCAAATAAACATTTAGAAATTGACAGTCAAATGTCAATACAACATGAATGGTAGATACAAATGTGACTGCACTCTAAAAAAACAAACGGTGCTATATAGCACCAAAACTGTTGCTTTGGATCGTAATTATAGAAGAACCATTTTTAGTGCCATATAGCACCGGTGAAGCACCTGTGTAGAACCATATAGGGACCATATAGCACCACTATAGCACCACATATGGTTCTACAAAGCACTATGTGGTTCTACACAGGTGCTTCACAGGTGCTATATGGCACTAAAAATGGTTCTTCTATGATTACGAGCAAAGAACCACTTTTGGTGCTATATAGCACCGTTTGTTTTTAGAGTGTGGCACATATGTGGAAAACAAATATTAAAGCCACTTGTCCATTTTCGCTTGTCCAAGCCGAATACTTTATTTTATTTTTTTGTAAAAATGAATAAAGTTCCCATATTCTTGTTTCGGCATATTTCATTTCAAAATAAAAAACAAACTATCAAAACGTTCATGGATCTTAAACCTTCAGGCAAACTTGGCTTGGATTCTCATAATGCACTAGAGAACTCCAGACAGAAAGCTGCATGCGACTCAGGTGATTATCGTTGACCTTGAATACTCTAAAAAAATCACTCTTGCTCATGGGTTGTTTTTCACCTCAAGAACAGAAATTTTATATGCATACAAAAATAAATTGACGTTTTCCCCAAAGCAATATTAAACTTCACGTTTATCAGCAGCAGGAGACTGATAGCTGCCCTGAGGACTATACTTGCAAAACTGTCTGGAAGACTTAAGCATAAATGAACACAATGTTAAGCCCTACCCCATAGCACACCTTATATCTGAAATATACAAGCATAACCTAAGATAAAGATCACATGTCAGAGGCATGTTTTACTCTCTTTTTGGCTAGGTTTATACATGAAAACCATGCAAAATCAATGTCATTTCTCATATCCAATTATGCTTATATTAAAAATATTTTGGAACTTAACAAAGCATGGTAAAATAAAAAAAAACATATGCATATATGTAAAGGATAACATTAAAAACTACTAGGTTGTTTTAAAAGGTAAATGGCACAAGACATTTTTAAGATGTAAAATAAATCTTTGGTGTCCCCAGTGCACATATGTGTAGTTTTAGTTCAAAGTACCTTATAAATAATTTATTATAGCATGTTAAAATTGCCACTTTGTAGGTATGTGCAAAAATATGCCGTTTTGGGTGTGTCCTTTAAAATGCAAATGAGCTGATGAAATTCAAACACTGATCACAATGATGGTGGTTTGTTGCAATTGAAACTCAATTGTGCTGTGAATTATTCTCTCTCTCTCTCTCTCTCTCTCTCTCTCTCTCTCTCTCTCTCTCTCTCTCTCTCTCTCTCTCTCTCTCTCTCTCTCTCTCTCTCTCTCTCTCTCTCTCTGCACTAAATGGCAGTGCTGTGGTTGAAAAGTGCAGATTAAGGGGCGGTATTATTATAATAAGAGCTCCTTATGACATCATAAGGAGAGCCAAATTTCAACAACCTATTTTTTCATGTGTTTGTAGAAAATGGTTTACCAAAACCTTTCATATGCAAATTCATATGCAAATTAGCTGATCTTGGCACTAAATGGCAGTGTTGTGGTTGCAGATTGAGGGGCGGTATTATCCCCTTCTGACGTCACAAGGGGAGCCAAATTTCAATGACCTATTTTTTCACATGCTTGCAGGGAATGGTTTACCAAAACTAAGTTACTGGGTTGATATTTTTCACATTTTCTAGGTTGATAGAAGCACTGGGGACCCAATCATAGCACTTAAACATGGAAAAAGTCAGATTTTCGTGCCTTGGCCCCTTTAACTTGTAGTTGGGTCAAATTAGAAGTCTCAAGCATATTTCGGAGTAAATGTAATCACTTGTCGCTTGAGTCATTGAAATGGAAATATTATCATTATTCATCTTATGGGAAAGGTTTGAGAAACCAAATCTTTTAACCAAAGACATGACGCACTTAGGATACATTTTAGATTAGATCACAGTATTTACTTTAGGCTGCATTAATCGGATAATAATTGAAAAGCTAAACTGCAAAAGATATTAAATTGGGGATGAAATATTGAGCAGTGAACAAATGGTCTTAAAATGCGAACATTAATAAATATAAATCAAGTGTTTCATCAAATTATGTAATGGGTTTTTATGTGCTATTTAAATGATGGGAGTTTAATGATGGTTCCACCCACAATCCTCTATTTAATATCAAATGTATTGTGCTTAAAATTTGACATTGGCATTCATCTTTTTTATGAATAGTTCTCACAATACTTTGACCAATAAGTTGCTAATTATAAACAGTATGTGACGATAAGCATTAAACAGCAGCTGTGATCAGGGAATTACCACGGTCAGACTTATGCAACGCTCCACAAACAATACAATTAGCATTACAGAAAGTGCATTGAGTCGGCCAGGATGTGTCCTCTCTCTGCTTTGGAAATGTGTTGTCACAGCTGGCTTGGAGTCTGTTAAGACTGATAAGAGTTCACATTGATAAGACCTGGTTACGATCTCAAATCTTCCCTATGATGTCACATATCTAAATAAAAGTATGGAGAACTGGAAGGGGTTAGAAAGATTCAGGATGTTTGTCTTTCATCCATAACTTCGTAGCCAAGAATCAATTTCTTCCTTCCGTTGGCGGCAAGTAAAGGCACACGAATATTATGAATCGTATTTTTAAGGACACTTGCGTGTGCGTGTGTAGAGGACTGTACAGTAGTGTCCAGCTGTATAGGAAGTGGTAACTCTCAGGTTGTCAAATCCATGAGTGTGATTCTCCACACAGCTGCGTTCAAGAAAAACAATCAAACGGAAAAGACAAGCATACTAATGAGTAGACAATAGTAGTCCACCCACACAGCACTGCTTACACACAAACGTGGATGTGTTTGGCAGTTTCCCATGTGTCATTCACGTTCACAGATTTTACGCTACAAAGTGAACAGACATCAAACTTCATTTCTGCTGTGTTTTTTAGCTGTTTGCCCTGTAGGAACATTTCTGTTTGTTATTTGGCCCCGGCATACATCTGTTGTCAGTGTGTAAAAGGTGTTGGTGAGGTGATCGTTGCCAAGCACAATTTATTTGTCATTCACATTAATTACATATGTGGGTTAACTGTAAGCAGACAAAAGGGAGCTTTGACAGTGAAGTTTTAGGATGTCTGTAAGCTGTGGGGATGAATCTGTCTCTACTAATTTGGCTTGATAACAAAAGATTTTTTGTTGCATAGTTGCAAAGCTGGATGTGACAGCTAGAAATCTGAATATGAAGAGAGTTTGTGAGACTATTATATTCATTTCTTTGGATTAGCTTTTTTATGGATGTGCTTTCAAGGAGAATTTGAAAAACTTTTGTAACCCTGTAATTTATGTGATTAAAAGTATTATTCATGTGTGCATGCACAATCGAAATGAGCAAGCTTGTGTGTGTGTGTGTGTGTGTGTGTATGTGTGTAATGTGGTACTGTTTTGGGTTGAGAGCTTGTGAATGGATTGAGGAGGAAGGAAAGTTGATTTCCTTGTCCTGTGCAGATCCAGAGAAACAGGATGTTTGTGTTTTGTCCACAAGAATGCTCAGTAAAATGATAAAAGATGACACTCACTCTTGTTGTGAATCTGTTTGATGGGTCTACAATCCACTGTACTGTATGTAGCCAGGATACAGTCAGGATACAGGATGTTATTGTGCATTTTCTTTATCTCATTTGAAAATTGAAGTTCACACTTTGAACGTCATTACACTTATACTTTGTATACAATTGCATGGATGAAACTGTGTTGGCCCAACAATAGACTTGAATGGAGAATTTATTGTTATATATTAAAATAGTGAAGGTCACGTTGTCCCTGAATAAGCACAAAAGAAAATCTTGGGGTTCAAACTGACCTTTTGATGTCCACAGGGTAGGCGAGTTCGGTCCTAGAGAGCCGTAGTCCTGCAGAGTTCACCTTTATGCGGGATGAATACGGTACCGATCCAAATCTGATACTATGTGTTACCTTGGTTGTTACTGTCAAACTATTAAAGAGCACCTATTGTCCGATTCACGATTTTACATTTTCTTTGGTGTGTAAGTGTGTATATGTAACGATATGCAAAAGGTTAAAACCCCAAAGTAAACCATGACGCAAGTTATCGTCTCCAACGTAAATCTATTTTCTTGGACTACAACAAACACACGGATTTTAGGCAACAGTTTCCTTCCTGGGATTGGGGATGTAGCAAAGACCGACATTATCATAATTTCTCCCACTTCGGACTCACATACTGTAAGTTAACTCCCGCATTGCATTGTGAGCGAATCTTTCAAACATGGTAAGGAGCGTCACATTTACGGCTGGCATCAGAGGTATTCCAGGGATCACAATGTACAGATTAGCTGGCCAATCAGGGACACAGAGCTTTTCAAATTTGTGTTTCAGGAAGCGAGTGAAATCTGGAGCTACAAATATGTATGGTGTGTGTGAAAAATAATGTGTTTTTAACCATAAACCACATCATACCAAATACACAAAATAACGTTGTTTTTAGCAATGAAATAGGTATTTGCTTTAATAGGACAAAGTATTATAAAAGCTTCATATGCACTATAAAGTCTTCTTATATGCTTGATAGCTTTATGTGAAGAACAAACGCATATGAATGAGGGTCGATGTATGAATGAGTGAGTGAATGAGTGAATGTGAGGCAGATTGTAAAGCACTTTGGATGGCCACATTGGTAACATTAATATTGTCTGTTTATTGTACATTGTATAAGGCAGTGTTAATTCCATTAATGTTTTTAGCCTTTGAGGAAACTTGTAGAAAGACATAAAATCTCAGAGCTACAGTACTCATGTTGTTATGAAGCAGTTTTAAAAAGATAGTGCATTACTCTAAGCATTATAATCTTCTCTCATATTTCTTTTGTATTTATGAATATATGTATAAACATGCAGTCAGACTAAACACTTTTTTTCTATAGAAGTCAGAGGTTACACTTTATTTTGATAGTCCACTTTAGACATTCTACTAACTATAAATAACTTTGCAACTACATGTCAACTAACTTTCAATAATTTGCAACTATACGTCAACTAACTGACATTAGAGTATTAGTAGACTGTAAGGGTTGGGGTTAGGGAAGAGGTTTGGGTAAGTGGAATGAGTTGACATGCACCTGCAAAGATACTTATAGTCAGTTGAATATCTGTTGAGATATCATCACAATAAAGTGTTAGTAGATATTAAGCAGACAGTCTACTAATTCTCTAAAGATTGGTAGTTGATAAGTAGTTGCAAAGTTACTTATAGTTAGTAAAATGTCTAAAGTGGACTATCTAAATAAAGTGTTACCAAGTCAGATTATAAATGTGACAGCTAAAGTTTGAAGTAGCTCTGTATCTTTTCTCTCAGACACACACTTTACACCTGAAGCTCTTTGTCATATTTTTTCCCTAATGCGTTACTGCATTATAAGAGAGCGGCTAATAAAGCAGCACACGCTTCATTGATTTTAAATGCTTGCAATAGCTTTATTATGGATTGCTTAAGGGACAACATGCAGACAAAAATAAACTGATAAGTGCAGGGCTCAACGCAAATATTTTTTAACATCTGGAGCTCAGGGACAATCGCACCTGGATATGGTTCTGTATAGTAAGGTAAAATTTGAGTGCACCATGACACACACTCTATTAATATGTCGGATGATTTTCCCTGTTATCCTGTCAGGGCTAGACTGACCATCAACTATAAATTTGCTCGCGAAAGCTACGGGAGGCAGGTGGACTTTGACCTTGTCCTGAGGTACCATGTCCTTATCTTCAAACACGCTATTATTTCAACTATAACAGTTTTACTTGACCTTTGTTCAAATGAAATATTATTATTTCTGTAACACTGCTATTCTTAGTAAATCTTAATATTTGTTACACTAGACTGGAGCTTAACTGCAGCAGGGTTTCACGACCCTTTAACATCTCTTTGCTTTACCACCTGAGGTAACACGCAACACATGCAACAGTGTCCACAACAACCAACAAGGTAGGAGAAACCTCATGATATTGCTGAGAAGTTAAAGTTCACGACACTAAAAATGTCTCAATGGTAACATTGCACAAGAATACATACAGACAAACAGCCATACTACAGGGTGTTTGCGCCTGTAAGCTTCCCAAATGATCCTTAGAGATCCAAAAAGCATTCCTGACTAAATCCTGCTTTAATTACATGACCTCTCAGTGGTCAGCAAACAACATCCCATTTACCCACTTTTTATTATTGGATGTACCATGAAGGTGGGATGTCCTGAGCAGAGAACTAATAAAATGAAAGATCACATGAACTCAAAAAAAGGAAAGAAAATATTTTTAAAGTTTAGACCTCTGGTGTGTACAGTTAAGTTCACAAGGGAAGTCACTTTACAAAGAAAATAGCAAATGGTTTTTGGTAAACAAATGTAGGTTTCAGGGTTTAACTATAAGATTAAACCAAAGTGAATTCAGATGTGAGGGAACAAAACAAAGCTTAACAAAACTATTTTGTTCATGTGAAGCCATGTGAACTGCACACCAATTATCATTTTGGGGCTCAGAGAAAGGACACACAGATATAGACAGAAATGAATTTGAAGTCATTTCAGCTGGAAACTGCTGAACATAAGTTGATAACAACTCTCCATCTAAAAAAACAGAACAAAAATATAACAGATTAGACCAAAGGAAGTGAAGTAACAAGCAGTTTTATATTGTATAATCTCTATGGTGTGCATTCTTTAATAGTTGACATATCCTGTGATGCTTCCCAATTGCCAAGTTAACAAAAGAAAAAAGGCCTAAAAAATTACCAACAGGCTTTGAATGCCCCATTTGAAAACAATGCCATTGTACAGTATCATACAAATATTTTGACACCCACAGTAATCTTGTCCTTCTTTTTCCCAAAGCATTTTACAGAGATCACAGTACCAGTTTTCTAAGCTTATACGACACATGCCCCATTTGAAAACAATGCTGTTATACAGAGTCATACACCTACTCTAACACTTGCAGTGATGTTGTCCTCTCGTTTCTCCCAAAAGCATTTTACAGAGATCACAGTACCAGTTTACTGAGCTTTTAGCACACATGCCCCATTTGAAAACAATGCAATGTTCAACAGACATTACAGGGACTCAGACACTTGCCACTCCAGGTTCCTCCCTTGCACGTAGTGAGTTCAGATAAAATTGTCCTGTCTTTAAGATATGTAATGTCTTGTGTAAACCTGCATGTAATTGATCATCAGCTTGTTTTGCGCAATAAGAATGTGGCACCTGTGTGCTTTTAAAAGGTTTTTAACACTCTACTGATTTTAAGGACATTCCTTGAGTTGGTTCTGTCAGCATGGCTATAATTTCCCATTAACATGCCACAAAACCTCTCCATCTTCCTCTCCATCTGACCTGCTTTAAGATCACTTGTTATGACTGCTTTATGCTTGTTTGGTTTGTGTCAAGTTTGATTAAATGAAATGTTTGGTGACCCCAGGTTTAGGTGCACTCTAAGAGCACTCTAAATTTTGTATCGTATCTGCGTTTCATTCAGATGGATCTGGCGTTTGGGGACCCGGAAACCTTTTTTTTATTCTGGGTCCCAGAGTGGATTAATGTGAAACCGACACTCTTACGTGTTTGTGTGTACAGCCAATTCATGTATCTTCTGTAATCTGTGTAAGTTTGCTTATCATCCACTCTTTCTCTCTGGAGAAACTACACACATGCATTTATTTTCTGACCTGATCATGAACTTGCGCATGACGTGCACACTTATTTTATGCTGGCAAATGATCTCAGTTTCAGCCTGGATAGTGAGGAGCTTTTTGACCTCTGCCTTATTCCAGTTTGCACACATTTGTCGTTATTAATGTTTATCTGTATTTGAAACCCCCTTGTCAAAGAACCGAACTATAACTTGATGCAATGACGCACAACGTCCTCACTGCGACACGCCTCTTACGGTATTGTTTCTGCCTTTTTTTCAAACAGGACACATTTCTTGAGACGATGCCATTTTTATAGAGGGAATAAAGGTCTGATAGGGAAAGCTCTTAATGCTGGGTTATTTTTCACCCAGTGTTGGGTCAAAAAGGGACGAACCCACCGTTGGGGTAAATAACCAAGACAATGTTTTTATTTGACCAACAATAGGTTAAATAACCTACCGTATGTTGTTGAAGCCCTACATTTTAATAGCTTTATTCATGAGGAATCCAGAACAGCTTGTGCCTAATGCCGTTTATGGCCTGAAAGAAAATTCCTATATAGGTGACCTGGGCCTTCACCACACCCTTCCATGATCCCAGACACCATCTGTGAATGGTACGGGAGCCCAGATGGAACAGACCATCTGAATGTAATGGTTGCTTGACAACACAATATTTGTGTCTGTGAAATTAAAAGTAAAAATGCCACGGGCACTTGTACATCATCTTTCAAAAATTTTTATGTTCATCATGTCACATACATCAGCTTGTATTTGGACAACTGTCTATCAGAATAATTGTCATACAGGTTTTTTCTCTCCCTGGGGGGAACTTAAGGAATGTGACGATTGTACACAGCAATATTTTATGGATTGGAAATAATACACCTGAAACGTCTAGTAGCAAACTGGTGAGGTGAGCATCTCTTGGCTGTAATAAAGGTGCTACACATTCACAATGCCATACATGAACCAATCTGGCTGTATGGTTCCATAAAGAACCTTTATAGCCGAAAATTGAGTTAGTCGTCGTTTGGGGAATCAAAACTCTTTATTTTGTTGCACCGCTGTTAAAAACCTTGGTAACACTTTACTTGAAGGGTTCGTAAGACTGACATGATACATTCATAATCATGACATGACACGTGCTATGAACATTAAGGAGATGTTACGCACGTTTATGTCAACTGTCATTAAGTGTCATTCATTCAATTATGTCATTTTTAATGCAAATATGACATTGTTTGAGATGTCTTTGTTTTGACAACTTGACATTAACCAATAAATCATAACTTGTCATGACAACTTGACATTACCAAGACAACATAACTGACCACTTTTTACCAGTAATACAAATTGAATTTGTCATTAAAATGTGGTAAAGTGGTAATACTCTGTCAAATAGTTTTTTAACAGCATCATTATTATTTTTCTTGACCTCAACTACAGTGGTACAAATATAAATTGTCATTAAAATGTCATTAAGTGTTAATACTCTGTCAAATAGTTGTATAACAGCGTCATGAATATTCTTCAGTTCATAATGTTTTTATGAGTTTAAAATGATTTGACATAGTATTAACACTTAATTATTGACCATTAAATGACCTGTTTAATGTAATGTTAATCCATAAAGCTACAGTAGGTAGTTTCTTAAGTTTGATCATTATTATGCTATGTCATGTTTATGACAGATTTATAACAAGTTATGATGTATTGGTTTATGTAGAGTTGTAATAACAAAGGCAATGTCAAACAATGTCATCTTTGCATTAAAAATTACATAATTGAACAAATGACACAACAAAATTATGCATAAAATCTCCTTCATGTCATGATTATGAAGGTGTCACATCAATCTTATGAACCCCCCTTCAAGTAAAGTGTTACCAAAACCTTTTGTAGCTCCTTTATTTTTAAGGGCGTATGAGGCTGGTGAAAGCCTTCTTTGCCCGATTGCTAAATGTACAGCATATTTAACCAGGGTGTTGTTGTAGCGATGGCAGGTCAAAAACAAGATGGAACAGAGTGAACAGACTAGAACAACAAAAATGAAACTTTATATTGTGTTCTTTGTGACTCCTTAGACCTCCTGTTGCAAATTTAATGAGTAGGCAACTGATAGTCCCACACCCGGAATGTTCCGAAACCAAACGCTTGTGCATTACACAAAGATTCCAATGCTAACCCGGTGCTAACCAGCCACCTTTTGTTTTGAATAGTGAAATATTCATGGCTAAAGCATGCAAGAGAGTGAATGTGTAATTAGTCGCTCTTCAGGGACTTTACGGGGTCTTTAAAGGCAAGGCTAAGGAATTGTGAGTATGGGTATTTGGTTTATCGTTCGCTTTTTATCGTTCTTTGTAACTAAAGTTAACACATTACAACACTAACGTTCAAAATCTGGCTATGCTCTTGTGTAAAGCGTTCACACTAAAAATGTTGGGTTGTTTTTTACCCATAGTTGGGTAAAATATGGACAAACTGTGCTTGACAAACATACATATCAGTCCCTTTTAAAAACAATATTTTCAGTGAACTCAAAGTTCACTTAAGGGTAATGTGGGGTCAGACAGGGTTGAAATTGACATCACACCTTCATTTCCTGCCAATTACTCTGTTTACCTTTGCTGGAGAATAACGTCAGCCTGTTAGCCATTATTTCTTCATCTCAGGTCAATGGGGCTCTCGGGTTGAACGTTTGGGTCTGATGTTGGTCTCTGAATTCTTAAGGGTTCTGAGCAAGTAGCTTCTCAGAAGAGAAATACGATAACGTGTTTGTGTGTGTGCGGCTATGCTTTAACACCTCTGTTATTACCACACCAATGTGGTGGAGTTGGAGGAAGTTAACTGCATCAGAGATAAACCATACACACATTTCCCCACTCTAACCTCATCTAGCTCTCCATCCTTTTCAGCTCTCTGCTGTGGTTTCTTGGCAATGTATATATATGTGTGTGTGTGTGTGTGTGTGTGTACATGGGGCTGTTTGTCTGTATGATTGCCACTGGCTCTGTGTGGGTTGTGGTGTTGACCCTGGGATGGCTTCACTGTGGCTCTTGTGGTATTTATGCTCCTTAATATACATACACACACATCCAACACACACACTTCCTTAACAGTTGGGAGAAAACAAGAAGTGGCGTGTACCCTGTTAGGGCCTCCGTGCCACTTACGCACACAATAACAAACTCATACAAATGAGCAAAATAAACCTACTGTACACTGCACATACAGCTTTAACTCTCACTTTCACATATGGTCACTTTCAAACATCTCAAATCTACTTTGAGTTCCCTGTTCGCATTACATTTATTTGCCTGGGGTGAATTTCAGCGTTTAACTACTCAAACAGAGTCAGAAGCAACCCCTCCTTGTTTGCAAACCCTTTGACAGTGGTTTGGGGTCCTCCTGTACAGTTAAACTGTTGGCAATCTGCCACCCAAGGCAAACGAGATAATAACAGTCAGTCAGTAAATCTCACTCGAGAAGAAGCTCATTGAGAAATATGCTGAAGTGGTCTTCCAGTGACATTCCCAAAGGAGACTGACACACAAATTTGACTGTCAATGTTTGCAATGAAGCTATTTAGATTGAACGATACGTATAGCGGCAAATCCCACCTTCCTGCATTTCATATTTTTTTGTTTTAGAGGAGAATTCATATCTCCACATCTCATGACGTTCATACCCAGACAAGATTCCAGTCCAGTCAAAAGATTAAAACGACGACTCTTTATCTAGGTACAATTTAGTAAAATCTCAAGTAACTGGAGTCATTCTGTCTGTCATAGTCAACACAACCTTTAAACTTTTTTTTGTTTATGGAATGTGACTGCAAATGGGAACACAAGAATGAAGAGACTGGTGAAGCTATTCAAGGGGTTATCTCATATATATGTTTTTAGCTGTTTTCTTTTTCAGATATTGTCATGACCATTTCCCACCCTTTTCACACACAGCTTCTTTGTGAAGTCAGCATTACATTGATTGAATGTTCAGATTTTAATTTATTGTTGAAAAATATCATGGACTTATCATGGACTTAATGCACTATGTAATAATAATAAACTTTTTACAACTACGGAATTACACAAATGTAAAGATGTTAAGTTGGGACCCACAAAAATGTGTTTGATTTTTTTGCAGGAAAGTAGCCCTCCAGGACCAGGAATGCCCAAACCTGCTTTAATATATAATGTAATGACAGCAATTAATACAGTATGTTGGCACTTGGCACAATTACATTTGTTTGTCTAAAAAACTGAATACAAACATTCATCTTCAAATAATGAGGTTTTTAAGATCATGAGAAGCATTTCACTAAATTGACCTTAAACTTTTGACCAGTGCACAAAAGTGAAATTCCTGAAAGGGCTCTTAACAATGATGCCGTAGGCAAACCATAGTTGGTTCCACAAATAACCATTCAGTCAAATGTTCTTAAAAGAACCGTTTCATACATTTCTAACTTTTTCACAGTATGTGAAACCTTTTTCCACTACAAAGAACTATACAGCCTAACAAAGAGCCTATGTTTCACTGGATCTTATTTCTTATCAGTTATACACTGTAAAAAACAACCTAAAGAATTTATATATTTGAGTAAAGAGTAACATATTTGACAAAAAAAAAGGTGAGATCTGCCAAATATTTCTCATAACTAATAACAATTGAGTAACATTAACTCTATTGGAAGCAAGCAACAGATCTTCTAAATTATTATTAACTAGGATGTCCCGATTAAGTTTCTTGCCCTTCGAGTCCGAGTCATTTGATTTTGAGTATCTACCGATACAGAGTCCCATCGGATACTTCTATAATACATAAAAAAAGAATAAAGAAGAGCTAAAACAGATAGAAGATGTTCCTTATTTTTTATTTAATTCACCTAATGAATTAAACCTTTTTTCGACGTTGGCACCATTCTTACCTCTATCTCTCATCTCTACTTGATGTCATGATCCTGCGCGAATGCACGTTCTTGAGGTTTTGAGTGAGACGCGGAGCTGCGTACCAATGTAGATTAACTGAGCACATGGTGACAAAAACGATCGACATGTCGTTTAAATGAGCAGTAAAAACCCGGTCGCGCAATCCATTTTTGTCGTCGGTCCCATGCACGCACGAGCGTGAAGCCTATAAATGAAAACACTTCAGCCTATATGGGGGCTTGGCCCCGGACGGCCCTGGCCCAATTTAAACCCATGTATCCGAGTCCTAATTGGGAGGTAACGTCCGAATCCAATTGAGTCTGAAACCACGTGATTGGGCCCGATTTCCGATCACGTGATCAGATCGGGACATCCCTATTATTAACCCTCTGGTTAAGTGTATGATTATTAATGATTGAGTATTTTAAGTTGATTCTGCTATGATGATGAGAAATCAGGTCAAAACGCTGCACCGCGTTTTTGAACCCCGCAGTGTTAATAATGATTAGATATAATTTACATATAATTTCTTCAGGGAGGGTTGAATTTAAAAATAGTCAGACAAAGAAGATGGCATAAATTGCTTTATTTATTGACCAATAACATTTTGTAAACTAATTAATGTTAGTACAAAATAACCCCTTACATTTCAACTGAAATACAACATTACATAAAGCTTCTTGAAGTCTGTAAACATGGCATAAAATAGTGTGACCAAACGTAAAAATGTATTCATTACCTCATCCGTGAACATAAGCGAATCCCATACATCTCTGGATGGTGAAGACATCTCCCATCGCTCCACTCTCCATCGTAAACTCATAAAGCTTCGCTGTTGTTTTTAAAATGAAATCATACACATTGTGCCTTTTAAAGTGACGTATATTCTTTCACACCCATGACTTTCATAAACATTTAAAAAGACATTTCACAATTGTATAATTCTCTGATTTACTCCAAAGTCGTCTAAGAAAACATAATTTTTGCTAGAAGATGTGGTCTTTCCAAGAAAATGAACAATCAATGACCACACCTAGATACTTGTTCCTGTAGATATCCATAACATAATGCACATAATGCATTTTGTTTTTACTTATACTTTTTCCATTTGTTTCTGCTTTCCACCCACTGCATTCCAGCTACTCTTTACTGGTTGTTGCAGACAGATCTAACAGACTTTGGAGACATGATGTCTCCAGGCGTTGTGTGATACTGACAAAGTTCCTGTTGTTTGTGGTGTCTGTGTGGGAGCAGCAGGTTGGTTTAGGTTTTATTAGTTAGTATTGATTTGGGGATTGCACTAATTACAGATATAAAAAAAAAATTAAATGGGCACTTTTTAAATGACGTACATCTTAAAAAACAGGTGCCGATATGGCATGTCTTTTATTTTACCAACACAATTTCATGACAATTCATATATATTTCACAAGGTGGCTAATTTGTATGCCTTTGTACCTTTTTGCTTCCCCCCAATTTACTGTGAGTTTTGGGCCGGGGTTAGATGGTGGTGGTTTATAATGTTTTAATGTTGTATTTGTGTACCATTCACTTCGTTTAAATTCATATTCATACCTTATAAAATACTTAATGCCTATAAGGTCAGGCTGATCATACAGAGTCTCATTGTGTTTTTTAATGTAGAATTATATAAAAATGAGCTATGTTAGAACGTGCATGCACGGTTGAACGCACAGTCCACAGTATTTTGGACTCGTTACATAGATCTTTGGCGCATGCGCATTGCGACAAAATGCAATGCATCTCCTGGGCTACAAGCTACATTCTCCTCGCATGTGCCACCTATGGGTACAATGTACTCAGGTTTAAAAAAAACTGTGTTGTGCGTAGTACGCGCTCACTCTTCTGATGAAGAAAATTGCGTCACACGCACACTGACCCTCATCTATGCATAAAAAGTGGACCATATTTTGGCCCTTTACTCTTCCTTCTGCACACTGTTTACATCTTATTTCATCTTTTCTTATTGCCTCTTTCAAACCCTTCTGTGCACAATGAACATGTCAAACTTTTAGCAGTGCCACAGAAACCACAGAAAGTTGACACTTATTAGAAAAAAAACTTAACCTCTCTTCCTCTCTCTCTTACACACACACACTCATACAGGTGCAAAGACATAAAGGTTGTTTTCATTACAATACATTTTATTTCACATTATTCGTAGTACTTGTAAAGAGATAAAGCTAATGTAAACTGCGAGTATAAAGTTGGATGGTTAAAGGGTTGTTTTTGATGGTTCACCTTTAATTTAACTTCACCTTTAAAGTTTTAACTTTAAATTAAAAACTTGTACATGTTTCTTGTCAAAACTTTAACGTTAGCCTTTTTCTTTGCTGGTCAGGGAGCTTTCAGGTGCTGCTTACTCACTGGATGTATTTGTGTTCATCTTCAATAGTGGGAAATCCTTCACTTCTTATCAGATGTGTTAACAATAAACTCTGACTGTGCAGGGAGAATCACGTTCGCAGAGCTACGGGTCTTCTGCTCACATCAAACCATACCATCTTTCAAAGTAATCGTAAAGCATGATAACAGGGTTTCCACCCTAAAAGCCAGATGTCAAATTCCATGATATTCCTGACTTTCACTGACTAAAAAGCTGAATTTCCATGACCTAGAATGTATGGGAAAAACAGCTTAAAAATGTCTGTTTCCTGGCATGTTTTATTGGTTAAACTCAAGATCATGAGTGGATATAAGCTCATTGTATTTTTATGTTTTATTCTATGACAAAAAACACACCAGTAAAACCCCACTCATGACTTTTTAAAGCTCTAAAGTGACTTTAAATGGTGGTTGCTAACAAGTTGCTACATGGGAATATAGACTTTGTTTGAGACTTTAAATGTCATCACACATGAAGATCTCAAAAACAATGCAACATGAGCACAGTTTGCACAACACACATTTTCCACTAAGCATTCCTTATCAGAAAAAATGTTTTTAAATGTGTTTAATAAACAGGGTTCCCATGGGTTCTTGAAATCCTTCAAAGTTTGTGAATCTGGTGGAAAAAATTCAAGGCCCTGGGAAGTTTTTGCAAATCTACATGCATAGATACAGGTCATTGAAAGTGCTTGAATCTATTTTATGCAAGAAGTTTTCTAAAAATAAATTCATATTATTCCCTGTGAAGTGTAGGATAATAACATAAAAATTCAATACTTTTTAAGCACACGTGCTAAACTGTTCGCTTTAAATGCTTATATCTTCTGTATGCGAATGTTGATTCATACCAAAATGCTTTTTTTGAATAGTTGTGTTTGACACATGAAAATGTCTCGGGTTATGTATGTAACACTTGTTCCCTGATAAGGGAACGAGACCCTGCGTCTCCCTTGGCATACTTCCTGCGTCCCTGTAACGCCATCTGTGAAGATTATCTTGGACAAAATGTTTAAGCGTCATAAACTTGGGTTAAACAGTTTATTTTTTTATGATAATTCAAAAGTCGTAGGGAAAAATGAATGGGCTTTTTGGCCAGGGAGCAAGCCCTACTAAAAATTAAGGTTGGACCAAAAAAACGTCCCCTTATATGGGCCAAACTTTATCATACAGACATTAACCACATAAACTAAAAGACAACTATGCCACAGACTACTCATAAGTAAATAACCTACTTTACCTAAGTCGTACTAAAATTATCTTGAGCAGTAATATAAAACAATTAACTTTTCTTTGCAAATAAACATTTTTAACACTAATGAGTACAGTCAATTATCCAAGGAAAGAAAATGCTATGACTGGTTTGTTCTTGCATTAATAATAATTATAACTTTGGCTTTAAAACTTTTACGCCCAATTAATTAAATATCTTGACTTGAATCATAATTTCTTTTTTGGTAAAAATGTGACGGATGTTTCTACAGCTGATGATCGTATTTTATTTCCCACAAAAACGGGATGAAAAATATGGTATAGAAAAATTACATTTTGATAAATGGAAACTAAAATTCTATGATATTCCATGACTTGGACGAAAACATATACATTTTCTGTCTGGAAGTGATGTCTGTAATAGACCTTTTAAAATTCCATGATATTCCAGTAATTCCATGACTCACACTTTTTTAACCTTGTACTCACTATAGTGTTTTTGTGTCTGTAGTCCATTTAAAAACAGATGTCTAGAGCTGAAACAAAAACAAAATGACAGTCCTTGTATCAGCTGTTTCAGACAGCAGGGCTTTAGCCTCATTTACAGCCCACTCTGCATGAGCATCATCGAGAGATGCAGTCTGCAATATGTTAATGTACTTTATGATTCAGCAGACGGCCAACAATATGGTCCAAATTAATTTTGGTTCGGTTAATAGCTGTCTGTCACTATAAGAAAAATTCTAACAACATGTATTAAGTGAAGATATGTTTGCTGTACAATTATATTATACAATGGGTTTTCTTTTTAAAGTGATTTTGCAGTGCCCTTGAATGCAAAGCACAGTCACAAGATCATATTCATAGTTTGTTATTTATTTACATTCTGTAACAACAAGAGCTACACACACATTTTTTTTCAAAATAAAAACTGTAAAATAAATATACAATAAAATACAATAAACAAACCTTCTCATGGGGCCAAAACACCTCATCTTTAAATGATTTAAAAATGCAGACGAGAACTCATGTTCCTACAGTCATCAATTTAACATTAAAAATGCTGAAATATATATGTCACCCCGTCTGTGAAAACCAGGCTAAAGTAATTTTTCTGTCATTTACGTTTTTTTACTATACATAAAATCATTCTATATAAAGTACAAAACATTTGCTGAAAATGTCACCTTTATATTTTAATACTACTGAGTAAGAGCTTGTCAAAGATTTGATTGATTGTGTACTCAGATAATCATGTTTTTGAGAATTTTCAATTTGAAAACAAGCAATATCATCATGTGTTTCTAGTGAACACAGAGACGATCAAAGTCAATGTTTTAGAAAGCCAAGTTCAGGTATTTTTGTGCAGAATAAAAAAGCGTAGTCTTAACAAAATCATCAATTTCAGTATTTTTTTATGTTATACATAAATGTATTGTATATTAAAGAAGTTTTTAATCTCTCATTTACAGCAATAATCACAAATAATTTTTATGGTTAGATTATGCGACTTTAGCTGAGGTTTCACATGCGGGGTCACTTATATATGTATATATAGCCAACTGTCCTGTACCTTGTGTGCCTGCAAACTGCACTTAGGAAAAAATGAGGGCAACGGAAAATTGTAACATACAAAATGTTGAATTTTTGCAGCACATGAGAGGACGTACCATAATAACAAAAAATAAGCGACATTATGATTTACATATGTATATATTATGTACATACAAGAGGAGAGCAAACATTGAGAGTATGACGTGACTGAACATCAGATGATTCAGCAGTATAACTGAAGTTCATTAACAGTATTTGTATCGCAGGAACCCCCATCAGTGCTCGGGTCTTTTAACAGCAAATGACCTGCATTTACACATTCACACACAAACACGTTAGCGCAAATGGAAGCGAAAGCTATCGCCCGACAGGAACAGTGTTCCAGTGTGGCGAGGGGGGGTGGTGGTGTTGGAGATGGGCTCAGTCGGATCTCCCCGTCTCAGACTTTGTGGAAGTGAGAGATCCGGCCGAGGAAGCAGCTGGACACAAAGAACAGAGGAAGATCTGGGAAATTAGCTACTGACAGGGTGCCCGGACTACTGATGTTTAGACGGCTACGATTTCTGTGATTTGCGCGTACTGAATCATTCGACGCGTATCTCTTATTCAGTAGATAACTATGACGTTTTCCCTTTGGCAGATCCATAATTTAATGAGAATCTTATTGGCTATCCTAACCAATAGAAAGCCTCTCTGTTTTGTCCTCTGTTAGAAAGCTGCCCATCTATTGGCAGATCCTTCACTGGCTATTCTTACAACGAGCAAGAAGCCATTGGCACCCATTGCTACACAGCAGCAGCTTTCTATTTCTATTCGTCCACAGCAAAGATTCTCATTGGCTAAACATAATCTGTTAGGCACAACAGTTGGTGTGATAAGTCGTCAAAGAAACTGTCGAAAATAATAACCTGCTGAACCACAAGCATCAGAAAACAGCAACCTTGTGTCTTAAGACCTTACAGTATTTCTGTGATAATCGCAACAGGTTACAAATAGATTGTAAAACATTCAGAACAAGTAAAACATTTACAAATGTACAAATGAGCACTACTTATTATGCCATCTGTTTCAGCTTCACAAAATATGTAATGTGGAATATCTCACATTTCTTTCTGAAATAAAGAACCAATGCTACGTAAGCTAGTGATCTTCAGTCCACCATTACAGTTACAGAACCACAAAAAAGATCTGAAAAAGTGAAGTGTTATCAAAATGTTGAACTGCAGTGGTGTAGCCACACTTTGTTTGTGTTATACAAATGAAATAGGTAAATGAAGTAATATTTTTTTGTTTCAAACAAGCTTTGTAAGATTCAAGATGCGTGAGAAGCTGTCAGTGATTGACGATGTTTAAAGTGATCCCGAAAAACACTGTCTGAAAGTTTGATGCCTCATTAAACTTGAATTACTGCTGCACTGGATCATTTTGTTGTCCCGAATTACATTTCCTGGACGAGAGGAAAAGGACAAAAATAAGAACGTAATACTGCTATGTAATCCAGTATTTAAAGTAAACAATGAATAGTGATGGTTTTTTTTTTAAACGCCTTGCCTGTCTGAACTTAAAGTTGACTTAATATGATCCGTTCAATCAAGACAATTCATAGGAGATGACAACAAAATAAATTCAGCTGCCAACTAATGAAATACTATCACCTTTATGTCAAACACAATGCAGTAAGCAGCTCATTTTTGGCTTGGCAGCAATGTGATAATGCTTTAAAGGTGCAAAGCTTAGTTATTGCTACACATACTTTCCAAATCAAAGAGCCATTGATGTGTTTGAAGTTTGAATGATCTGCAAAATAGATAACTGATTTAAGCTCGGCAGTCTCAGCCAAAAGGTCACATTCAATAGAATGTCTTAAACATGGGTTGTAGTGCATTTTTGTGCTTAAGGTCTGGTAAAATCTAAAATGATATCTTGATTCTGCAGTCATCATGGTGATGGTTATATTTCTTTGTCTCCAACCTGAATTCAAGCATTAAAATAAAGCCAAAAAATAACGATTCTGCTAATATATAACATATAATATGCTAACATGTAGCAAATATTAAAGCAAAAGAAATGTTATACCAAGCAACTTAAGTCCTCCAGCAGACTCACAATAGAGATACGCAGTAGTACCGTGGAATGATGCCAGCATTGATAACAACATTTATAATTCCAAAGAGCAGATGAAATGTTAAGTAATGACCACCATCGTTTCTGGCATGGACCCCGTACGCAAAAGGTGCAAAATAGATGAATGGAAAGAATATGACTGCTCTGAGATTTATGATCAGTGTTTTCCACCAAAGTCCTCAATGTATGCCAGAGAGCTACAGTGATCCTTAGCAAGACCTTAATCGATGAGTGCAACATCATCTTCACACTGGAGGGTGATGCGGGCCCGTCGCCTCCAAAAAGACATTATTGCTAGAGAGCAGGGGCTGGGTGATGGTACTGCGACTGCTAACAGAGTTTAGCCGGTTCCCGTGAGAATTCGACTCTTCACGGAGTCCTGGTGCCACTGGCAATTTGGAGCTGAAGTTTAAGTAAATCTGGAAGGAAAAAAATAAGAGACTGATCAGTTACGTTTTTGCAATGCACTGAAGGACAAATTCACTAATAAGATTTGTTGTATCTGCATTGTTTTAGTGCCATGTGCACTAAATGAATTACACATTTTTTATCTAAAAAAATCTATGCCACTTGCCGTACACTGTAAAACCTAAAAGTTAACTCAACTCAAACCATTTAAGTAAAGCGATTGCATTAGTTTTAAAACACATACATTTGAGTACTGTGAACTTAAACAAATTGAGTCATATGCAGTTATGCACTTATATTCAAGTTCACACTACTTAATATAAGTGCATAATTGCACATGACTCAAGTTCACAGTACTTAAATTTATGTGTTTTAAAACTTAAATGTTCTAATGCAACCGGTTTACTTAAATGGTTTGAGTTAAGTTAACTGTAAGGTTTTACAGTGTATGTACAGTACAATGCAAATCTTGCAGATTGGGAGAAGTGGTGAAAAATAAACTATTCCCAACCATAGTCGTAAAGTAAAAGTATGTGATTAAGTGTTAATTTAAAACGAATCCAATTTACATAGCTGCATTTGACAGGTGTGACATTTTATTTAAATACTTGTGATACAGGTTTTTGCATTGAGGTACAGTGCAAAAAATTTGAGTAAACACTGCAATCGTTTTGCCATGAAAAATAAAGAGTCATTAGGAGAATAAGAAACACAAACATGTTTGGTGCTGTCCGAGATCTGCTGTTCGATCTTCTCCACTATCTTGCTGAATGAGGGTCTCTTGAAGGGGTCGGCATCCCAGCACGAATGCATGATCTCATACCTAAATAAAAAGGGATGTGGTTTTAGTGGGAACGGTGTGTGTGCATTCATCACCTAAACGCACACCAAAACAAAGACATAAAGGTACATGACACACCACTCCCATTATCTTGCTCGGCTGTCATTATCTTGTCATGCTGTATCTATTCAAAGAGCATTTAACTGTCTTGTAACTTCAAAACATGCTACAATTACAGGCATGCATAAGAAAAGGAGTTACATTTCAGTTGGTGCAAACTCAGGCGACTCCATGCGATATCCCTCTTTGATCATCTTGTAGAATTTGTGGTCCACTGGCATGCCTGGGTAGGGACTACTCCCTATAGAGAAGCACAGGATCATTTTAGACAAGAATATCAAAGAGGCTTACAAGGCCAAGATAAATAATGAGATTAGTTAAACGTACCGAGAGAGAAGATCTCCCACAACAGGATACCATAAGACCAGACATCACTTTCGAAGGTGTAGACGCATTCAAAAATGCTCTCAGGGGACATCCACTTTACTGGAAGACGCGCCTACATAACAAACATCTCATTAAAGGCATTCCTTTCTTAACAACACTGAAAGATGGCCTATCGCGTGACATTACAGAAACACACGTAACTGTCTAACTATGTCAGGTAACTACCATTCACTATACATGCTTATATTTACGATTCACATTTGAAATACAAGTCTGTGAATAGAGTTGTAAACAGGGAAAACTTTATGAAATACCCACAGGAACAGAGCATGCAATTTTGCAATAAATACACAAAAAGAATGAGTCAGTGACCATCAATACTACAATTAATCATTTCTGTTTGTTGCTTTGGGCTAGTTTTCAACAATAAAACCATGATGCAAATGGAGCATTTGTAGGCCAAGCCAACGTTAGAAACGTCAGAATTCTGCTTTATGCAAATTCTGCAAGATTAGTCAAATAGTTTGATTGCACAAATGTCAAGTTCATCAAGTTCATTGCGTTCAGGTCATTTACATCAGATGCATGTCTCATCATGCATACGTGGCGGTGGCATCTCAAAGTGATCTTTGTAATTACTCTAAAGAAGACGACAGGAAAATCTGCCTTAAAACACAAATAGCAACACCGACGAAGAATGTTTAACAGTTATGTGTGGTGTGATGAGTGGCTCAAAGCCAGATCAGTTGTAAAGAAACAAAAATCTACTTGTTGGATTATGCACGTGATGTAAACTTAAGCCCTTTGGTCCCAAAATGTCACAGTATGCTAAATAAAGTGGAAAAAATTTTGCTTTTTAAAAAGATTAGCACCACATACAGTACTGTGCAAAAGTCTCAGGCCACCATCACCAGCTTTGTTGCTTTAGCAAATTTTTTATGTTCATCAAAATTTATTTTTCACTCTTTTTTAAGATACAAACAGAAAATACAGGAAATATGTACACAAAATTAAAAACAAACCAATTTAGGCATCAGTCAGTATTTAGTGTGACCTCTCTTGGCACTAAACACATCTTGAGCTTTTTTGAGGAGACTGAAGTCCTGAAGTCATTCGATTAGAATTTAAAATTAGGATTTAATTTCATTTAGGTTAAGGAGGTCCTGCAGTTTCTTGCTATTGCTCAAGTGGAAGATGAGTTTACCCTAAATACTTGACACTTCAGTTTATTCTTTTAATTCTTTTAGTACTATATACACACTAACTGTATTTTCTTGTTGTATTCTAAAAACGAGACTGAGAAATAATTATATATGATCACTATACAATTGCAAAAACAACTAATCTAATGGTAGCATGGTGGCCTAAGACTTTTGCACAGTACTGTATATTGACCAGAATTAGTTTAAAGCAAGAATTCAACTCATTTGAAACGTACATTCCCCTTGACGACATAGTTTGAGTCAGTGGTGATGTCACGAGCCAGTCCGAAGTCACAGATCTTAGCCACTCGACCTTGGGTTAGAAGAATGTTTCTTGCAGCCAGGTCTCTGTGAATACACTAAACAAACACACACACGCCGTTAACACAGGTCTGCACACACACACACGTATATTTGTTAAACCTGGACCTTTCTTTAATAATTCCTGTCAAGACTGACAAAACAGAATTTACAATGTCAGTGTCAATATTCAAAACCTCATTAGCAAAGAGGTGTTGGACATACCCAACTTCTAAGTTAGCACAGAGGTGGCCAGCTAATTTAGTTTCCATATAGTATCTTCAGTGAACAAGTATGTGCATGTGCTTGACAACGTGGGCTCATTCATGTGCAAGCGGGTGTAATGTGACCCTTGACTGGACGGGGATAATGGAATGTGAGCCTGTGGCTTCATAGAGGAAGAGTGAGAAGATCTGCGGTGACATCACTGCAAACATTGACTGGCCACAAGAGAAGAGATGAAATGAGACTTACGTTCTTGGATGCCAGAAAATCCATCCCTTTGGCCACTTGGTAGGAGAAGCTGAGAAGATCTTCGGTGTCTAGAGTTAAACCATCTTCCTGCAGAATCTCACTGACCGTATCGGAATCGCTGTAGGAATCCCCTTTAGACGAAGAAAATATTCCAATGCAATGATAAATGAATGTAGAAATGTGTAGCAAACTGAATAAAAAGAATAGATGATAAGATACTTTCATCTTACCTTTATTAAGTGATCTTCTGTTTTCTGAAGATAGAACTCGCGTTACAGAAGGTTTCATGGTCATGTAGCCATTCCTGCTCTCACTGCAAAATAAATACAAAACGTCCTTATTCAACAGCACTTCATGCCATCACACTTGTTGTGGAGGACGATTTTTAATGAACCGTTACTACAGTAGTAACAATGTGGGGTTGCTGAATTGCAAATACTGTAGAACCAATCATATTAGAGACATAAAAATTATATCACTTTGTCATATATAAACAATTTTATTCTTTTGATATGGGGGAATTCTTTTTGGATGGTTTGAGGTCCTCTGGGCTGTAATTAAAGCATTTCAAATGCATTTACTGGAATCTGGTTTCAACTTCGGAGCAGGTCAGGTCAAACACATGATCTTATTTCCCAAGTGCTTGTGTTTCTTAGGGGACAAGATGTTGTTCCACTCTGGGTATGAAGGATGCCCTGTTGAGGATAAACTTGTAGGGGTTTCCCAGGCAGGGTTTAGATTAATCCAGGACTAGGCCTTAGTTATATAAGGACATCTGAGAAGTTTTTATAAAAATATCTTACAACAACAATGCTGGCACTGATATATGTTAAAGGGGTCATTTCACAAGACTTTTAAGATATCAAATAAATCTTATGTTAAATCACCTTGTAAATGCAAATGAGCTGATCTGTGCACTGTAGTGCAGTGCAGTGGTTGGATTGTGCAGATTAAGGGGCTGTATTATCCTCTTCTGACATTACAGGGGAGCCAAATTTTAATGACCCTATTTTTTTCACATGCTTGCAGAGAATTGTTAACCAAAACTAAGTTACTGGGTTGATCTTTTTCACATTTTCTATGTTGATAGAAGCACTGGGGACCAAATTATATCACTTAAACATGAAAAGTCAGCTTTTCATAATATGTCCCCTTTAAAGCAACACCAAAGAGTTTTTTTTTACCTTAAAATAACGTTTCCAAAAAAGTTTCAGTCGTTCATCCACTCGAACCAGGGTGAACGGCACTTTCACATTCGCTTTGCAGCCCTCTATCGGCCAAAACCGCACTAAAGAAGTTTCCAACCGTCGGGTCGCGGTCTTGTAGTTCGAGTGAAAACTACAAAAACTTGCTTTACGGCAGACCTACAATCCAATCAGAGCCAGCTATGCTGCAGTATTTATGACAGTGGTTATGGACAATTACGCTTCTAACCAGTAGGGGAAGCAAAGAGCAAAAACTCTTTAGTGTTGCTTTAAGATATATCAGTGCAAGGTGTTTTAAATTAAGCATAGGTCAAACATGCATTTTAGTCTAAGCCCTGTCCGGGAAAACGCCGCATAGTGTACGGATGTCCATCACCAGTAGAGGCTCGATCCGGGAGACGCCCCAGCGGTTAGTATAAATTCGGGTGTGCATCGTCAGTAGACACCCCGGTTCGGGTGTGCATCATGTGTACACCCCCAGGTTATGTAACTTAAGTCTGTTAGGTGGGTAGGGGAAATCCCTCACCAGACAATAACCAATGCATTGATCGATGAGTTACCTTGCATCTGGTGGCATCATGACATTTCTATAGTAACATTCTTCTCCAAGTGTACAGAAGTAGAACGATTCTCTTCTTTTGCGCAGGAAGTTCAACAGGTCACCAAAACAGCAGTACTCTGTTATAACTAGAGTTGGACCTGTAAAACAAATCGTCTCAAAATAAATTGACAAAACACTTTAAAAAAATTATTTGTTGGTAAAATTGGTTGCGATAAAATTTAAGGTTATTTCAACTTAAAATTTTAGTTAACTCAAAAAACTGCAAAATTGTGTCAACTAATATCATTAAGTTGAATTAACTCGAAATGTTAAGGCAGCCAGGTAACATAACTTTTTTTAAGTTGAACCAACTTTTTTACAGTGCACACTGATAAAACATTTAAACTACACACATATGCACTTGATTTACACAGTTGACTTGATTGAAATGTATTAAAAAAAATTGCATTTGAAAGTGAATGTTTGAATTTGGTTGGGGGAATATAATTGTGCCAACATGTTGATTTCTTATAAAATAATTATAATAAATTGTTTCATTAATACAAATAAAAACTTAACAAAAACTTAATAAAACTATAAAACTTTACAAATTAATTAAAAATGATTTGATCACATAATAAAGAAAAACAGTCAGTAAGAGCCCAGAATAGATAGGACCATATTTTTTTTCAAAATCATCTTAAGCCAAAGGTATACTAGGGCTGTCCGCGTGCCATCCGCATGACGTCATTTTCGTTTCATTTTCACTTCTTCCAAGAACAAAAAGCTGTGGAGCATTTTGTCACCATAACGTTTGATTCCTGTTCTTTATTTTCTTATTTTTTGTTCTAAACTTTGTTTGCAATGGTGGATCTGCTTCTTTTCTTCATCTATCCTAAATTTTTAAATGTACTGTAAATGTTGCAAATTAGTGTTGCCCTGATGGCTTCTGCATTGCAATGTGTCGAACACAGCCATCCGCATGTAGCCGTGGAGGAGTATACTTTGAAAGCTGTGCGTGTGCGCACAAGACGGAAGCGGAAAAAGTATACAAAGCTTTTTAGGGTAATACCTCAAGAAGCTGGTTTGTAAAATGCCAAAAGAGACATTTTTACAAATTATAGTCAAAGGGGGCTACAGTACTTTAAAGATATTAAAATATAGCATTTTGTGTTATAACATAATTTTGTGTGCTTATTCAACATAATATCTACAGTAAGTTGTGTAACTATTATTCTGTAGTTTCCATTTAAAGGATAAGTACATGAGATATACTTTGTCTCTCACCTCCAATAGTGCAGGCCCCAAGCAGATTTACAATGTTAATATGGTTGCCAAGATAACTAAGCACTTTCAGCTCAGACATCAGAGCCTCCTTCTCAGTGGCATGGGCACTTGCTGTTGGCCAAAAACATCATAAATAAAACATAAATCATAAATAAAATCTGCAGTTACAAAATGTGTCAATAAAATGACATTTTATATTACAAACTCAAACACTAAACCTTACTGGAATTGGATTACATCTGTTTATTCTTCTTTTGTGTCATTAAACGTTGCTCTATTTGTTTAAATGTTCCTGTAGCTCAGTTAATAGAGCATTGCGTTAGAAACACAAAACTTTGTTTGTTTGAACCAAGGGAACACATACTGTGTACTGATAAAAATGTATACCTTGAAATGCACTGAAAGTGACAAAGTGAACATGATGGTAAACATGTCTTCTGTCACTTACGTTTTAACATCTTCACGGCTACAGTCATCATTGTGTCCGCCTTAGACATCCCATAAGCAGTGGCTTCCACCACCTTCCCAAATGCTCCAGATCCAAGAGTTTTTCCTGGGATCACAGAAGAACAAAAGTGTTTAAAAATAATTAGAATGGTCAGATTCCCAGACAACTGTTTAAATAGAAACTGATCCTAAATCAGCAGTCAGTCGTAACATCAACAGTTCTTGTTTTGAATCATGGGGGTGTGGCTTGTGGCAAGCGGGATATGCTAGATCCTGTTAGATCCTGTTTGTTGACGGATACTGCTGTTAAAGATATGACAATATGTCATGAGGTTGTTGAAGTGCTTTTCACAAGGCGCCAGTTCTTGCAGTCATAAACCATGAAACAGCCAACGAATATCTATTCTTTGTACATTTGTAGTGGCCCTGCGCTCCATAGACCCGTAGAAGAAGTCCAATATTATAAAGAAACCATCATGTACAATGACCAAATAGACAGATCTCAGTTTTAACTTACCAAATCGCAGCTTATCTCTGGGAAACTCCCATTGGTGGTCGTACGGAAGCTGAGTGGGGTCAATGTACACATAGTTGTTTCCATGGATGCCCTCTATGACTTTCCACTGTATTTGATATTTGGGTTTCTGATGTAAACAGAGAAAAGGTGAAGTCTTGGGTTGTCATGAGACAAAGATGATAAGGAAATAGATAAAATCATTTAAACGCATTTAAACAGACACTCTACGTTTCATTTTCATGTTTCCATAAGAGCATGGTATTAACTTTAAAAAACATAAGTGCGTGTTTGTGTGTGTGTGTGTGTGTGTGTGTGTGTGTTTGAGTGTATTTCAAGTGCTGGGTAGTAAAACATCAGGTCTTATGACTGGCTAAGTAAATAATATTCTTGAGTGTCTATTGTCTCAGAGTTACCCTAAAGGGTGGAAAGGTTGCCAGGTGTGACAGGTAAACTGCATAAATTATTGGGCTTAGTCAAATAACCAAAAACAAGTTGTTGGCATAACAAAATAAGCTTTTATAAAAGGACACTGTATCCTTTTTTGGTATAATAGGTGGAAATCTATAAACATCCTCGTTAGGATGTGGTTTGTCTCATTAATGCCACAATGACTCGACATTTTGTGATTTGTAATGAATGCTATTTTACCTGCATGTACTTGTAAGACAGCACAATAAGGATGAGAAGCAGTATAACTGCCGCGGCAACAAATCCAATGAGTAGAGGTGTGAAGAGTTCGTGAGGGACAGTGCTCTCTGTGAAAATTAAAACAACATTTATAACATTTAATAAAACTAAAGAGAAAGACACAAGAACTCTACATTAGATCCATAAGTAGGGGCTTACGATCAACACCACATACAAATGTGGTTATTTGAACTCAGATTACGCTGAATATCATGTAGTATTACCATTAGGTCTAGCTAAATAGCCATTATGAAAATGATAACTTTTAAAACAGAAAAATGAAGGATTAGGAGAAAGAGAGACGATTTAAAAGACCAGGTCTAAACATGAATATGTCTCTTTCGTCCACTTGTAATCCAATCGAAAAAACTCATCTTAAAGGGACACTCCACTTTTTTTGAAAATAGGTAAATTTTCCAGCTCTCCTAGAGTTAAACATTTGACTTTTACCATTTTGGAATCCATTCAAAAATTTTAGCATAGCTAATCCATTGAATCTGATTAGACGATTAGCATCAGTGATCAGAGGTTTGATATTTTTCCTATTTAAAACTTCCTAGACTCTTCTGTAGTTACATCGTGTACTAAGACCGCCAGAAAATTAAAAGTTACCAGGGGGACTATTTTCGGGCACTGCATAATATTATTGCGCCTGCTGCAGCCATGGTATGGCAACAAAGTCCTTGATTATTACGCCGGAATGAGAGTATAGTTCCTAGCCATATCGGCCTAGAAAATCAAATTTTTAAATTTTCCGTTGGTCTTAGTACACAGTGTAACTAGTCAAGTTTTAAATAGGAAAAATATTGAAACTCTTTGGTAAATTTTTAAGCAATGCTAATGATCTAATCAGATTCAATGAATTATGCTAAGCTATGCTAAAAGTGGTACAGCCAGACCCGGATATCGGCTGAATGGATTCCAAAACTGTAAAAATGTAATGTTTAACTCTAGGGGAGCTGAAAAATGAGCCATGTGTAATACCATGTGTAAACAGTGTCTATAAATGTGTCTCTAAATGGGCATTTTTTTTTATGTTTAGATTTAGTAATTTCACTTAAATAGCAATGAAAGTGTATTAGTCTGAAAAGCCATATTTTCACAAATATCACTTTTCATTGATATTTAACAAATGTGACTTTTGCTGCAAAACCCTCTAAGTACATGAACAAATCTCCACTTCTAAAAAAGCCTCCAGTCACTATTCACTAAACGCTCTTGTAATGTGATGTAAACGTGCCGTCATTCATTCAATTCTTCATCCGTGCATTTAGAGGACTTTGCTCAAAAAATAACTGTAGTTAATGGATTTTGCCAACAAATGGGTATTTCTGAATGGGATTAAGCCGGGATTAAGCAGATATAATGCAAAAGTGTATGGATTGACTAATGTTAACAAATACATCCTTGTACTAGTGTTACCAAAATACTACTAATAGTTTGTATAATTTTAATATCTTAAATATTATTGAAAACCCTACTGTTTCAAATGCAAATATTAAAATATTCCAAATATTGAACCTGCTTAAATACCCTATAAATACATACATTATAAATACTCCCGGTACAAGCATCATTAGATAATCAACATGCATAGCGAATAAATTCCATTACCTCAGGAACCACATCAGATCTGATGCTAACTTTGGGACTCGAGTGGCAATGGAAATAAAAAACGATTCGTGTTTTCTTACACAAACACAGTTGTTAACTTGTTACCCTGCTGAGTAAAACAATACTTTAACAACACAGAATCACCATGAATAATAAACAAGCAGGGTTAATAGACCCTTTTACAGTTGGTAAACATTGTGACGTATTTGTGTGGGCGGGGCTTAGCTGGAGGCAGAAAGAGCCGCAGAGGCTATGTTGACAAGCTTAAACGAGCATGTTTTAGGAGGGATTTATTAAACATGGATGCAGAATTAGTTTCGGATCTGTCCGAATATGTACAGTCACTGATTCTGCGGGACCGTGACAGGTATTTTTGTAAATTAACTCTTGCGATTTTAACCAGGTTTTAGATATTTCATAGACAACATATGAATTACTTTCAGGTGGATTTGGGTAATTTTGTCTAGGCTTACTGTCTTATGTAACTTATCACTGGGCTTACTATGATTAGCAATGTGGATTATTTTAAGAGACTATTCAAACGATGGCATACACATCTATCGCTGTATGTTTGTTTAACATTTAAGCTAAACAATAGCGCGGTTGGCGACTTTTCACCAATAAAACAGAAACTTGCTGATTTGTACTAGATAAAACCAACACAACAGTACATATGCATAGATTATTTTACCTGATATGAAGTGTGCACTGCAAACACGAGTATTATTTATGATCGTCTCCGTCTAGTCTGTGCGCCGTATTGCATTCAACCACAATTGTCTTCTTGATATCTGTGAAGAAATGTCTGCCGGGATCCGGTAAAACTTTATTTTTGAACCAAAAGTGCTGTTCCTTCTAATCTGGCAGCCAAAAACACAACGAGATGACATTTTAAAGTCAAAAACTCAAACTTTTAGCGCGCCGGCTATGAGTTCCTACTTATTTTTTGCCTCCAGCTAGAGCGGTGACGTCACAGTGACGTGGGCTGTAAAAGGGTCTATAACCCCGGGTTATGCCACAACTGCATTTAGGGAGGTGTGAATTACTGTATCCCCTCTAATGAATAATTCTAATGCTCTTTGCGGCTCACTTTTGAAACTGTGTTTTGATATTGTTAAAGTGTACGTGTCTTTCATGCGTGTTGTGGTATTGTTTGTCGACACTGTTCTGGGCGCTGTAGTAAAGCTCTTAAGCTATAAGTAGCTTTATCTTCATTTCAAATCAAAGAATGCAGCGTCGGCAGGAAGTAATCCCCTATAAACCTGCCACTGGCTTTCACAGTCTACCACATCTTCCTCCATCCATACTCACCCACCCTTTGTTCCTGCAGTATATCCATCTATAACCCACAGCATCCAAATCATTCAGTACCACCATCAAGCTCTAATACAACACATGCCTTAACAACACTACAGTAACAGACATTTTCAGCATCCAGTTGAGGTTTTACAGCTTTAGCAGCCTTGGGCTTGTTGTCCCATTGGTTTTCTCAGCCCTATTGCAACCAGAACCTTCATAGTCCAAAGAAGGTTCACTCAACAAGCTTTTCTAAAACAGTGGGTGCCTCATAACCCCCAGGCCAACTCCTGACGAGTCCACAAAAAGGTCAATGTTTGGTCACGTTTTTTCACTAGCGGCGATTTAGTTTTGTGAAATGTAAAAACAAGCATTGTGGTCGGCAACAGCAAAAAAAAAATACATAAGATAGATCCCCAATGGGTTTACAAAAGAAACATGATTAGGGATACAACTGTGCACCTCTGTTTATTTAGCAGTCCTGCTTTTATCTTTGTATGTCTCCAATGTAAAAACGAAAAATAAAGTGGCAATTTACAGCTGGTTTCGATTATTTTAAATGATACAGGAGATGGCTCACACCTGGTGTAAACATAAACATATTTACTAAGTTTCCTCTTGTTGGATAACAATTCCTGGAAAACTACAAGCACCTGGGTTGAAATTATCCGAATTAAGGCTGACATTCAAACAGATTAAGACACAAAAGAAGCAAATCAGTTAGATAAATAATCATGATTTGTATATTTTGACTAGTATATGTTGCATATTTGGCATAAGAACCCAAAAAACATGCGTGTGTCACTTTGTCCATAAATATTCTTTCAGAACAACGCAGCTGTATAAACTGGATTGGTTCAGTATGGTATACAAAAAGCCATCAGACATGCTGTCTCTGGTACTGGTATTACAGTATGACTCTTTTTAGGAGGATTTTATTATCAAAAGGTGTGGTCCATAGCACAGCTAATTCTGGCCAAGAACCACCCACTTAGACAGGAAGGGATTGTCTGATTGACATGCAAAACAATTAAATGAAAGTGCATGTTTTATGTGCCAATTGTAGTTGAGTTTATCTAAAATAGGTTATACCACAACAATAAACTGGCATGAAAAGTAACAAATATTAAATAATGGCTTGCAATTCTCCCCAAAGAGTTGTATACAATATTCTTGAAAACTATTTTATTTATGATATGATGATTATACAGAATTATAGTTGTGCCTCCGAAATTGAATTACCATTAAACACTCCAAACTCTTAAAAATAAAGGTGCCATAGAAGAGCCATTTTTGGTTCCCCAAAAAAACATTAAGTCAAACGTTCCTAAAAGAACCATTTCGTTTTTACCTTTAATGAAGCAATCGTTCAGATGTTGCATACAAGAACCATACAGCCAAAAATGGTTCTTCTATGGCATAGTTTGGCATCGGTATTTTTAATAATGAAACAAATCAACCACTGTATTTCATCTTTGAAACGGCTACATTTTCATTTGCCTCCAGGTGGACTGCTAAAAAGCACCTGCGTGCAACAACTCCCAAAAGTTGTGTAAAACTAATCATTATTGACATGCATCAGACAGTCAACAAACAGACTGTGGGTAGATTGTGGGTAAGTGTAGAAATATTGGAGTCTGAAAGAGTGTGGGTTTGTTTACTGTGTGTGTGATGTTAAGTCTTATTTACTCACCGCTTATTGAGAAAAGAGTGTAAACGATTTCTCCGTTGGCAGATGCCACACATTCAAGGGTGGGGTAATTGTTCTTGGTGATGTTTAGACGACTCTCCACTGCGCCCTTCCCGAAGGGCGGATTTGCCATAGTTACAGTGACTACGTCTTCTTCCTCTTGAGTAGCATTTAGTGAATTAGAGCACCTAGGGAGGTGGCAAACAACTTGTGATTTTAATATTTGGCAGTTGCTGAAATGTAAAATTGTTTCGGCATCAAAAGACCTATGAACAAATACCACAAAAACACAGAGTCTTATTCCTAGAATCAAGGACACGCAATGCTTCGAATAATATAAAGGAGTCCCATAAGGAACCATCCCAAGTTACTTGTTTCATAGCTTTTTAAAATACGAAGCCTGTGTATTTGCATAGAAGCCACACAGATCCAAAACTCAACTTTGGCCCCTTTTACTGTTATTAACATAAATTTAAACTCTTGTTTGAGTAGGCGTTCCTTCACTGTTTTTATGGACGGATCAGGATGTTTGGGTTTAGGCCACAACTGTGGTCACATGTGACTGCCTCCGACAGTTTGGGTTATCCAGTCACAATGTCGGACACTAAACATATATTTTTACTTATTTATACATGTTTTACTCCTATACACATATCCATACCTCTTTGCTTATGAAAGCAAAATAACAAGCAAACCCTGAGGGCTCTGTTATTAAAATACATGCAAGAGGAATCCAGGGATGTCATGCACTTTGATTTATTTGTTACTGTACTCGATGCTACTTTAAATTTAAAGCAAAAATGACCGGTTTACATTCTTTGTGTTGTCACTGTATTATTGATAGATATCATTAATGGCTTAGCATTAAAACATTAAAAGACTGAAGCCTGCAGAACAAATGAATTAGATTAAAAAACGAATTGCTCGGGATGTTTATATGCTCAAATTGATGCAGGCCATTTTATTTTGATTGGATTTGGTCATCATGACGAATTGACTGGATAAGCTTGTGAACAAGGTGTTCTCTCAACACTGTTAACATCTAAGTATAAACAACCACATAGGGGTGGCTTGTTATTATGTCATCGGCCAGTGTCATGTGACGGATAGCTGCCAATCACTTGGTTGATGTCACAATCATGGCTGAGTCAAATGACTTATCCCTATCACAATGTATCCCTCAGAGAGGAAGTAACAGGACAAATGGACAATAAGGAAGGCCATTTTTAATGCAGTAAAAAAGTTCCTGTAGCTCATTGGGTAGAGCACTGTGTTAGCAGTGGAAAAGATTGTGTATTTATTATTCCAGGGAACATCCATACCAATGAAATGTATTGCTTATAATGAACTGGAAGTTGCTTTGGAAAAACGTCTGCATATATGTAAATAAATGTAAAGTGTTCAATAATTCACTATATGCTTGTAGACCTCAATTCAAACCCACTTCTGAAATAATCATTGTATTTTAAATTAGATTATATATTTATGCTGCCCAAAGCTTCTTTTTGTAATGTTTCTATATGTGGCTCTCCTAAAGTAATCTATATATGCAAGAACAATAGACATACCTCGAATAGGGTTGGTCGCAGTAATACCACTTGATCTGTGGTGTGGGGTAACCCTCAGCCACACAGCGCACCTGTCCATCAATCGGCCCTTCGTAGGACACAATCTGGGGTTTACCTATAACAGTCAAAGATGGACGGTTCTGGATCAGTTACACTTTTTTGACTAGCGGGATGTATGTTTGTTCAGCTGTCTCTTTTGCTGTTACTTTGCATGCTGTCATGTTTCCAAAACATGCATGAAGCTGCAGAGATTCATTTGTTACCTTAACTTTTTTTTTGCATATTTCAAAGATAAACCAAATGCAAGACTTGTTTGTGAAAACTTGTTTTTAACTATTAATCAATAATTCTGACATCATAGACAAAGTAACCACGTATTTGCAGTCTTTAAGCTCAACTCTTTCTTGTTTGTTTTTACACTGGTCAAGTTGGCTTCGGGTATTGTCTGTGAGCTGTTAGCCAGCGTCTCATGTTAACAAAAAGAGTTTTAAAACGACAAAGTGAGTTAATGTCGAGCACAAAAGAAGTGAATGTGATTGATTCCTCCTGAATGAGAGCACACACAGAGGTCACAATTCATCTTAAGCAAGTGGGACATTCAAATATTTGCCATTTGCATTAAATGTTTTCACTTACTTATGACGTGGACTTCGAATGTTTGATGGATAGTGGCATCCCGGTTCGAGCACGTGAAGGTGTACACGCCGCTCTCTGACACTTTGAGACGGACCAGCTTCAGCTCGCTGGTGTAACTGATGAATAAAGCAAAAAGAAACATACAGAGCTCAGATGCAAAACCATCGAAGTGACAAACAAACCAGTATTTTTGGGATTAAATAGATTTGAAGGGAAGTATTTAATGAATGTAAAGTGCCGGGAGCTTTCGTGCATAATTTCTCAGCATTAATGTTTGCAGATAAATGCAATGTAGGTGATTAAAACAATGGACTTCCGCCTTACCTGTTCCCTTGTGACCGGCTTGTAATGACATGATCAGTAGTATTTATAAGTTTCACACCACTGTAGCTCCAAGTAAATGCATGAGGTTTTGGGTAAGCGTCCATAACCACCCGCAGAGACAGACTTTCCCCAGCACGCACTCTCTTTGTGCTATTATCCACATTTGTTAGGTTAATAAAACCTTTACCTACACACACATAGAGTAAAACAAGCTTATAATTTTTTCTCTGAACATATTTTACAGCTGTAAAAGTTTATGGCAAGTTTTGTGCCTTTTAGGTTATCACTTTACTTTTGATGTTCCCACTTTAGACATTCGGTTAACTAAGGAACCTTGCACCTACATGTCAAGGGATTTTCTAGACTGTCTGCTTAATATCTGTTGACACTTTATTGTGATGATCCTCCAACAGACATTCTACTGACAATAAGTACGTTTTCTACTAACCCTACCCCTAACAGTTTAATAATACTAAACTAATACTTTAATGAGATTTTCTTGACATGTAGGTGCAGTATTCTTGTATAGTCAGCAGAATGTCACAATAAATGCTATTGTACTCCTAAAATCAATTTTAAAATACAAACATTAAAAATATAAAGTGCTTCATGAAAGTAGGACGATACATTTATGACTCATCCTGCACTACACAGATTTTTATCCAATCAAATGCTCTCTAGAATAGAGTCCCTAACAATCAGTACAAAAACAGGGAATTAGCCCTTTAATATGTTCTGCCCAGTTTCACTACAAAACACACAGACTTACCATAGATTTCAACCCAGACTAATTTTACGCTGGTCCCTTTCTCGTTCATTGCCTCACAGCTGTAATTCCCCCTGTCCCGTATTGTCACAGAAGGCAGGTTGAGGATGGCTGTCCGGACATGAGAAATGGGCTCAGTCAGAAGACGCGAGGTTTGCTGAAATGGTGGTTGCTTGACAAGAGGAAAGCAGACATAAAGCTTATTAGCTAACCTGGGAGAGATGGGGGATAGGCTGTATCTCATGTTAAATGTGTGTGAGGTTCTGAAGTGTGGTCATTAACATAATATTCACATAAAAGCTAACGTCTTTCTTCTTTTCAAATGCCAGTAAAGTCTAATTTGGCCTCGGGCATCACTGTATATCAAGTATAACAACCCTTTTCTTTATTCATAACCCATAAATACTGAACTTGTCATGGGAACCACAGACCAATTAAGTTAATGATATGGTATAAGGACGTTATTTACTAAAAATTGATATTAGGTCATGCAAACTGATACCATGTTTAATCCATGCTGTTGAATGTAATTTTAACTAAAAATTTTAGTTTTTTACTTTCAGTTTAAAGGCTAAAGTATGGTCCGTTTTTTATGTGTACGCGAGGGTCTGCATACATTGTGTGTGATGCAATTTTCGTCATTAGAAGAGTGCGCCCGTGCTCATAGGTCACGCATGCGCCAACAGGAGAATGTCTAAAAAATGCTGGGTTATTTTTAATCTGGCACTGAGTCAAAAAGGGACGAGTAATTTAACGCATGCTGGGTTGTCCAAATTTTTGTTAACTGTAGGCTAACCCAGCTGCTGGGCCTGGCACTTTTTAACTTAATGCTGGGTTGAAAATAACCCAGCATTTCTTAGAGTGTATATAGCCCAGGAGATGCGTTGGATTTTTATTTGTACGCCCAAAATACTCCCATTACAATAGGACCAACCCTTTTCGACCATGCGCTCGGCGCAAAAAACATTTTTCCCGTCGTTAAATTAGCAAAAGTGGATTCGGACACGCCCATTTAGACGTTGCGCTGTGCGCTTTAGACAATGCGCTTAGATCGTTAAAATAGGGCCCTAGGGGAGCTGGAAAATGTGCATATTTTCAAAAAAAAAGTTAAATGTCCCTTTAAGAAAGTGCCACAGGTGTACACAGGTGAGAGCAGATCGATTTGTTAGGGCTCTTACCATCCCATTTGGAGCCTTCCACTTGATTGTGATATCACTGTTGACATTTGAGGTGGAGCAGGATAGGGAAAGTTTTTCCCCCTGTGTGTGCAGAACTCTTTGAGGTTGACCCAGTGTGATCGGAGGCGGTGCGCCTGGAACTAAAAGCAAAGAAGCACGGCACATTGTATCAAAGCAGCAGGGAATTGTGGGAAAGGAAGAGCAGGCTAAAATGGGGTAACATCAACATGCACAAGTTTGGTGTCTGTACTCTCTTCATATGTGTTAAAGTCTCTCGCTCTCTTTCTCTCACCAAGGCGGACATTGAGTTGATATTCCCCGGATTTAACCGTGGCTCCTTCCAGAGTCCCGACGCAGATGTAGCATCCCGCAAAATCTTTTCTAACGTTGTTCAGGGTCACACCCATCTCGACGCTGGATGAATATCGCAAACTGTCGGGCAGCGGTTGTCCGTTGCATTTCTCCAGGTGCAGGTCTGCCATGTTGGGGTCAGTCGGCAAGCACGGTATGGTGACCATGTCTCCTTCTCCTGCGACAATGTCGTTGACAATGGCCCTCCTGAAGGGGTTTTCAGGATCTGCTGAGAGGAATGCTAAATCAAAAACCAATGAAACACAACCAAGGGGTCTTAGACATTATGACATCACAGCTTCGAGAAAGAGAGAGTATGCAACAAAAAGAGAGAAAGCGAAGATTAAAAATACCCTCCATTACACACATTAGCAGTATTTACATTCTTGAAGTACTGAAAAAAGTTGGTGTCACGGTCAAATGTCAAAACTATCAAGTTTCAGTTTAAAAAAGGGTTATTGTGGGATTAAATGCATGCAAATACTTAAAAAAAAAAAACACATGAGTGAGAGGTATATATAGAGGTGGTGCAGTCTGAGGTCTTTATAGAGTGATGATTGTGAGGATTTAAGGAACAGGTCTGTTGGCACCCTGCGTATACACAAACTTTGTTTTTTGGCACATTATGGAACCACACAAGATGATCAAATGTGTTGGAGCATGTGTATGTCAAAGGATAGGAAGATCGAGAGAGAGAGACATAAAGATAGGGTTAGCAAAAACTACAAGGATATGCAAACACACTAAAAGATGCAGATGAGGCTATGGCAGACGTTTATACTACTGAACTGTAATACGTCACCCATGTAGTATATTTTGTCTAACAAAGTGTAACATACATAAACAATACTAATGCCAACATGCATGCATAGTCTAGTACACATCAACTATACCTGCACTCACAAGCAAGGTACATAACACAGAAGGCTCTATAAGGCAGGATGAGGATTCAAGACAATTTCTATCATATTGCCCTACAGACATGTCACTCAGCCAAGACAAATTATTACACCAATTTATAACATCCTAACAATACTCACACCCACAAATGTGCAATAGTCTTGCTTACCTTTAACGTAGACATAGATGGAGCTCTTTAAATCAGACGTCTCCTCCTTACAGGTGTATTTGCCCCTGTGTTGTGGGCCTGCTCTGGGCACTTTAAAAATTGTAAATTGGCCCTCCCTTTGTTGCTCTTTTAGGGGTCGTAATGGACGATCTTCTCGAACCCAGCGCACTGAACTGTCACTCTGGCAGCGCAAAGTGAATTCGCCGTTCAGCGGCACTGTGAGCTGGGGTCCTTCTGGGGTGATGGTGGGCCTGGACCTGACTGAGAGGAATTAAACACATGGGAGCCACAGGTGAAGTGGATCATTTTCAAAAATATCTGAATTTATAATTATTGTTTTCAAACAGGTTTCAAACTTTGCCACTGGTCAGACAAATAGATGCTGTAGTCCCATATCAATATCAAACCATCAGAGACAATGTTAATATTTTATTTTAGGGCTCTAGGGTTAACCTGTAACAAGTAATAATGGATTTCAAACTCAATATACAATAAATGATTGTAGTATTGAATCTAAATTAAATGTACCACAATAATATACCAAGCACATACAGTATACATAAATAAAAAAAATCAAAGCTCTTGAGGTTGCATAAAAGGCAGTTAAGGGTATGAAACGAAACGGATAGTTTCATAACTCTGCAAATCCAAAACAAGCAAGTGTTCCAAGTTCCTCTTAAACTAATTTCATTAGAAATTACAATATATAATTTTAGACATTTCTGCAGACCCTCCCAAGAACACACAAAAAAAACCTGGTTGATTCTCTTGTACTCATCTGGGTTAAGTTGGATATGTGTGTGTGTGTGTTGCATTGCTCTATACTTAAATCCACATCCTTGATTAGAATTAAAGATCAGATTTTTAAGAGTATTTGTTGATGGATATGCAAATGTGACATGGTTATGAAAAATGAATGTGTCTATGAATTCATGATAATCCAATGTTTTATGCATTTAAAGTTAAAATCTGATCCAAAATCCCATTACTTGGGTGAACTGAATAATTAAGGAAAAAACTAAACTAAATCTGCTGATTTATATTTATCAGATATCAATAACATATTGATCAAATACTTTGCATGTATACTAAATAACACACCTGATGTTCACTATGGCATAACAACCCAAATCACATGGCATGCCAAGGTATGTTATTTATAAAAAGAAGATAAAGAGAGAAAGAGAGTACCAACAACAACAAAAAGATATCAGATTTGTCCTTTTACAAAAACATAAATGTGTAAGGCAAATATCAGAGGAAAGATGTGTGCATGGTAACGTCCAAAATGCATTCGTATATAAACATTTTTTTCCTTTTCATCTGTGTATGTCAAGGCTGTATCTACTTTGTTTGAGTTTCTAAGAAAGTATGAGGGAAATGGGGGCTGCAAGGGGCATTCAATGCTCCCATCCTCGCCTCAGGCTTAAAGGAGATAACCTGATAAAAAACTGTGGTTTAGCGTAATGCATTGCTTGCTTCATTGCAAACTGCCACTCTATGACAAGTAACTGGCAACGGCGAGGTCAGGTTAAGGGCCCTAACACAACAACAACTTTTCTTTCTCAGTGTCCAGACATCATCTCACCAATCTTTGGATTTGTGCATATACAATAAGCAAGAAAGAAAATTGTACCACACCTTTACCTCAATGAAATAATATAAAACTTAAATATATCATTTAATGTTAACTGCACAGTAGAAAGGTCATAGTAGTGTTACTGTAGCTCAGCTGGTAAAGCATTGTGTTTGAACTGCTAAGGCTGTTTATTCGATATACCCAGGGAATACAAATAAGGATAAAAAATGTATCCCTTAGATCACTTTGGATAAAAGCCAGATGAATAGAGGATATGTAAAAGGCTGGGGTGTTTATTATGATGATGCCTGTGAATGGGGATTTGTAAACACTGATATAGGCATATTGTGGTCATAAATGATATTTTCACCAACGAGTGCAAGTCAAAGCACTGTACTACTATCTAAGGTTATTTCCATGTAAACGATTTTCTCATGGCTGTTATCTAAAGGCCCGCAGCACAATGCGTTTGAAGAGATCCGACGCAAAACAGTCACGCTGTAGCCCTCTGGCATTTCTTCAGATTAGATTAATGTGAAAACCAAAGTGTTTCATTGTGTTCAATTATTGTCCGAGCTTATCATTTAAAATCACTGAAATGATTCTTTTAAAAGATGGCTTGAGTTGAATAGGCAAGCCCAGATTCTTTAAGCACAGCTGTCAAATATGAGGAATTTAAAGTAGTGAACATAACAGATTCCTCACAAAACCATTGGTCCTGTATTAAAACATACTTTAGTATACTTTAGGATTTAGGCTAATTTAATAAAATGTAGACTAGTAAAGAACAATAGTGTTTTGTCACTAATAATCCTTATAGTACATTTTGTTATACTAGTTTATCAATTCACTATACTGTAGTAATACTACAGAATAATATAGTACACAGTAGCTAAGTGTAGTAATTACTATAAATACTACAGCACGGTTCTTCACCGCAGGCCAAATTTTGCCAACAATACAAAACCAAGGGTAACTGACCACAAAGTTCACTCTGCTATTGAAGTAAATAAGTGAAGTGAAAGAGATGTAATGTCCAATGTATGATAACCCATAAACACAGAAGAATTTGTCTTCTGCATTTAGTGAGTAGTGAATACACTTGGGGATCAAACCGGCAAGGTTTGGGTCACAAGCCCAACTTTCTAACCACTAGGCCACTGCTGACCCAATTTATTCTTGTTGTGGTTTGCTGCTGCTGTTTATTTGTTAAATAAGTCACAATAAAAACATTTAGATTTTTATTAGGTCTTTTTTCTTCAGTTTCATTTAAACAATGTATCACATCGTTTGTATTCAGATAGAGTATACTACATTTTACTGCAATTTTCAATAGTAAATACTGAAGTAGCCTAACTACAGTATTGCATAATACAATATTCTATCATGTGTAATAGTTGGGATAAAATCCAAACTTTAAAATGTGGAAAATTGTAACTGGATACAGCTTGCCAAAAAACGACACGGAGCGGTTGCATGGGGAGAGGCGTAACCCTAACACATGATACACAGTGGTCAGTTAACAATGCAGTCCAGCTTAAGATTTGTCCCTCATCTTTCATCCATAAGGGCTTATTCACCACTACGAAAGACCATCTGATACTGTACAGTACTGTATGCCCACAAAGAGCAATCAAGCGAAGCCAAACAAGTCAGGTTGCTGCATGCAAAACCACTTTAGTCTTTTAGGAATTGTCGCTTATTTACATACAACAGTTATCCGTACACATGGGATAAGAGAATGTAAAATCAACTGCAACTCTATGCAGAAGAGACTACTCGTTTCACCTTACTCAACCATTTTAATCCTCTCACGAATGGCGTGGCTACGGTAAGGTCTGACCTCTCACCACGTCCTGCACATGAACCTTATGAGCAGAGTGCAATGTTTTGAACATTTGTTAAGAGGTGAAATGAGCTTCCGTTTAATATTCCTACACTTGTTGCCGCGCGCACCTGCACCGGAGACAGGCTTGCGCGCGAGCTCGTGTTTAATAATTGAGAGCAGCGCGAGAGGATCGCATATACTTTACATTCTCACCTGCAGCTATCCGGATCAACATCACGTTTCAATGATCGGTTCCTGTAACCGTCTAAATTGTCGTATACATGCGTCACGCAGTCTCCAAACAGTACAGAGTCATCCCACATGTAAAACGGTTTTATTTTCTGTAGTGAATTGAAATTACTATTTACTGTGTTTTTGAACATATAGTACA
Organism: Paramisgurnus dabryanus; assembly: GCF_030506205.2. Taxonomy (NCBI): domain Eukaryota; kingdom Metazoa; phylum Chordata; class Actinopteri; order Cypriniformes; family Cobitidae; genus Paramisgurnus; species Paramisgurnus dabryanus. The sequence continues at coordinate 21,261,214 of NC_133348.1, read as the reverse complement.
GCAAATATTAAAGTAGACATATCTACTACAAGAATTCACTATTTAATACTACATAATATACTGTAGTTTAAATAAACAAAGTGAAGTATTTATATAAACTGTATAGGATACATACATTTACTATAGTAACTGAAGTATGCTATTACAGTATGTGAGATGATTCAGTGTAAATTCTCATAGCCTAACCGTATTCATAAAAACTAGACTGTCGCATTCAGGGGTTCAGCAGGCACTGCGCGAAAGCTCATTACAGTCAAATGATGATGATATTCATTATGGGCGAAACAGCACGCATCTTATGGGTCCGAGGGGTAGCATCATGTCAGTTCCAAATATTATAATTGTACTGTAGCTAGTAAACGGTAATGTAGGCTGTTTATACAAATATAAAGCAACAGGTCAATACATTTCTTTTTTTCACTAAATATTAGCGGCTTTATGAGTAGCTAATGAAAAACTTAAAGAATAGTTCATGTAGACTTATTAACATCCCGTCTTAAGTAAAACTGTATACAGCATCCCAACTCTTCAATGAATAACTTTCTGTATTATTTCATCAGCGCTTTAAAACAAGAAACAATAAGTGAAACATAATTATAAGCTATAACCGCAGTCTTACCTGGTTGGACGATGAACTGCAACAAAACGGTAAAAAGCACGCAGTGATATTCCATTGTTATTATTCCATCTATCTCGTGTGTGTGCGCGAGTCCGCTCTGTAGTGTCGGTAATACGCTTCACGGTTGCCAGTTTAGCGAGCGCTCGTGTCTTAAAGGGCCAGCGCTGTTTTCTGCCTCGTAGGCTACTCTACACGCACGGTCATGCGGAACGACGACTCGTTAGTATGGGCGGGGACGGGGAGGTAACATCAGCATTAACAGTCATACCTGGGGCGAACAAATAACTTCGTAGCGGTTAAAAGTGACACGTGGCTTATCAAAAAAGCAGAAACTCATAACTATAACAATACGATTACTGAAGCTGAATCTGTTGTTTCATAAAATTGATAAGAGTTTCTAATCAAAGTGAAGCCTTAAGTGTCCTAATATGATAGAAGCTACTCTAACTTTTGTTAGACTGGCAAAATAGATGTTTGATAAACAAGGGCATAGATTTCAGTTATAGTGTCAACTGTATGTTTTTATTAATTATTAATTATTGGGGGTTATTGCTAGATTTGAATATTGGATGTTACCTCCTGCCACCCAATCGTTACGCCCTGCCTATTTGTTCAATAGCCTAATCATGATTTATGAACAAATTAATTCAATATTAACATATCTCTGGTTAGCAAATATTTTTACAGCATGATGTAAGATATAACTCAGACAGGTTGAATTAAACTTTCTCTTCTTCATTAAACCACCATTCGCACCAAAGACAATAAGATATTTTCATCCTGAGAATAAAGATATAGGCTAAATGAAGACACGACCACATGAGTTGATATGATAATAGCACTGTTTTTATGCATTTGTATATCATTATTGTCTGTGGGAAGTTTTCTCTGTTTAATGTTCTCAGAGATCCATTATTGTAAGCAATATTTGTATTGATCTCTTGCCTGACATGACATCACTTTTTATTATTTGTATTGTGCTTGTATTGTTGCTGCTGTCTTTAGTATTCTAATAACCACAAAACTGTTCTTTTTTAAAACATAAAACCCATTTCTCTCCAACCTACAGTATTGCCACTCAACAATGTACTAAAGACATTTTAAATCTGCAGTAGTTTCTTTATTTTAAAGATGTATCATATGTATTATTAGGACTGGGTATCGATTTAGATGTTAAAATTGTCATTTTATGTTCTGCCTAACTAACAGAACCACTCTTTGGTGGTCTATTTAGGATGCATGTTTAATAGTTTACATAAAATTCTGTTTTGCAAAAGCCCTGCTTTGGCTTAGCTTCTTACAGGCAATAAAAATAATCCTTTGATGATCGATTCGATTTTGATTCATAGGCTATCGGTTCGATTTCGATTCTTGTGCTGTTTTTTATCAATGAATAAAGATTTAATACAATGAAGATGAATAGATTTATTACAAATACTTTATTTATAAAAAAACAGTAAACATAAGTTTAGAAGTGGTAAAAAGAAATTAAGAGCCACCAACCTGTATATTACACTTTTTTATTTTAGGTACACTTGGGTACATTAAAAAAGAACCCATCTCTAATTTTCAAAAGCATACAATTATGTTAAATACAATAACATTTTGATGCAAGATGAAAAATGTATGCTAAAAAAGTAACAGTCGCATTCCTTGATCAGACAGGATCAGGTTATTTTATTAAAAAAAAAAAAATCGATTTATGGCCTTTGAGAATCGATTTTTAATCGACCACGTAAAAAAAAACCCCACAATATCGATTAATCGAAAAATGACTTTTTTTTTGCCAAGCCCTATGTATTATATATCACATAAACAAAATTAAATGCTTTAAACAAATATGTTACATTCTTTCATTTTCTGTAATGAAAGCATTTTCAATGCAACCTTAATTTTTAACAAATGGTGTAACAATATGTACCATGCTTCACATTATGGCAGTCCTTATTGTAAAGCATTTCGCAAACTGTCATTCAAGGACAATATTTTACTGTATTTAGTACTTACAAATCATAAGTCAAGTGATGGCAGAACAAACAGGACAATTAACTAATGGTAATTCCATTCTTTGCAGTCCTTAAAACTATTAAATCTATTTCTAAAAATGTCATTGTAATAGCCACAAATAGAGGATTTAATGATGCACGCGGAAAATGTTGAGAACCATTGGATTAAATTATTATAATATTACTGTAAAAACCCCAGGCTATTGGCATTTAGGGGTATACACATTACTCTAACTACCAGTGGCCACATAATTTTTCGGCCTATGAAACACAATATAACTCTCCTTCTGTTATAAAATGTTCAAAAATGTTATAAAATGTGCAGTTCGCATCTCTATTCTTTGACTTTTTTCAGCCCTTTCCCCCCTTTGCATCGTTTCATCTTTCTTTTATGTGAAGACATAAAGTTTAAGATGCTTACAGCTAGTAAGCCATTCAAAAATTTCTGGGAAATCAACTTTTTGATCAATTGTTTGTAATTATGACTAACAATGATATTATGTAGACTAAAAGCACCTAAAGTAGACTAGTAGACAGAGGAAAGTAAATAAGTAGACAGAGGAAAACATCAAAGAAGATCTGTTCCAACAATGTCCGATTTATTTTACATTGAAATAAACAAACAAACATCCACCAAAACAGTCGTTTCTGAAAATCACATGGTCATCAGCAGTTTTAAAAGTTTTAAAGTATTGAACGGTACACTGTAAAAAAAATTCCGTAGAATTGCAGCTGGGTTGCCGGTAATTTACCGTAGATTTAAATTTTTGTTATTTACTGGCAAGAGTTTGTTCAAAGTTAAATGAACATTAAACATTTACAAGTCTTTGTCTTTACAGAGTAAAACTAAAAAAACAGCATCAAGCAAAACATTCTGGGAAACAAAATCTGAAGTAAAAAACAGAAAAAGGTTGATGATGATTTCTGGTTCCCAGAATGCTTTGCATGAGGCTGTAATTGTATAGTTTTATTCTGTAAAGATAAAGACTTGTTAATATTTAAAATTTATTTAACTTTGAACAAACTCTTGCCAGTAAATAACATAAATGTAAATCTACGGTAAATTACCGGCAACCCGGCTGCAATAACATTGTAATTTCTACGGAATTTTTTTACAGTGTATCTAAACTAAAACTACGCCCCAAAGAAAGTGGGTTAGATGCTGCAGGCTTTCTCAGTACAACATGTTATTCAGAATCTTCTGCAGACCATGCGGCCTATGACCTGTGCATGGTCATGCTTGTCAAACCCAATGAGATGAGTACAAGCTCCTGGGCTCCCTATTTTATTTTATTTTATTTCCAGGAACACATTTGTGTATTTGATTATGGTCGCTGGGTTGAACATACAAAGACAACCAGAAATAAAATGAAGGGGGGGATTCTGGGGTGGTTTAGGTAAACATGTGATAACAGTCTGTATTTGCCTGTAGTTAAATATTTGCCCATATAATGGTATCATTTACGTTTTGCATTTCAGTATATGTCTGAACAGAAAGAAACCCATTTAGATTATTTTGGGAAAGTGTTCCCTTTTAATTTTTTATATGAAATATACACCAACAGAACATGCAGTTTATTTCTTGAGTTTTAAAGATATATCAAACTATTGCTGCTGTTTTCTTTAGAATGATGTGTTATTTCGGAGTTAGGTTATGTGGTAGGTATTGGTAACGTGCTGTGTTTGTATCTCTGCAAAGCTCTTTCTTGCTTAGGATCCTCTGGATAAATGCCAAAATTACTGAGCAGTAAAGGTGTTTGCCTAACATAAGATCAAGCTCTAGGATGTTCTTCACTCCATTGCCTCACGGGCAACAACTGATCAAGTTTATTCCAAAATGTTTTCATTCCAGTGCTGCTCTTTAGTTGTAGGATCCATCTCTCATGCTATTTTGGGAAAATCTGAAGTTCTGCTCAAGTGAAGACTAACATATGCTTGAAAGGAACTAGTATAGCCTACAGCGGAGTTAAAGAGCACCTGTTTCAAGGGCCTCTGACTTTGTTATAAACACAGTGTTGTAATGCATGATACACTATGTGATGCCAACACAGAGCTGATGGTTCCAGTATTTCTCTGCCTCTCCATCTCTCTCAAATTATTTATTATAAGCACTACAAGTGTACTTTAAGTGAAAACACTCATGCTTGATAATAAACAAGATTTTAGCAGCAATGAAGTCAAGTCTTGTTTATTTATGGGGTGCTTTTCAGAGTACATATTTCAATTCAGCTTTAAAAAAAAAACATAATCTCCTAAAATAAGGCAGCGGCTATTTGCACAAAGTGCAAATAACATTAAATACTATTTACACTAAGTGCAAATAGCGATAGATGCTTATTACACTAAATAAAAACAGCATATTTCCTTAGGGGTAGATGCTATTTACACTAAATGCAAATAGCTGTAGATGCTATACAAAGTAAAAATATAGAGATATTTTCTGTTTACACTAAGTGACAATATCAGCATTTTCTTAACGACATGCTATTTACAGTAGGTGAAGATAGGTTTAATTAATTTGTGTAAATATAGTAATTACATGCCATATATATTTGCAGATGCTTTTTGCACCTCAGTATTTTTGTAGTTCAACAGGATCCTATAGTTAAAGGAAAACACCACCGTTTTTCAATATTTTACTATGTTTTTACCTCAACTTTGATGCGTGCACTTTTAATCTTTGTACAGCGCTTCTTGAATGTGTTAGCATTTAGCATATCCCCATTCATTTCTATGGCTCCAGACAAAAGTTTTATATTGTGCCACCATACTTGTGTAACTATTCATGTAACATTCTTTAAATTGGAAAAACATGGAAGAGTTTGGTGGCTTCTAAATTCATCCCTGTTTGGAGCCATAGGAATGAATGGGGCTAGGCGTTGTACAAAAAAAGATAGGTACTGTATGTATTAATTCATCTAAGTTTAGGTAAAAACATAGTAAAATATTTAAAAAACCGTTGTGGTTTCCTTTAACATAAAGTGTATGATTATATATTTATTACATTTATTAAAAATAGATGCTGCATTATTAAGAGAAAAAAGCCCTCTCTACACTGACCCCTTACCAATAAATACTTTAATTCTAAATAAACAGACTTAATTCTTTAAAAAACGTTGGAACATTGACATTGCAGTACTGCAAGAGCGATTTAAAAGCAAACAAAGTCCTCTACTCTCAGATAACTCTTAAGCGACTGTGATGTCACACGCCGATCAGTCTGCGCAGCGTTGCTGAAGTTGAATAAACCTGCTTCCCTAATTAACAAACTAGCTGATGAGTTGAATGATGTGCTACATACATAGGGAGACATCCAAAACATTTTGGGTGGGGGTCTTGAGGACTGGAGTTGACAAACACTGTTCTATGGTATACCCTTTGTAGCACCTTTATTTATAGTGTCATAAATGTCTATGTTTCCCTAAAGGTTTTACATATATAGACAGTTTTAATCAGACGCAGGTGCATTTTTACAGTTACACTCCTGGAACAAAGATAACTTCGGATCTGTGTTTGTTTATCGGTCTGTCTAGTGGCAAAACTGACTCTGGAACAGATATCTTGTCAGAAATAAAAATGTTTTGGCTTCTTAAAGGAACAGTATGTAGGATTGTGGCCCAAACTGGTATTGCAATCACAAAACTTGTGGCTAAAACTGGTACTGCAATCTCACAACTGGTGGGCAATACACAACATGACAACATAAACATCAGTTGAGGGCTGCAACTCCACTTTTTAAATGACAATATCCTGGCCGGACTGCTGTTGTCAGTGATATACGTATTTGAAATGAAAATGATTTCTTAGGGGCTGGACACACCAAAACTTTTAAACGCGGCTGAAAACGCCTTGAGGACTAGAGCTGAAGATCTTTGCCCGAACCCGACGGGACCCGTCGGGACCCGACGGGCTCGGGCGGGTTCGGGCTTCATTTCTAACATTTTACACGGGCTCGGGGCGGGCTCGGGCTTCCGCTCCGGCTTTGTGAGGGAAATGAGCGGTCAAGTTCAAATCAGTAGCGCAGGATCGCGCTGAATTCATTTACAGTGGATTTAATGATTTTCCTCATCAAAAACATGTAGCCTAATCTTGGTGAGTAGGTTTTTCAATGTATAACTAAATATGAATCGAGTCTTACATAATAGACAGAGGATATAGACTAATGTTGGCAGTAGGCTAATGGAGAGAAGTGCCGACGCAAATCCCGCGGAGCCTGCCTCTTAATTTCGTTATTGCCAAATACCCATCTTAATTCAGAATGTATTATCTTAATTTAATTCGTTAAGAAATAATAATTTTATTGGCATATTTATAGTGTATTGCATAAGCCTATTTAGAATGAGATGTTACAATGTTACAGATTACTTATTTCTTTGTTTCAACTTCCAAGTGGCGTGTAGATTATTAGTCATGAATAAATAATGTTAAAACCTGTGTAAATGTCTCATTCTTGACAAAAGCTGTGTGTGTGCGCACATTTAAATAATGTCGGGCTGTAAACGGGTTCGGGCTTTTAAAAAGCTGTCAATCTAAATGTACGTTCGGGTTCGGGCTGCATTCTGTCGGGCTTCGGACATTTCGGGCCTAACTTTTAAGGCCCGATTACAGCTCTATTGAGGACGCCGAATGCCAGCTGTTTTTCAGCTGAGTGCCAGCTTTCTTCAGCTGAGCGCTTTGATAGCTGTGATACTTCAGCTGCGAGCCGGTTGGTTGCTGTGGTAATGTCCCGCCCCTCCTCCACTGTGATTGGGCGGCCGTGTGAGAACTGACATTGACGAGCGGAGCTTTTCTCCCAAAGTAGAATCTCTTTCAACTCTCGACGCTCAGCGCCGAGCGCGGAAAAACCGCCGTGCGCCGGTTTTCAGCGCGGAAAAAACCTGCTAGCTGCCTGCTTATTTGAAAAACGCCGAGCTTCCATTGGAAACAATTGAAAACATGCGCCGGCCGCGGGCGTAAAAGTTTTGGTGTACACAACCCCTTAATGTCTAGTGACATATCAGGGCTATTTTATGATTAATTGATAAATTAAATGTCTTACATACTGTTCCTTTAAAGACGAGGGGAGACCGCGAGCATACACTGAAAAATTACTGAAGGTGCATTTTTTTAAAATAATGCTACTTCACAGCAATGCCATAAAATATCAAAGGTTCATTTAATAACCATTTCTTACTTTTTTAGTCTAAAGAACCTTCCCTTTATAGGACTGTGAAACAACAAGTTTCTTTGGATGTTGAACTGTTCAATTACAAAAAATGGTTCTTCAATGGCATTGTGAAGCTTCTATATTTTAAATGGTGTATATGGAGTATATGGTGCTACAGAACGTTTTGTTCTCATAAATATTGATTTCAGCCGCATGCATTGTTAACATTATTTAGTTAAATGAAACCATCCACCCTCCACCTCTTAAACACACAGCACCTCTAGGCATCTTTCTTCCTCTCGTGCACAGTCAATAAAGGGGTTCGGGCGGGTATCATTTAGTGCAACCTGATATTCATCTAAATTAAATCAGATCAACTTCAAACTATTAACCTTCCCGAGAAGTCCCATAAATATTCCCTCACAACACCACTCATCGATGTTCTCGTCTAATCGCTTACACTATTCCGACACTTAAAGTACAACATGCACGGCTCAGGGGATGTGTTTCTTCTGGTTAGGTAACAGGAACCTGTCATATCACTATCAGATCTTGAGGTGCACTCGCAGGCATGGCGGGGATAGTGTTTCATGTTAAACGGCGCCAACAATTTAAGATTCAATAACGACAATATTTAAGTAGCATCACAAGATACAAAGTGCAATAAAAGTTTTGTAAATGTATGTGTGCATAGCAATGGCCAGCTGTGTCTGATGTGACCGAAGCAACAACGCTGCCCGATTCCCTCCCGCCGTCACATGTATTCACACACCCCAGCGGTCCCAGACAGAGGCTGCTCTGTGTGTGTTCACAGAGACACCCCACACCATGCGTGTCCACAGGCAAAGTACAGAAAGAAAACTATTTATAAAACTAATGGCTCGCCAGACTCTATCAACTGACACATGACTGTGTAAAAGTCTGCGTAAACTTAAAAAAGAGGGAGTGCGTGTTTGTATCTCTCCAGTTGATGAACAGATACTTTCATGTTTACAGATAGCTTAAGTTTTTTGATAAAGGTCTAATCTCTGTCACCCTTTCCAAAATGTTTTCAAAGAATGGGATCCATTTTTGATGTAGACTTGTATTAAGGTTTAGTCTGTTAGATTAGGCTTAAGGACCCTCTTTAGCCCAGTGCATGTGATACAGTGAACATATACCCCAGGGAAAATCTCCCGCCCGCTCCTGTCCACGAGGCAGACGGCATGAAGTCGCATCATTGTTCACACCCAAATGAGGGTAAAGATGTTTGTGCTTCCCTCTCAATTCTCATGGGTTAGCCGATACTGTATGTTTTTCTGTTGAGGTTACTAAGTAAATATTACTGTGAGAAAACTAGCCTATTGTGGTTCTTGTGTGTTGACAACATCATAAAACAGTGGCCTCCACTAATATTGGCACCCTTGGTAAATACGAGCAAAGAAGGCTGTGAATTTTTTTAATTATTTAACCTTTTGATCTTCTGCTCAGAATATTGACAAACAAACAATTGCAAACACTATACACAGTTTTATAAAAAGTATATCAAATATGTCAAATATACAGTATGTGTGCCACAATTATATTCTTATTGATTTAATTAATAATAATTATTTAGTCCACCTGGGTGAGCTACAGTTGGAACAGGAAATTGTTTAAATATAAAATGAGGTCATCCTATTGGCTGATCTCCCTTAAGCCCGGTATACACTGCACAGTTTTTGGCTGTCCCAGATGAAAGATTGCCATCGTGAAACAATCGTCACGATTTCTGTAATTGTGGCTCTTTATTTGTGGTCCTATGTCATACAGTGAGAGAGGTTCAAAGATGGGATGGCTAAAATCGTGCAGTGTATTCCCGGCTTAAGTCATTCATCACAAAGAGTAAGAGCAAACATAGTTAAGATGTGCGGCAAAAGGTTATTGAGCTTCCCAAAATGAGAAATAACTATAGCAAAAACATTAAAAATGGCAGCCATCAGGGCAATAATTATCTATCTTGTCCCAACGCACTGTCAGGAGGATGGTTCGAGTGGCCATAAAAAATCTCCAAGAATCACAGGTGGAGAACTGCAGAAGTTCGTTGGGATTTGGGGTCAGAAAGTCTCCAAAACTACAATCCGATGTCACATACATCACCAAAAGTTTCAAGGAGAAAGCCTCTACTCTTATACAGGAACAAACTCAAGCTTCTTCAGTTTGCTTGAACTCCAAATAGGATTGGGTTCTTTTGTCAGATGAAACCAAAATGGAGCTTTTGGCAAAAGGACCAGATGTAGTTTTTGTGCACATGGAGAGGGAACCATATGGAAAAGTACCGCATGCCCACAGTTAAATATGGTGGTGGGTATTTAATATTTTGGGGCTGTGTTATTGCCCCAGGAACTGAGCATCTTCTTAGGATACATATAGCATCATGGACTCTATCAAATAGTAACAAATATTAAATTAACATCTAATTGCCTCTGCTGGAAAGCTTAAAATGAGTCGTGGATGGATATTTCAGCAGGACAATGATCCAAAACTTTAATTAAAATCAGCACAAAATACACTGAATACTAAACACAAAATTAAGGTCTTTCCCTTGCCATCCCAGTCCCCTTCGATTGTGGTAAACTGAAGAGGATAGTCCACCAACATCGAAATCTGAAGGATCTGGAGAAATTCTGTATGGAGGAATAGTATCAGATCCCTTGCCATGTACAGCATTCTCAAATCTAATCAGCCATTACAGGAGAAGACTCAGAGCTGTTATTTTAGCAAAGCGAGGATGACCAAATGTGTGCCAATAATTGTCTTGCACATATATTTAACACAGATAATTTTTTATAATTGTATTTTCAATTGTTTTTGAGAACAGAATTGTTTTTTGTTAATATTTTGAGCAACAACAAAAACAGCCTTATTTGGTTATATTTACAAAGGATGCCTGTATTAGTGGATGGCACTGTATCCATGTTTAAACAAGATGTTGCAAATATAAGCATGCAATGTAACTTATGGTTCTTGTTATTTTCAATGTTATTTTCACAGTCTAAAATAAACAAAGTACTGTAATGTATTTATTGTTGCCTACTTTGAATGATTTTACATGTGTAATTACACACATGGCAACCACAAGTGTATTGACAAATATTTGCCAGGATTTGCTGGTTTTCAAAAGGTTTTTGGTGAACAACTCTGTGTTTCCGAAAAAGATAATCTTACACTGTAAAAGATTTCTGTAGAAATTACAGTATTACTGGGTATTTCTGGCAACTAGCTGCAAGTAACTGTAGATTTTACATTTATGTTCTTTACTGGCAACAGTTTGTTCAAAGTTAAATGAACATGAGTCTTTATCTTTTACAGTAAGTTACTGGCAACCAGCTGCATAATTACAACAAATTTTTTACAGCAAAGTAAATGTTTACAGTTTTTCTCGTTTTAACTACTAATATAATAAAACTGAAATCTAATACAACTGGAATATTAAGTTTGACTTTAAAGACAATTTTGAAAATTGTTTTTAAACACATTATAAATGTTAGAAATGTATTGTTGAAACATGCCAAAAAAGCTGTAAACTACTGTACAGGTATGTAGTACTGAATTGCAGAGTTAGATCACTAAACAGTTTTTCACAGTTTCTGCAGGATCATATGGGCAGGGTTAAAATGGGGGCCTAATGACATACTTGAGCCACTGCGCATGGTCACGCCTCTAACAAAATCGCGAGCATCCATTCAGGTTGCAGCAGTTTTTGAAAGTTGAGAAAGATGCTTCTTTCCAGCGAGTGGCCGTTGTTTCATATGGACAGAATGCTGCATATTTTTCAGAGATTTTAACAAATTTCTCTGTGATGTCCCAAACTCAGAACACATTTAATATCTGACTTTACAAGGACTTTAAATGTTCCAACCTGATTTCATAGAATTTCGTATGTATTTTATAAGGTAGTTATTTCATATAAAGTGAATTGTAGAAAAGCAAATAATCAAAATGAATTAATGAAACGCCACCCCTAGCTCTGCCTCCAAACCCGACGTCACTGGGAAAAAAGCAAATTGTACAAAAACATAGCAATGAATCTTCTCACATGTGTATGAATTGCCATAAGATTGTGTTAAATGTTCACACGTTACATCAAGAAGCCTGATGCTAACATAGAAACTAATTAAATATAATTCCTCATATAAATCTCTTATCACATATGCTATAACTTATCTGGAGCACTTCCTCCAATTTTACATGTATTGCTAGCTTACAATCAAGTCTATGTTTATTTTGGTAATTGTAAACCTGTCACCATTGCACTGATGAAGGCTGTTAACACATCTGGCCTGCCGTGAGAGAGGGGAAGTCCAGTATGTAGGGGTCCAAGTTCAGTTCCTTTACTCTAAGTGTGAACAACAAACCTTTTGTCAATATAAGATACAGCAACAACAAGAACTCAACAAGGAAGAGGACTACTGTAAATTGTTTTCTCTTTCCAAAGTCTGATAGGCTCTTGCGGAAAACAAAATATTACAATTGTAACACTAAAAAGCAGCCTTGCATTTAAAAAGAGTAAACGTAGTCTTTAACTATATAGTTTGTCTTATCTGAATGCCAAAATGATAAGATAAAGTATGAATCTTCACTGAATACAGTTAACCTAACCTATCCACACAGTTATGAGTGCTGCAATAACAAAGAGTGAAACAGATCTGAATGATCTGCTTTGGTGGTTTTACCACAAGCCTAACTTTGATGAATGATGCCATTACACGCTGTTTTACAGCTAAATGTGACGAGAGCTACTGAGGGGGTCGATCGGTTAAGAGCATCCAACTCATGAGTGCATCGATTTACCATTGTCACTCACCGTCGTATTCAAATGAATATCAGCAGGGTGTCGGTAACTGTACTGTACATCTTCATCATGATACAACAGCAGGAAATCTGGCTTCAAATTCCTCCTGAGCTTTGTATTCTCGCTCACTCAAACACTTTGTATCGTAAAGCACAGCTTAATATTGCAAAGGAAAATGATATAGAGGTATTCATTACTCATGAGACTTAACTGTGTTTTCTGGTTTGTTTCATTTAGGTTACAACCTTGTCTCAAATGGTTCTCCAACAAAATTACTTACAGTAAAAAATATCCCAAAATCGAAAAAAAGACACAAATAAGACTGTTTTTACATATAGATATACAGTATTATAGATCTATACAATTAAAGAGCTCAGTTACAAAACCTGCTAAGTGCGTCTGACATGTTTTGTTGTAAAGGAGAACTTTTTTATCAGATTATATTTTATGGATTCTGCTAACGAACTGGTATTTCTGAATGGCCTGAAGCCAGGAAATAAGTGGATTTGAAGTGAAAGTATTTGATGAAGTATAATACTTGTCGAGCATTCGGTTAATATTATTATGTCATTTGTGACAGAGTTGGGTAGCATTTGGCTTTTTCTTCTGAGCTCCGCTTATATTGTTCATAGTGTAGCTCATTTTTCCATTGAATAATTTGATGTTTGAGTGAATAATTAAATCTTAAACACCGTTCATATTACAACATCTCTTCTAAAACTCTTAAGAAATTCTGAAAAATAAATGATAGCTGGGGTCTGTTTCTCAAGAGAAAAACATTTAAGAGCAGACGATGTCTGCAAACAGCTCCATTTTCTCTATGTGTAATTGTATTGTATATAGGAAAAACAATCTAGATTTCAATGCAATATGGACACTTTGGAAATAAAGTAGGGGAGAGCAGGGGTGAAAGTACCGATTTTCAGAAAAATGTCATTTTTAAAGATAATGATATAGACAGAGATATATTTTTATGTGGTCAGTAACACACAAGTTTGGTCTATCAATACCAGGTGGAATTTTAAACAAATGTAAAATAACAAGTAACATGTGTTACTTTCGTCCCGACAGGGATTCCTGACATTTAAACCCGAATAACTTTTATTTTGAAAAACTCTGAGAACTCTTCACACTCTCAGAACAAAAAAAGGTACAGAAGCTGTCACTGGGTCGGTAAACTTAAGTACTGGGGCGGTAACCTAGTGCATATTAGTAGGGGAGAACCAGGGCGAAAGTAACATGGGACGAAAGTAACAAATCAATTTTCTCTGAGCCATGACTACAGTTGCATTACAAACTATGAAAGCATCTTTTGTACATAACCCGTGCCGTCAAATACTGCATTATGTCATCATTGTTTCATGCGTGTAGGTTCAGAAAGCTGTTTTCGAGCATGATAAGTAAATTCCTAAAGCGGTTGTTTTTTCTTATAACGCGTTGTGTTTCTTGTTTCATGTGTTACAGTACTGATCAATCTACAGGTTATTTAGTGCCTGAAATTTTTTCTTCTCAGAGTTTCTTTTCAAAATCAAGGTAGAAAGGTTTAAATGTCAGGAGTTTCTGTCGGGACAAAAGTATCACTTGCTACTTTTGTCCCGCTGCTTATTGCATTATGTTGAAAATTTATTTTATACTCATTTAATTTTCATAGTTCATACTGTTGAAACAATCTTAGAAAAGATTCATACATCTTTGTGCGTTAAGCTTTTAAAACATTATGTGTCATTTTGTGTTGATTTGGTATTAAAATATAACACAAGTTGTGTAAAAGTAACACAACATGTGTTGTTTCAATAATAACACAAAGATGGGTCGATTCTGGGACAACGCATTTAGTGTGTTGTCCCAGAATAAACACTAATGTGTTGTTTTTAACACATTCGCTCTAAGAGTGATAGTTTTATTCTCAACAATTCAAGTTTGTACTGTCGGGTTGCTTTTGAAACATTTAATCAAATTGAAATTTGAAATGAAGCTTCATTTTTACAAGGTCATAATCATGTAAATTTACAAAAAACCAAGTGTAACGCAAAAGTCTATCTTGTTCTGTTGTGTTACTTTTGTCCCATCTGACAGGGTAACAATGCAAAATATATCTCTGTATTAAACATTATCTCCCTAAATTGCATTTAAAAAAAAATTTACTTTCGCTTCTGCTCTCCCCTTCCTCAAAGGTATATTGGTACCAAATATTACCCTGCCTGAGCTAAAGGGAAATCAATGAGTGACATCAAACTTTACTCTTAATCTAAAAATTTGATTATGAGACTTTAGCCCGGATTTCACGCACAGGATCATAAATGTATACAAATCTGTACCTTAATGGTACACGGACCTTTTGAAAGGGTTCCATCCTAGTAACAGCTTTTGTACCATTTATTCGGAAAGTGTAGGAACAATGATTCGATTATTTATGTTTCATACGTAAATTGAAAGTTTTTTTCAACTTAATTGTTTTCGCTTAAAGCTGCACTATATAACTTTTAGAAGGATCTCTGACAAAGAAGCAATAATATACATAAATATATATCCAGTGGTGTATAAAGACCTTACATTATGTAATGTTTTTATTTCACTACGATCCTCTTACAAGGAAGGCCATTTTGCACCGCCATGTTTCTACAGTAGCCCCAAATAGACAAAGTGCTCTACAGTGCGAGCTTTTTCACTATGATTTCTCATTTGTCCAGTGGAGGCTACCGTAGCTTCTTTATGTGTCTCAAAAGGGAGGGGTGAGCTGTGGACTGAGGACTTTAAAATAAGAAAGTTTAAAGTTTTTTTTTGCTATACTGTACCAATTGACGTAATTTTTTGAATCAACGTTTCACTTTTTACAGTGTATGCTCTCTTCTATCATTCCTCACTAACTCACTTACTCACACGCACACACCGGCACACACACAAAAGAAACACAAAAAGAGGAACTCTCCCATTTCAAATCTACCATTTAACTATGTTATAGTTACACATTTACTCAAGCACTCTACTTGTGTTCATACACAATGCCTTTAAACAGGCCTTTTAAACTGATGTTTAACAAAATAATGAGACTTCTGTGCGCATCCATTTTGAAGTTATTATGGAACAGATGGACAGGGCTCTTATTTATTCAAAAAATTATAGGGAAGAAAATGGATTCCCCTAAAATCTTGAATTTCTGCCATGCCGCCACAGCAGCTTTTCAGATTTAGTGCATCTAATAGAGGATTAGGCAACACAATGTTAACAATAGAAAAACAGAATAATCAGATAATCACATAAAAAGAGCAAAGCCACTAATTGAGCAGCAAATCAATCACTTATTCATGCACATTTGAAGGGAACATTGAAATAACACAATACAGATGGCAAAAGGAGCTAAACTTGCAATGTACCACAACATTGTGTAGGCTGAATTATTAACACACTTCTGCCTGTTGAGTCTTTTTATTTTCAACAGTCCTGATGATTCATTAACTAGGACAACATGAACCAAACTGTAACTGATAACTGAGTCCTTTAACTGCGTTTCCTTTCTAATGGGCTCAAACCTTCAGATTTTCCCAATGACACATCATCATTTCTGAGAGCAAAAGAGAGCAATTTCTGTGTTGTAAAACTGTCATAGAGATCTTTATTTAAAATGGCTTTCACTCAACACTATGATTAGTTTTTTCATCTAGTTTTAGTCAGACAGGGCTGACATTACAAAACATGTCTAGAGGCTACAATGTACATATATGCAAGAGATCTGTAAATGTTCTTCTCAATTTATTACTGTATGTCTCAAATGTTTTGACAATGAGTGAGCCAGCTCAAAAATGAATTAGTAAATCAGATTTCCTCTTTATTTAATTATGGATTTGATAAATATTCCTCTCTTTTAAAACCACAAAGGGAGAACGTATGTTTGATTGAAATATTTATCAATATTGGAACTTTCCCATAATATCATGTTTTATTTGGAACCATTTAAACATTTGCAGCTGTGAAATATCAATAAACGACCATCTAAAATTTTCAATTTGTGTTTGAAAAAATGCAAACAGACAAAAAGTATTTCGTTTGAACACTGTAAATGAACAAATCCGGCCAGTGAGGGTAGTTGGTTTCAGGTGACCAAAACGTATATTTGTTTAAGGTGGAGAGAAACGTTAGGGAAACAGGGGCTGACGGGACAAATATCTCGAAGCTAAAATGCTAAGGGGCTCAGAAAGACACATATACACACACTGAGTTAAAAATGCGAAATAGAGCAGGCAAGCCACATAAACCTTCCTATTTCATTCCATCATTCCAAACTTACTGTTTTATATTCCATAAAAGGAACGGACAGATGAAGATTTTAGGAGTATTTGTTAGCTGCGGAGCTTTAGAGAAAACAGGACGTGAGGGATTACATATCTAAGAGCCAAACCTGCAAGCTCATTTCAGAACAGACAGATGCTGCAGCATTAAAACTCGTCTTTTCGGAAAATTGTCAAAATATGTGGTTGCACGGCCAAAAATTACTTTCTTACTTAGTATTTTTGTTTTTAATTAAGTGTTTTTTTTTTGTAAAAAGGACATTTTTCTTATTCCCCTGGCAGATTTTTTTTTTGCTTTAAGCACTAATTTACTTAAAGTTTATAATTTTTTGTCTTAAAACTAGACTTATTTTCCTATGTCATTTTGCTCATCAAGAAAAAGAATTTTTTAAAATACTAAGTAAGAAAGTCATTTTTGCAGTGTGTCACTGGGGCAGTACCCTTTAAATATCCTATCATGTACCGTATAGATGCATACATTTGATACCAATATGTACCTCTAAGATACTAAAATAAACTCTTTACGTGCAAAGCTGTACTTTGTGAAAGAGCACAGCAGCCCCAATGTCAGCTGGAGTACATTTTTTGACAATTTATTCCAACAGTGTATGCAAAAACATGGACAGTAAATTTGTTCCAGAAAAGTATGGAAGCTGCTTTTGCCTCTAGAATGCTAAACAGGCAAAGTCTTAAAGAGCAGAAATATTAAACAGTAAAAAAAACAATATTATTGAAGATTCTGGTAGACTGTAAAATCCCTTGTTGCACTTAAATATTTGTTTAAACAACTTATTCATTTTAACTTTTTTGACTAGTTAGAAGTTGCTATAAATTATAAAAATAAAGTTGTAATAACATAAGTCCATTTAACTTTATTTTGATTATTTATTCCAATTCCTCACAATTCAAGAAAGTTGAATAACTTATTCATTCAAAATGTAATCAGAAACAAGGAATTTGTACAGTGTATAAACTTAAATGTTTCTCATTAAATATATCCAAAAGTTCATTATTTAAGCCATAAGATCTACAATGGTTTTATAGTTTCATACATTTAATGAATTTAAAGAGCACCTATTGTCCGATTCACTTTTTAAAATTTTCTTTGTTGTGTAAGTGTGTATTATTACACGTTAATGATATGCAAAAGGTACAAACACCAAAGTAAATGACGAGAGTTAACGTCTCCAACATAAATCTCTTTTCTTGGACTACAACAAACACACGGATTGTGGGCAACAGTTTATTTCCTGGCATTGGTGATCTAGACAAGAGCGACATTATCAGAATTCTTCCCGCTTCAGACTTAGCCTGTAAGTTAACTCCTGTTAGCATTGCATTGTGACCAAATTTTTCAAACATACTGTAGTAAGGAGCGTCACATTTCCGTCTGACGACAGAGGTATTCAGGCCAATCACAACGTACAGATTAGCTGGCCAATCTGAGAAATCCGGGCATTTCAGGAAGAGAATGAAATCTAGAGCTACAAAAATCTACGGTATGTGGATAATAATGTGTTTTATAACCATAAGCCACGCGAACCCATTGTATTATACCAAATACACATAATAACGTTGTTTCTTAGCAATGAAAATAGGTAATCTACATCAGATCTCATGAGCTATGAAAGAGCAACTATAGTCATCCTCCGTGAGAATATTACAACCAATCACCTTGGCGAAAGAAACAGGGTACCTGATAAATAAGATTTATGTTCAGACTGTATGTAATTATGGAAACATAATAAACTACTAATAAAATCCCGATCTAGACCCTATGGGCAAAATATTCTCATTTCAAACTGTTTCAATTTCAAGTGACTTACTAAGCGTTTGCAACTTGTATTTGCATATTTCTAACTATTTGAAAAGGGCACGTCGTGAAAATTGAGTGTATATTAAAAAAATATATAAATACACAACTTAAGTTGTTGTGAGTTATGCACACACACAGAACCACACTTACCAACTCAAAAAAATTCAAGGGGCAATGGGGAGTTATCCTCTGCCTTCAGCTTCAGTCTACGAGAACTCACATGATATTCATGCACACAAACGCACATATAAATCATTCAGAATGGGAGGAGCCTCAGGTCATCATCCCGGAATGCAACAATAAGCACCAGTGTTTCTCCAGCTTTGCCACAACAGGGGTTGAAACGCCAAAGGCCTGACTTACTGTTGTGGTGTACAGAGAATCCAAAATACCTATAAGCTCTCTAAATTCCAATAAACAAAAATCACACATATTCTGAGAATACTTTATAAATGGATTATTATTTGTTTTTTATGATTAGCGTATTTTATGTGTTGAATGCAATATTCCTACAATATGAATACTGCAAGCTAGCACAGATAAGATAACTGAGAATCTGCTATATTGTTTGAGTGTCTACAAGGGTCACCGACTCATCTGCTTTAGCTTCATCTCTAAAGATCACAGAAAGGATGGGAAGAATGTAGTGAAAGAAGTCCTGATGAAAGCCCTTTTCAAAAACAACACTTTATTCACTGTCACTAAGTGCTTACTTTACATTTGAAGTTACCTGATATATGTGCTGTTGTGATTTGCTATGGTTAGAAGGCATCTGCAAAACAAAAGCACATGTAAAAACAGAAAATGTCCATTTCGTTCATTTGTCATACAAAGCATTTGAATGAGATTGGAAAAAGAAGGCACATGGTGTTTGTTTAAGTGGAAACACCTATGGAAGCTTGCCTCATAGAAAATGCATATGTCATTTAATAATTTAGCCTCATTTACCTGTTATTTATGTTTTTGCACATTTTAGAATAACAGTTAATCTCTGAAATAAATAAAAACAATTTTCTTTAGCATTTTTTATGTGTATGCGAGTGTACACGCACAGTGCCTGTGACGCTATTTACGCTATATTTACATTCAATGCTATCTCACGAGAATTCGTACATATTTTACGAGTTGGCTAATTCGTATTAATTCATATGACCACATTCGTAAGTTTTTGTACGATTTGCCTTGACCCCTATGACGTTGGGGTCAGGGGTTAATTTTTGTTGTTGTTTTCATACGGTTTTGAGAATCGTACGTTCCAGCACGATTAACTTCGTATGAATTCATACAAATTAGCCAACTCATAAAATATGAGATCGGGCTGGTACATTCACTGCCAGATTTTTTTACTCTGCATAGGTCGTGCATGCGTGTACAGGAGTCAACATGATCTCACACATTTCCGTGAAATAGTCACGCAATATTTTGCTCATTTTTGCGTGTCATTGTCACGTTTTCCACCATTTTACGACTTTTTTTTCTTCGTGTTAGTTTCACGTATAGGTTAACGCAACTGTTTTTTCAATTTTTTTTCTACCATTGTCACTTCAGTTTGGGGTTAAATTTGGTGTTTGAATTAGGATGTCGCTTTGGTTTATACTATTTTTTCGTATGCTTTTAAAACCATTGTCGCCTGACGTTAGGGTTAGAGTTGGGTTTGTGTAAGGATGTCATTTTATGTAACAGAAAGTCCTTCTAACCCCAATATGTGGGGTAGCCAATACGTGAAACTGACACGAAAAAGAAAGTCGTGGCATGTAAAATGGTGGAAATACGTGACAATGACACGCAAAAATTAGCAAAATATTTCGTGACTATTTCACAGATTTTTTGAGATCAGGTTGACAGAAGTATTTAGGCCACGAGAGGAATTGCAAATTGTCACAATGCGCATGTGAGTCAAATAAACTATGCTTTGCAAGACTGTGCGTGCTGCGTATGCTTGCTTAAAAAAACAGACTATACCCAGATCTTTACTGACTGTTTTTATACATATAATGAATATTTGCTTAAATGTCTGTCATATTATTGTATAGGTATAAAAACACGTTCTCCATTTGATGTTTGCACACGTAGTTTTAGTTACAGCATGTCCCAAACAAATAGTCTTAATCAGAAAATATGCATATATAAACAATTTTATTTGTTCATATATTGCTTTA
Source organism: Paramisgurnus dabryanus (assembly GCF_030506205.2). NCBI lineage: Eukaryota > Metazoa > Chordata > Actinopteri > Cypriniformes > Cobitidae > Paramisgurnus > Paramisgurnus dabryanus. The sequence continues at coordinate 21,240,369 of NC_133348.1, read as the reverse complement.
AGATATGGGAGTTGCCACGTAAAGAACAATGTGTATGTTTGAAATTAAAGACCAGAGGGAGGGGGGGGGGGGTGGCCAGCAAAATTAGACAGTATTCCCTAGGTAGTTAACTGTAACTTCATAACATTTAATGTGATTGAAATAAGGAATTCACACAATACACAGTACAAATTAATGCAGAAAGAGAAGAGTTTGTTCTGCAGGGCGTCAGTCTTGTTGAGACGTTAACCTCATGGAAGGTCAGCTGGTGTTGGACAATTGACTCTTTGACATAAAATAGTTCATGTCAGATTGAATGACATAAAATAATAGTAGATGCTTTGAATTTTTCAGCTGTCCCACTTGGAAGGCCCAAAGCTTTTTCCAAAAAAAAAAAGGAAAGTTGGAAAGTACCTTGTAAGAACATTTTAAGAAATTAAACATAACGTGTCTCATTTCCAGCATAGACATTAAAAATAAACACAAATTGTAGGAATTTTGTTAGGGCTTTTTTCAGAATTGGCCCCTCTTCTGTGTGCTGTATTTAACAGTGATTATCAACAAATGAAAAATACTCGATAAATGTCAAGAAAAATAGATCATTGTGATTGTTGTTATTTTGCTCTCAATGTATTTGAGTCACAAACATAATTTTTTATAAAAAATACCTTTGTGATACAGTACTGAATTGTTTTACGCCCCCTGTATGTATTTGCGTGTGAAAGAGAGAGACTATTTGTTTCCAGTCTTATACTTTGCCTGTAGCACATATTCACATGATAGAGAAAGTTTGATTTTTGTCATGAGACCCAACAGTCATTTTATTGTCTCTTTACCTACTTTATAGCTACATTACAGCACAAAAAGAAAAAAAACTGGATAATTGTGCATACATATATGACCCTGCTATTTGAAAACCCAGCTAAAGAATTTTTTCAACTAAAATGATCCTACATAATGTAAAGATCTCCAACCCATACTCCCTAAATCCGACCTACAGATACGTTTACTAAATTAGTGCCTCTACCAGCAGCATGTTAACTTAATATATTGGGGTATGGAATGATAACATCTATTGAGATATACATTTTAATTTAAGCACAATTCAGGCATTTTGAGCAAATATAGTACCAATGCATTTATTATATAATATAAAAGACAGCATACAAAACAGTCACATTTTTTTCCAAAAAGTGAAAATATTCCAAGCAAGGTCAAAGAGTTGACACAGAGTTCTTCATAAAGTGATCTTATGGCTTCAGTTTGCAAGGTTTGCAATGTGAGTTGTTTGTAATAATTTTATACTTATGTTCATTGGTCAGCTAATGCAATATAAACCACTGACTGTACTTTTACTTGCGTGTCATGTTTTATATGGAGATGTGGTTGGGTTTAAAGGTGCAGAGTGTAATTTTTAAATGGATCTCTTGACAGAAATGCTAAATAATACACAAAACTATATTATAAGGGGTGTATAAAGACCATTTAATAATGAACCATTATGATTTTATTACCTTAGAATGAGACGTTTTTATCTACATACACCGATGGTCCCCTTACGTGGAAGTCGCCATTTTGTGCCACCATGGTTCTACAGAAGCCCTTAACGGACAAACTTTTTTTTTAACAAATTGTCTCCGTCGATGACATGTTTTTCCGGTGGCGCTACTTTAGCTTCTCTATGCGTTTCTAAAGGGAGGGAAGAGCAGTGGACTGAGCCATTGGTTGCAATTCGCAAGCTCACCACTAGATGCTGCTGAAGGTGGGGTGGGGTTAGATACTCCAAAATAAGGTATAGGTAAATGCATAATGTAAACAACCTTGAAACAAAACTACAGATTGTAGTAAGCTGCTGGCCATTAGAGGGCGCTTATCCCTAAAACGTTACTGTACAGTGTAATTAGTTGCTTGCACAAACTCATTATTTTTGGTGGACAGTCTGTGAAATTATGAGACTTTAACCTGGACTTCACAGACAGGGTCACATATGTGTGTATTTTGCTCATTGCATTTCTACATAATGTTGTCTTATGGGGAGTACACATCAGAGGTGATTTTAACTTTTTGCGTGAGTAGATTAAAAACAAAGTCAATGCAAAGTAACCAATAGACACAAACTTGTGTGGGCGATGCTAATAACGTGAATTGCTATTCACATGCTAATCCACTTTATACATGTCTTTCACACAAGATTAAAATATACCGTATGTACTGTATTTTCCAGAATATAAATCACACTTTTTTCAAAGTTTGGCTGGTCCTGCGACTTATAGTCAGGCTCGACTTCTGAGTCAGAATAAATTGTAACATATGAACCGAGAGACAACATTACCGTTTACAGCCGCGAGTGTCAGCTATATGCTGCTTCTGTAATGCAGTGGACTCAGTGATGTGGAATGACGAGCCTGCGAACTTGATGCTCATTGGCTGTTCTGTTTATTTAGCCTATTCAGCCTTCCAGGTATGTTCAGTATGCTATTATGTATCGTGTAAATAACTGATAATGTTACGTTAACGTACGGATGGACATCTATTCAGTATGCTGTTCTGTGTGCTATTGTTTAGTTGAATAGCTTGCATTTCCAGATTAAATGTCTGTTATTCAGCTTGAAATTTGTGAAATAATTTTTGAAATAAATGCGACGTGTAGTCCATTGCGACTTATATGTTTTTTCATCTTCATTACGCATTTTTGATTGAAGCGACTTATACTCCGAAGCAACTTATAGTCCGGAAAATACGGTAATCTAGAGTGAGGAACGCAATGTACTATTATGGGGGCGTACACAACAGGAAAGGGTATTTAACTATTTGCGCAAGTAGATTACATGCAAACTCACGTGGGGCTATGCGAATGATGCAATTGGGCAACGTGTTTGCCACAAACATGCGCTATTTGCTTGAAATGCATCTTCTGTGCATGTTGAAATATTCTTCTCAAGTGAAAAAATGTGCACGACACAAAGTTAAATCCTGCAAGTAATCTAATCGAGGAACAAGATGCTTTGTGTTTGGTGTGTATGCAGCTTAAAAACAACCAGCATCATGTGATATCTACATTAACCGGTTTTATTCAAATCAGTGTTGCTCATTATGACTTAATCAACTTGACTACATTAGGTTACTCCCTTATTTGAAGGGTAGATCAGTGTACAGTACAAATCATTCCTTCAGGTAAGAACTGTCTGTTACCACTTTAACAGGCCAGGTGCTGGCTGAAAATTCAACCATGTGATTTTTGGCAAGCTGTGGATAAATATGACGGAATAAATCAAAAAAGTTTTAAAAAGTTTTTTTTACAAATAAAGTCAACTAATTCGGATTAAGAGTGTAGTATTATGATATTTTTTAATGTAGCTTGGCATTCATTAGTGCACCACTGAATTCACTGTAAAAATATTGCAGCATTTTTGTCAAATCAAAATATATTTTATGTTATGTTAACTTAACAATTTAAGATAAACAATATCAACTTGTTTTTATAAGTTATTATCAACTTATACTGTAACAGGTGAAAACTTTTAGGTTGAATTGACTTGCAAAACCAAGCTGTTTTAACTTCATGCTGCAGTTTTTATAAAATATAAATGATCTAAACTGTAACTGTACCATGCCCCCCACAATACCTTTTTGAATTTACAGTTATTTTCGTCTGATTAGAGGGTCTCTTTAAATTGTATATGACAGCACAGCATAAAGCTTTTTCCCGGTGCTGTGCAAAAGCAAGAGCTTTTTCCCGGCGTATGCTGGCCACTGTTTTCAATTTGTATTTCATTGCAGCGGTTATTGTCTAAGTGATAAATCAATCGAGGTATCACTTACAGATATGGCGTTTTAATCTGGACGCGATACCCTGTTTAAACAACAACAGCCGTCTAAGCACCAGGTCATGGAGACGGCCTGGTAATGAGAGCTGTGCTCCGGGGAGGTTGCAGGATCCAAAGACGACCAACAACACAAAAGCCCCGTCCGAACTCTCTCTGAGCCATATTCTCTGTACCGAGCCAAGCGATGCGAGGTGATGAGAGAGCAACGCTATTAAACTGAGGATTCGATTACACCTGAGAGACTGTTGGGCATCAAACAAGCTGAAAAGATTACTAATGCGATTATCCTTCACATGCATCTGCAGCCAAATACATCATAAATTCAATTCTACCCCAATGCTTTTCGCATACAGCACAACAAACCAAGATCTTATTTCACTTCATTGCTCTCCGCGGATTGAATTAAATCATGTAGTCTTTGATATGTGTTACCCTTGAAAGAAAACGACAGGGCTTGATATTGCATAAACAAAACATTTATACTTGTCCTGTTTTATATTGGTTGTTTTTAACCATGGCATGAAAGAGCAAGCGGATATCAAAGGTATTATGCATCATGAATTAACACTGACATGTAAAACATATGAGGTTATGTTTACAAGGCCTGTTGAAATCACTTGAATAACAACACAAATATCTTGCTAATGCTATATTCACAGTGATGATGTCATCTTTCGGGAGGTCTGGGTTAAAAACAATAATGAGAAAACCTGACAATACAAATTGGATCTCTTTCTGGTTTATGCCCTAATTCCTGCTCACACACACCCTTGCCAACCTGTTTACATGAGTCACTTTATACTTTCGCAGCTTTGTTTTTGCATATGTCCATATGCACACATTCAGGTTTGCTGGAATTCCCTCCCATTCCCTGGAAAGTAATCCTAGAAAGTGCTTTGTATTAACCCAAATTAAAAGCATTTTAAAGACTCAACAGTAAAGCGTTATACAACAGTGACTCTTGGATATAATATTATTGAGTTTAAACTGAATTTTGAAGATCCTCGTGACAAGCTTGATGATGCATTATAAAATAAAAGATTATATAAAAAACGTATAATAGGGAGTCAATTTTTAAATATTATTGAGTTATTTAAATATTTTTCCTTTGCAATTCCAATCCACTTTTTAAACATTTTTACCAGTTTGAGGTGGAACTCGCTAGACTCCATCCCCTGCATCTCCCATATAACTAAATATGAAGACACAGGTTTAGCCAGGAAGGCCAAAGTAAACACTCTGACCATAATGCTATTGTGTTCTAGAAATTATGTCATTATGTATTACACATTCAATAGTTCCCCTGCACATTCAGATCTTAATGATTAATGGTAAACAAACTTGGCTTGCTGTCCTCGCAAGGAGCTCTGAACCTTCAGAGAGAGCAAACCTGAGGCCGGGGCTCGAGCCCCAAATTTCAATGTCCCAACCCACCACAACAGAAATGCACAGAGGAAGAAAAATAGCAGTGAAGGAGGAGATGACTAGGCCTGAATAGACCTGAGACACTGTCGATGTACTCAACAACTGTTTGCACATTAAAACAGCAATAAAAATTGCAGTAATAAAAAAGCAGTGATAATAACAACATGCATTACAAAATTCTGTTGTTCAAGGTAAAAAACAACATTTTTGAAAGTAAGGATATTCCTTATGACCACGCAGGGATGTTTTATTAATACCTTAAAAAGTATATAGTACTGACAACTTTCAAAAAGATCACACCCTTAAATAATAACTTAAAGCACCTATAATATTACTTACTAGGCTACTACCCCTTTAAGAGACACAAACCCCCAACACCCTTTTCTTTATCTGTTCTAATCCACGTATTTGCATATCCTGTAGTTGTAGAACTAGAACCACACTCAATGTTTAACTTTGGTATCACAAGGTAATACAAAGGCGGTGCCACTGGAATTTCAGCTTTAACTGTATTTAAACAAACTAGCCCTAAAAAAGAACAGATAAACACATATCAGTCTTCATAATCTACATGGTTTTCATATTTACTATACTGTGCACTGGACAATAAAAACTTTCAGACACCACATGTTTCGATTTCATGCAAAACATGATTTGGTAAATATGAGTTTTACAAATATTATTTAACATTTTGTCAACATGACTGCGTGTACTTAAAATATTGCTAAGGCATTTACATGAAGCATACAATAACAAAATAGTAACAAACTATAATAGAACAGTATTAACAATATAAAATTGACTTTGAAAATAAACATTTGAAGTACAGTACTGTGCAAAAGTCTTAGGCCACCATTACCGGCTTTGTTGTTTTGGCAAAGTTTTAATATCCATCCATATTTATTTTTCACTCTTTTTTAAGATACGAACAGAAAATGCAGGAAATATGTACACAAAATTAAAAACACAAAATTTTCTTCAGACATCAGTCAGTATTTAGTGTGATCTCTCTTGGCAAGAAACACATCTTGAGCTTTTTTGAGGAGACTGAAGTCCTGAAGTCATTTGGTTAGAATTAGAAATTAGGATTTAATTTAATTTAGTTTTAAGAGATCCTGCGTGTTTCTCTCACACCTCTTTATATTTATCACAGTAAAGGACAGTGCCATGCACAGGGGGGTGTCCTGGGGCTAAAGCCACTGCCTTTCTGCCTTCATCAGTTGAGGTGCCCTTCTCACTAAAGCCAACCCCCACCCCCTTAAAGTGTTCTGTTACTACTCTGCTAAAGATCCTTTTATTCCGATAATCCACGTCGTCTTTTCCCGGCCGCTCGGTGCATCTCACAATCTGTGTCTGGTCTTTGGAGAGTGGAGATGACAGTTCCCTAAGTTTGTTGCATTCACATAGATTCATTACATTACCTTAGTTGAATTAGTAATTTGGTAGTTTGCTTTTGTATTTCCGTCAGTAATGATTTGCTCTCTGCCTTCTAAAATTGCTAACAACTTAGCAAGCAAACAGATGTGTCTCTAAGATGTCTGCTAAAGAGCTGTTTTACATACATTCTAAATCAAAGACTTCTTCAATATGTCTATACGACATCTTTTAGGAAACTTCCCAGAGACGTATTGCAGATGAGCAAACAATCAAAAAACAACATCTTGCAGATGTAAAAGCAGACATCAAATAGACATATCCGAGTTGTATGTGTGCCATCAACAAAATATTCACATTCTTAGAATTATCAAATTAAAATACCCAATTTGTGATAAAAAATACCAAATTTGTGATTGTTGGCACACTTTGTAGACAAAAAAATACAAAAAAACAATGCCTTCACAAGATAAAGAAGAAAAAGGGAGGCTGCTAAAGGCAGTTCAGCATTGCAAACATGGATTCAAAGCTCCAGCAAGCCAGCAGGTAAATCATAGGGAATATTTAGCAGTTTGTTACACTTTAATTCTTGTTATTAATCACTTGTCTTAGTTGCTACTAGTAATTTAAAATAATAATCATATTTTATTAAAAGCATATTAATAGTACCACCCTCAAATGTTTCAACCCCACCACTGTCACAATGGACACAGATTTGTTCTTCCTTTGGAAGCCATGTTTGTCTGTGTCTGCCTTTCTCTATTGCCAGACTGTGATCATTGATTTTTTATTTATTATGTTGCACTTCTGCTTTACGCCTGTAACGGTGTAGAGATACTCTGCCAGATTGTATTTCCTGTTTAGAGCTTAATAACACTTATATAATGTTTACGTGCCTATTCCAATGATCCCAATGTAAATTTGGACTTTCTTTAATAATTTGGTTTATTGTGTTTTTGTTCAGTCTTGAGTTTCAGAGCCAGGTGACAGATGGGACTGGTTTTAGTTCATATTTCTTGTGTTTTAATGGATTTATGTTGTATTGTTGGGGAAACTTGAATTAACGTGTGTTCAGAATTTAAATGAGAGTTTTGGGATCATTATGGAGTGTCTAGTTTAGTCCTGCATGCATGTGTGTGTTCTTCTCTGAACTCTTTAAAAAGTTATTTTTTTTACAGAAGTCAGCATCCAGGGTTTTTATTTGATGTTTGCCCCATTTGAAATAATCCGTCATACAGTGTTGACCCGCAAGCTCACTCATTGCTTCACTCACTCTCGCGCGTTCGCTTTCTCTTAACAAATGATGTCATTGCGCACTCTGGTGGCACTATCATGTTACTACCAGAGTCGTGTTACTACAATATTCTGTCTAATTAAAGCTTTAATTTTAACGTTACATTCCTCGCTACATTATACATTCTTAATACCATTTAACATATGCTGCATATATAAAGATATATAGGAAAATCTGGGACTTATTTACGTTTTGCATTTATTGTAACCGTTGCTGATTGACCAATAAATCTTCATTTAATTATGCCTGCAAAATGATCTTTTTTTATATAATAAATGTTCAAGTCACTTTACAAACAATAATAAACTACTTCAACCATGTTATACAACCAATAGAAACATTTATAAATGAACAGAGCCCTTATCTATGTGTAAACAAATTCAGTCTTCTATTGCTTTAACAATTTCTAAAATTGCTTATTAATTTAACTTCTATCAATATTTTGCCTAATTTAAATGCCTTTGTGTTCCTGTTATAAGCACAAAAGGCTTGATGATGCAATGCTGAAAGCTCATTGGCCTGGAGGGCTGCCTCTAATATTGGTTATTTATAAGAAAAGAGGCAAATCTCATTTTCTTTTTATTAATGTAAACTGTCATTTGCTTCAGTCAACTGTTATGTTATTTTAATAATTCATTTTACTAATGATTAAAGAAACCGTTAAACATCTCATTTAAATAATGGGGTTAATAAATGATGTAAACCATGAAAACCATGATTGTTTGTCTGGTTGCCAAAAGATTTTTATCTCCAATATATATAAAAAAATGTTTCAAATAAAAAGATTTTTGTCCACACAGTACATTATTCAATCTCATTTATTGAATTATAAATCTTCTGAATGTACATAGACATAATGCATTTTTTAGCAAAAGGATAACATCTGTTTAAAGGAATAACTGCCTATTACACATATTGTACCATAGAATATACTTCATACCTCTCCCGTCTGTTTATCTCTTCCACAAACATTCACTCTACTGTCTCTTTAAAATTATATCTTTTACCTTTTTTAGCACAGACAAACTTTCGATGTCTACAAACAACAAAAAAGCAGAACTAAGAAACTAATAAAAACATTTTAAAGAAGAATTTTTAAAAGTGCAATAGTTTTTTATCTCCTCTGGTCGTGGGCAGACCACTGCAGAGGGTGAAGATGGGGAGGGGGATACAGGCAGTGATATGCTGAATTTATGATATACAATGATACACATTTACAATGAACAGTGATGTATAACATCAAAATAAAAAAGGAAAAAACTTAAATGATGCTTCAAGAGTACAGGATTTGGCTGAAATGCAGGCATTTAGGTTGTAGGTAAATTTACAATGTGGTTTTTAGTTGCCTTACTTTGAGTTGACATACATTTTCACAAGCCCATAGCATGACATTATTATCTCATATATAAAATCCAATTAACAGGAAAATACAACTTACACCACACTTTGGGAGAGAATAAAACACAAACATAAACCAGTAAAATCAAATAAAAACATTACTTAGGCCAATGGCGCTTGCATAGTCAACTAATACAGTATACTAGTCTGTAGCTAATTTTACTGAATCTGAAAAGTCTTTCCCTTGTTTGTATCTAAGTATTACTGCAGTACAAGCTCTGAAAAGTAGGTAAGAGCATAAAAAACATGACAGTGAATTGATATCGCAAATGATATTGATTACGTCGGCCTAAATTATGTAATAAAATCAGCTTATTCTAGCCATTATATTAAGGATGGTGATGGTATTAAGACTTTTTGCTTAAGTCATTTTCACAGGACAATATATTGCTGTACGATTGTAACGTTGGCATAGCTTAGAAAATGATCGATACCTTATGCACAGTTAGGTAAAATCTTTGGCCAGACATTATGATGACATAAATAACATTGTATCAACATCTAAAGCTTGAAGTCACAAAATACATGCGACTCGCAGGTCAAAACACACTTGCCATTTACTTCATTTATGAGTACATCATTTTCCCCAACCCAATATTCACAAAAATATATCCAAATGGTAAAAAAATAAAATTCAAACAGTCACACTTTTTCAGACATCAACGATATATGAACAGTTACATTAAACCTTTATGTAGTTCATGGGTTTATTGCTGCTCCTTATGATACGTATCCTTCAAAACTGTGATAGTGAGGAAAATAGCAGAAGTGATCCAACCTATATGCCATGTTTGTCCCAGTTGTCCAGCCTGGTTAGAACCGTCTCTAGTGTAGTAAATGTCTGTAGTGGTTGTTTTATGGACTCATCTGGAAGGTAGCAGTGGACTGAGGCTCTTTGATATGATTACAATGATGTGCTTATATTGCTGATCGGAATGCCCATCACAACAAAGTTTCTCTCACACACACACACACACACATATATTTCAAACATACAAAAATGATACACAGAAACAACTATTTACTCCACTTCCCCTCCTCATTGGTCTTAGCTTCATTTGAGTCCATCAAGAGTGCTCATAAAGTCTTGTGCTACATTGCTCATTCCTCCCGACCTTAAGAGGGCGGTGTCTAATCCATAAAACCTGGATAGGCTCATTGATATTCATGCAGCGCAGTTTATCGTTTCAGAAGGCTCGTGAAGAATAAAAGAGTGATGGATGCATAAAGAGATCAGTCGATTTGGAATGAAATGGAGGCTGCGGGAAAACGGCAGCTTTTGTCTGTGATTGTCTCAGATTGTCATCTTTCTTTTACAGGAAACTGTCCTCCACGAGGTCTCCTGAGTCCAAGCACATCTCGTCCAGCAAGGTGATGTCCTCCAGAGTCTCTCCCTCACGCTTGGTCATAGAGCTGCTGGAGCCTGTCTCTATCGCGCTTTCATCTGATGTCTGAGAGCTATAGCACAGAGAAGAGACTTCAGTAAGTCATCATATCAATGTATTATTTTTATATATGTATGTGTGTGTACATAATAATTACATAATAATTATGCAAACACAAACTTTTATTTTGTATGCAATCAATCGCAATTCATCATTTTACAGCACTAAGTTATATTTTCTTTATATGATGACTTTATATGATTTTATGTAGAAAACAGTAAATCACAAAAAAAGGCTTTTGCTGGGTTTCCACAGACTGGGTCACATATTGTAAAATGCAACTTAAATATCCACAATCAACTGGAAGATTGCACTGGTAGGTTACCTGTGGCGATTCCTCTTGCCGTAGTCTTCATCTGATGACGGGTCGAGGTCCGGCAAAGGAATAATGTAACCGCTGTCCGAGCTGAGCCTCTGTTCATCAAAGCCACTCTCGCGATCTTTCAGTTTGCCCTGGTTCTTGTACAGCACGCCCATGTACTCATCATCATTGTCAACGCATTGCACTCGGGTCACGGCAGGGTGGTCGCTCTTTAGGAAGTCACGATTCACACGTTCATAGGACTGCACAACAATGGAAACATAAATAAAAGTTAAGTTCAACTTAAGGAATATTTCATCATTTCTGGTTGTAAATAGCACTTCATTCGACGTGACCATTCACCCCGAATCTGCAAGCGTTCTTTTACTCTAGGGCACATAAAGAACCGCATTTGCCACCACACCCCTGTGTAAGGTGCTATAACAGGAGCTAGTTATTGCCTGTGCCATGTGTCTCTGAAACAAACTGTTTTGAAGTACCAAGTGTGGTGTCTGTTTAATAGAGCAATTATGGCGAGCTGGCGGACACTAACTGGGAGCTCCCGGTCATTAGCACTGCTCGGTTATGCTTTGGCGGGGCGTTAGCCAGCTGGAGCGCTGCTGTGCTAATCTTTCTTAGTGGTCTGGGAGTGTTGGCAGTGAAGACACGGCCTCAAAGCCCGCAGTGACACACTGCATTTAAGCTAAAGGAAGTGGGAAGCCATTTCCACCATAGCTTTACTGGGGCCGTTTATTATGCCCAAAAAGAACAGACTTGGAGACAGAGCGAAAGAGAATAAATGAAACAGTAGACGAGTGAGAAGAAAAATTTCTTTTGTTTTTCTACCTTTGTTGATACTTTTTTAGTACACTCAAATGCTGTGTTGTTCAAATGCATGATTAAATGAACCTAGATAATGTTTTTTGTACATAGTTACAGTGCATTAACTCTTTCCCTGCCATTAACTCGTCAATTAATAGAAAACGCTTCCCTGCCAAGACACCGTCAATCCGTAATACTGCTATTATCCACCACGTGGTGCTTTTACCCAACTTATAAAACCTGAAAGTATCCCTTTGGGCAAACAGTTCAAACTCCGTGTATGTTTTCATTATCGCTCCGAATCTGATCTCTTTGTCCTTCACAAAAACGCAATTATCTCAGCTTTTTGCTAAAAAGTTTGTGTTTTTGAAGAAACCTACCCATATTTGAGAGGTGATAAAACAGAACAAATAAAGGTAGGATGAACCTTTTATTTTTTTGAAAGCAGGGTCTGTTCTTTTATTTTATGTTTATATATTTAAAGAAGAACATTTTCTGGAAGGCATTAAACTTTTGTGAAAATCATAAAAAAAATGCTGGCGGTGGCTGACCACCTTTTAATTCATTCCCCACCAGCTTTTTTAAAACAAATTGCCAGCCAGGATTTTTTGTGATTTCTTAAAAGTTTCACAAAATGCCTTCCAGTAAAATTTTCTTCTATAAATACATAAACATACAAATCTAAAAAATTTAAGAACAGACCCTCTGCTTTCAAACAAACAAACAAAACGAGAAAAAAAGTTGAATCTTATTTTCATTTGTTCTTTTTTTTTAATACCGCATTTTGAGCAAAAAGCTGAAATAATTGCTTTTTTGTAAAGGAATTTTGTTAGAGATCAGATTCAGAATGAAGTTCAAAACTTACAGTTTTACAATTGTTTTAAATTGATTAAATTAGTTTTTGCATCAGTTTTTTTATAAAGTTGGTAATAGCGGAATTATGGATTACCATAAAAACTAGTCAGGAAACGTCATTGGAGGGGAAATGTTTTCTTTTAAATGACAAGATAACTCGTCAATGGCGGGGAAAGAGCTAAAAGCGCTGGTGGGGAAAGAGTTAATGTGCAAGGGATTTTTTTTTATTAGCAGTATGTTTGTTTCCTGGGTTCGAACCCATTACCTTTTGTGCTGCTTATGCAATGCTCTACTATATATATATATATATATATATATATATATATATATATATATATATATATATATATATATATATATATATATATATATATATATATATATATATATATATATTTAAATATTAGCATGTAGCAGAAAGAGAAGCAACTGAAATCTTGTTTAATAAGTAGACTTGTCCTTACTCTCTTATATCCAGAGGGCAGCAGTGAGGCCACTGTCTCACTCAGGTTGTGGAAGGACGGTCTCTTCTCTGGTTCACTGTTCCAGCACTTCATCATAAGCTCATAGCTAAATATACGCAAACAACAATAACACACCAGTCAGCAATCAACATGGACTGAAGCCCAACACAGTCGCACTAACTTGGAGGTTAAACTTACACATTATTGGACGCTTGCTCTGGTTTTGTCATTCGGTATCCACTTTTGATCTTGTTGTAGAAGCTGGAATCCACAACCATACCTGGATAAGGAGTCCCTCCTATAGCAACGACAAAAAAAACATTTTTTTTAATAATATAAAATGGGTTCAACACTGTGGCGAAAACACATTAAATGGCAAATAAATGTATGATTAAATGAAACACACCAAGAGAGAAGATCTCCCACAATAAGATACCATAAGACCAGACATCACTCAGTGTAGTGTACAGGTTATCAAATATACTCTCTGGAGCCATCCACTTTACTGGAAGGAAGGTCTGTGTATGTGAGAGAGAAGATTATAAATACAATTTAAATACTCTATACTCATGATAAAAAAAATTGCACTCTCAGTAAACTAAATTTAATTTACATTGCACATATTAGGACTAAGAGAGAGGCACTCACACTTCCTTTGGAGACATAATTGTTATCGTGCATGATGTCTCTGGCCAGCCCAAAGTCACATATCTTCACTATCTTGCCTTGAGATAGCAGGACATTGCGTGCAGCCAAGTCTCTGTGTACACACTGAGAGAGAGAGAGAGAGAGAGAGAAAGAGAGAGAGAGAGAGAGAGAGAGAGAGAGAGAGAGAGAGAGAGAGAGAGAGAGAAAACAAAGAGAAGTGAGCAAGTGAGTGTGCTACAGAGAGGACTAGTTTAGTTTTTGTGCACTATATGATATTAAAATGACTTCAATTTGGTTGCTTGAAGTGGTCAAACCAGGGTTGCCAAGTCTGCGGTTTTCCCGCAGAATTAAGCTAATTTTATACTGTTGCTGCAGGCTGTTTTCATGTCCATGGGTTGAAACGACTCCAAAAATGCAATATTTAGTCCCAGAAATGCAAATTTAAGCTGATGAACCCTGGCAAAAACGCAGATTTTTACCGGAGGACACTACTTGAAACGTGATTGGGCTAGTTTTGAGTCGCAATTGGGCGGGTTTTGCTGTGAAAATCTGGCAACTCTGAGTCAAACATATTTACAGCATTTCCCCGTTTCTATTTTTCATCATCGAAAATATGTTTTCATGCCCATTTTCCCTTCCCTCAGCTCTTTCCCACTCTTTTCTCAAGGGTGGCCGAAAAATATCCATCTCTGGTAAACTCCCCGTTACCATGGACTAAATACAACAGTGTAATTAATACCTGCTGCTCACTCATATGACAACATTGTAATAACATGTAATAACACTGTAATAACAATATCTTCATGTTTTAATGCACAGCCTTTCTCCTAAATGGCCTCGGCCAACGCAAAACCAAGCGAGTTCAAACTCTCCAGTCCTGCTATATATTTAAACTGGACAGCCACAAGACCCAGGCAACCGCTTTCTCAAATACAGAAACGTGTCATTAGATCACCTCCTCTGCAATGTCCAGAATCACACAAAAGCTTAAATGTTATGTCTGGACGGATGATCCTGAACTTTATGTATGGGTGAGTTCAAAGCCAATGTTGAAATGATGGACAGTTATCCTGCAATTATGTTTGGGATTTAACTTACATTCTTAGAGGCCAGGAACTCCATCCCTCGAGCCACCTGATAGGTGAAACTGAGAAGATCCAAGGTGGTCAGACCTTCATTGGTGTCATCTGACAGAAGGTTCTCAACTTCGCTGTCTGTCGTTTACACACAAGAACAAAAAAGTAATTTTAATCGTAAGCCTAAAAATGAGTGTTTTGGTGTATAGATCTCAAGTCTCAGGAATGGTTGACAGATGCATTAAGATGTTTGTAGTACTGTACAATTACTCTCTGTAACATCTGAGTGTGCATGTGTGTCCACATCCACAATTCAAGCCAAACCAGACCACAGAAGGCCAAACCAAATTTGCAGTAAACACATTTTATACTGTATGTAGTGGCCATAGCTGTCAAACTCAAAGGCTAACACAAAAGCACCATACTGAAAAAAGTATTCCCTTTAAAGGAAAACACCACTGGTTTTCAATATTTTACTATGTTCTTACCTCAACTTAGATGAATCAATCCATCTTTTTCCATGCGTGCACTTTTAATCTTTTTGAATGTGTTAGCATTTAGCCTAGCCCCATTCATTCCTATGGCTCCAAACAAAAGTTTTATTTTGTGCCACCATACTTACTCGTATAACTAACCGTCTTTAAATAGGGAAAACATGGAAGTGTTTGGTGGATTCTAAATTCATCCCTGTTTGGATCCTAAGGAATTAATGGGGCTAGGCTAAATGCTAAGACATTCCCGAGGCACTGTACAAAGATTAAAAGTGCACGCATTGAAAAAAGATAGGTATGAATTAACTTGTCTAAGTCGAGGTAAGAACATAGAAAATATGAAAATTTGTGGTGTTTTCCTTTAAATTGTGAGATGCATTTAAAGTCTTCTGAAACCCATCTGGTAGTTTTGTTTGAGGACATTAAAGTTTTTATTACCATTAAAACTGCTGTGGGATGGTGGATGGTCATAATCTGATCTCTGAATGGAAGAGTATTTCGATGCTTCGCTCATTTCCGACATGGGGACGTATTGCATGGTGTCTGCCTGTTTCATGTCCATGTAATCGCCTTTTCCCTCGAACGACAGGATGACGTAGCTGCACATAGACGGATACAAAAATAATAATGATTCACTGAATCAAGACCCGTGGGGGAGAACATCATAATAAGAAAGACATCATAATAAGAAAGACTATGTTATATGATGCAAGATCACTTTAAGCTAACAATTCTCTCAAAGGAAAACCTGTATACTATCCACACTTTCGACTATAATATTAAATAATTCTAGTCATAAAATAGTCTGAACTGTTAAGCTACAACGTTACCCAACAAGCCTGTGAAATTTGATGTAGAACTACTTTTAACATAAAAAAAACATGTGGCAGAATCAATAATAAAATGAAATTCGTAACTACTTTACAAGGTGGCAAATTCGATTGAATTGTTCAATGTGAAATCAATGCGAATCGTAAAAAATAAAATGAACAAGCATGTTTTATCACACTACAATCATTTTGTGTACTTGTGTGCGTTTGCTGACCTCCTGCTGCTTTCATCAGCTGGGTTGATGCCAAAGATGTCTAGATCTTTTTTGCCCTTTTCTGTGTGGCGGCTGAGAAACCCATCCCTGTTCTTATGCAGGTAGTTCACCAGGTCTCCATAGAAGCAATACTCTGTGATAATGTAGATCGGGCCTGAAGGGAAACAAGAATAAGAGAACGAGAAAGAGTCAGAGAGAGTGATGATAAACTGGCGTACTCTTATCAGAGACTTGTAAAATGTCTAAAAGCATAGGGTTGAAGTTCTACGTAACACTTAACTCACAATAAAAACCCACAAACCAAAAAGACGCCACCCTAGAGTCTCAGTGTTTGTGTTTACAGTTCACCTGATTTGGTGCATGCTCCCAGCAGGTTGACAATATTTAGGTGAGGGCCCAGATGGGTCATGATTTTCAGCTCTGACATCAGCGCCTGTTTTTCACTGGAGCGTGCAGTTGCTGAGGAACCAGAAAACCGATCGCATTAAACCACTAACCAATTATCCAACACACGAATCAAAACGCTTACACAAATTCAACATAGATGCGCTTTTGATGATGATGATCTCTAAAACTGATCTTATAAAGGAATCCGAATTGGTCCAAATTGGTTAATAGGCTTTAAGTACATTATAACAGTGGCGGCCGGTGACTTCTTTTTCGAGGGCGCTCTATGCAAAGTTCATCCCAACATGTATGTAGCGTCATGTGTGTGGTTTGTAATTTCAAAATATGTGTTCTGCGCGTCGAGTGAACCTGTGTGCATCACGTGTCTTGTCAAAATAAGTGCCTGCTGCAGACGCGTCTAAAGGGTTTATGATAAAAGAGACGCTTGCGTTTGCCAGATACTTGCATAATCTCATGCGTAATCAGAGTTTACTGTTAAGGGAGTGTCTTGCGTGTATTTTGTGAACGTGAGCGTTTCTTTTATCATAAAGGTTTTGACGCGTGTGCAGCAGGCACTTATTTTGACAAAACACGTGATGCACATGGTTCGCATGACGCAACAAACACATATTTTGAAAGCACAAGCAACACACATGACACTCCGAACACATATTTTGAATTTGCGCCCCTCGAATTTGAGCAGTCACCAGCCGCCACTGCATTATAAATATATGTTAAAACCAGAACTACTAAACCTTTTTAATAGATCAACTCACGTTTAAGCATTTTTACGGCCACTTTCATAACAGGTTGAGAGCGACTCAGTCCATAAGCGGTGCCTTCCACCACCTTCCCAAATGCACCTGAACCGAGGACACGACCTGCAATACAAACACAAATATGCATAAACTCATTTGCATGCAACCAGAGGACCACAAAAACATCAGAGCGTTAGAAAGTATGCAAACACAAAGCGCTTTCTGTAACTTTCAGGATTACCAGTGGTTTCCTGTTAATACCAGATCACTCGATGCTCGAGTAAAAAACCCCAATCAGTCTATACAGTTACGCGCTTACATAAATAGGATCTGCATATTACATTGTGAAATCCGATTAGGACAGGCCCACAACAACACCGCAATCCATACAAGACAGGATCACGATGAGCTGACTCACCTAGAACAAGACCATCTCTGGGGAACTCCCAGCGGGAGTCATATGGAAGCTGCATGGGGTCCACGTAGATATACTCGTGACCATCGGGACTGACAGACTCGATCACGCGCCATCTGATCTCATAACGTGGTTTCTGTAATGCATATATACACAGAAAGAGTGATCAGATGCTCACAGATACTGGAGGACAATAGGCTTTATGCCCAGCTGCACTACTTCCTGAACTTCAGCCAGCTCCTTGTTTCCTGTCTGCCATTATTGGACAAACTGATTAATCCAGGTGTGTCTGATTATTGTTGTTGTGACTACTGAGGTCAGGCACACCTGGATTCATCAGTTTGTCCAATAATGGCAGACAGGAAAAAAGGAGCTGGCTGAAGTTCAGGAAGTAGTGCAGCTGGGCATAAAGCCTATTTCACATGCATAAAGATACACAGACAATACAGCAGCTATTAGGGGAAGAGGGTTAAAGCAGATGTCACAAATGTAAACATAAATAAGAGAGTGAATAAATGAGAGAGTGAGGAAGCATGTGGGTGAGTTAATGGGTAGAGTAAATGTCCAAGTGAATGGGTAAACGGAATATGCAAGCAATTTATCTTAACGCATTTGGCAGATGCTTTAATTCAAAGCGACGTACAGTGCATTTGAGCTATACATATGTGTGTTCCTTATTAATCGAACCAATGAGTGAGTGAGCGAGCGAGCGAGCGAGTCAATGGGTGAGTGATTACCTGTTTCCAGATAATGACCAGCACAATGAGTGAGATGATGACAATGACCAGCAGCACCAGAACAGCAGCGGCCACAGTGAGCTCCGAGTGTGGACCTGAACACACCATGAGCAGCAGTGAGGAGGATGATGGTGAAAGATGAAGGATATGATACAATACGTGTCTGTGACAAAACTGCTACACTGTATAACGAAAAACTGCACAAGACGAGTGTTTTCTATGTATATCACATAGCGTAACTAGCCGACCAAATGTGAGGTCATAATAAAAATAATGAATGACTTTACAGACAGATTGTTTGGTTTGTAGTGACTCGCATAAATCATAATAGCTGCAGAGCTACATGCGTACAATCTCGTGCGTGTTTTACATTTGATGGCTGTTTCATCATTCTCATATGCTTTATTAATCAATTTCCCAGTGTGAGCAATTCATTATTCTGTAACCGAGTTAAGTCAAACCCTGCCAACAGAAACTAAGGTAAACACATATGGATTTGTTTCTAAAGCCAGCGGATGGTACACCTGAGGAATCTATCACAGGGACACCGCGCGAGCACAGTTTACCGAAATGAGGCAAACAGATGTAAAGACTAATGTAAGGCTGAATTTGGTGCGTTTAAAACACCAGAAATATAAATACAGAGCAAAGCAAATGTTTGTGACTGTTCCTGACAGAAACTAATGGGGGAGCTGAGCAGTCAACAAACAAAACGTAACCTCAGCTTTTAAATTCAGCCCTAAATAAACTGTACACCTGGGATTCAAATCAGTTTCAAATCAGCCTCTGTTTACATTGTGAACTCATGGAACACAGTGAGACTAAAATGTCTTCAGAGAAACTGACATGTAAAATAATAGCTGGCCTTTGAAACGAAAAGAGCAGTCAGAAAGTACCGCAGGCTTCTTCTTACCGCTTGATACAAGCTTTACTTCACGCGAAACGACACCCATGTCGTTCCTGGCCAGGCAGCGTACGGCAACCGTGCTTTCGAGATGGCCGAAGAT
Source organism: Paramisgurnus dabryanus (assembly GCF_030506205.2). Classification (NCBI taxonomy): domain Eukaryota; kingdom Metazoa; phylum Chordata; class Actinopteri; order Cypriniformes; family Cobitidae; genus Paramisgurnus; species Paramisgurnus dabryanus. Next base: position 21,220,621 of record NC_133348.1, on the reverse strand, counting down.
GACTTGGCTCGCGATGTTCTCGTCTTCATCCATGTGCAATTCTGCCGTGATGTCTGTGGAGTTCAACTGAAGTGGTAACCACTGAGAGGAATCGTTGGCACATCTGTGGGATTATTGCAGAACATTCAGATTGTCATTAGGCTGACTTTAAATGTAGGGATTGGTCATGTCACCTATAGTTTTTTGGACTGTTTAAACCCTTAGAGCCCTAAGGTCATTTATAGAATGTATTGTCCGTCTGGTTGTATTTTTAAAAAAAGCTTGTAAAACATCATCCCTGTTGTGCACATACAATCTACAAACATCTTTTATTTCAGGACAAGTTGGACTTATTAAATTATCTAAATATGAATCAGAGGTGCCGTTTTCAATCGTCGATGATTGATTAGGTTTCTGAGGGTTAATAAAGAGAGTAATAAAGAGTAAAAAAAGAGATCAAAGATTAAGAAGGAAATCTGCTCACTGTTTAATTTCTTTGCAGATATACCAGTCGACTTCAGGGACTGGGGTGCCGCGAGCAGTACACACCACCGCCTGACCCGCAACTGGGCCATGGTGGATATCCATCAGGTCCAAAATCACAGGAGGAACTTTAAGAGGAGAAACACAAACAGTATTTAAAAAATTTGGTATACACTGATGACCTTTAACGTTTTAAAAAGCTTTTAAAAACTTTTTTTTGGACTTAACCGAATAACATTTATTTATTTGTTTATGAAATTCATTTTATTTAGTAGACAATTTTATCTAAAGTGACTTAAAAATAAGAGCATTGGTTTTTGTCATTGAACAAATCAGGAACAAACAATAAGCGTAATATTTAACAAGGTTTTTTTTACTTTTCGATGGCAGGGATTCCCACATATGAGAAAACTTTAGCAAGGAACCCCTTTCCTAAACTATATATACATATTTTACTAAACTAAAATATTAATTGTGATATTATAAGGACAGCAAATTGTTTACAAACTTAAATAAAAAAATTTTGGTTTTGTTTTGTCTTTTATTTCTTAAAATTTCTGAAGACCCCTTGGAACCTTCTGGGGGGGCCCAGTTTAAAAATCCCTGATATATAAGATACTAAAGTATATGATATATTAGATTTTATTATATGAAATAATATAGATATACCTTATTATTATTTAATTTTACACAAAATGTAGCTTTGACTGTGTTCGTCAAGCACCACCATGTTATCCATGTTTATAAGAAAAATACTCCTAAAATATTTTGCCCTTTCTTTACTTTAAAAAAAAAAAATATTATGCTACATTTGCAACCTTTTAATTCTAGCTTAGTGTTTTTATGTTATAAATGTTATTTGTGTGCTAAATGCAATACTACTCAGCAATAACAATATCATACAAATCAGGCTTTAAAATCTTTAGCAAAAGGGTTGCAAGAATGCAAAACATAAATATAACTAGAAAATACAAAGCTCTATTTGATACTTTGAGGTCGATAATCAGCACTTTCTGAAAAATCTTTACTGACCATTTGATAAAAACTGTAAAGTGTAAAAGTAGTACACTTCCAAAAAAAATGCTCTATTTTTGCACACTAATTTTATACTTATATATAATATAATAATATACAAAAAAAATCTTTTAAGATAATCTTAACAACATCTAAGTATAATTCTCTGTGCTAATTTGAGATGCTATGGATATGAACTAAAATGTGTTAAAATGTATTTAAAACATGTATTTAGTTTCCACTTGAATCCATCTTTGTATGAAAGTTGAAAAAGCACGAAGAATCTTTAGTATATTAAGTGCAAAATTAGTGTGTGAAAATAGAGCACTTTAAGTACATTATGGAAGTGTCCTACTTTTTTGGGACCCTATTCGTGAAAAAGCTATCTACATAGCTGCACGTTGTTTAACAAAAAATGCTCCAGTTTACACCAAGAATAACATAAACAAATGTACGTAAAACAGTGAAGAGGGAGGACCTAGAGGTGCACCAAGACAACCAAACACCTTAAGTAAACACATGCAAATTAGCGTAAACACACGAATGTCAGAGTCAACCTGCAGGTAAAGAAAAAGGTCTCACCTTTAACCTGAAGGTAGAAACTGTGGCTGGTAGTCAGGTCGCCCGTTTTTGCCGTGATGGTGTAGTTCCCACTATCTTCCGATTTAGCCCTGATCAACGTCAATACGCCCTGATAACTGAACACACCACATAAAAATAAAGGGTTTGTAGTGATTTTCTAGCTTGCAATTGCTTCATTTTTAATATCGCAAATGCAATCTTCATCACAGGACTGCCGATCTCACCACAGCATTTAGATAGGGTTAGTATGACAAGTTAAGTTGTGCTAACCTGGTCTCGCCGGTTTTCAGGACGTTATTGCTGATCTCCGCAGCGACGTTACCCAGAACCGAGCCGTCCTTTAACCATGTGACCTTGGGGGCAGGGAAGGACTCTATGTTTATCCTAAACTCTCGCACCTCATCCAGCACAGCGGTCTCCATTGCATCAAACACTGGATCAATGGAGACAAACTCTCGCTCTGCAGATATAAAACATGAGATTAGGGTTTAATACATATTTGTATCTAATATCAAAATATTAACAGTATAGTCATGTATATCTAAAAATAGGTCCATGCATTAAGTGTATACACGGTCTTTGTACCATAGACAGTGATGGTTAGCTCTTTGGTTTGGCTCTCGCCGCTCATAATGTCAGTGATGGAGCAAGCATAGACTCCACTGTCTTTTGGTGAAGCGTCAGCCACGGTCAGTCTATAGTGGATCTCAAGATCTTTCTTATTCTCCTTCACTGTCTTTACCCCACGATCCGCCTAAGAGGGAGCGAGACAGTATACCATATTTATATCGACCGGAGCAACAAACCTATGAAATTTCACTGGCTCTTTTTCCTGCACTGAGTTTGAGTTTTCTCACCAGTCTTCCAGGATACTTCCAGTGGTCCTCCAACATCTCACTGCCTTTGGCAACACAGTCAACGTTGATGGTTTCACCCACCAGCAGAGACATCTTCTCTGCCTTCACATCAACCTTTAGTGAAGAGCTCCCTGAGGGAATACAAGATTTTTGATGGACCTTTAAGGGTTGTGCAATATGACCTATTAATGCATTTGACTCATATATTCACTTAATCTCACCTATCCAGCCATGAACTATATACTCCATACTGTCAATCTGCTGTCCATTAATAAGAGCCCTGCAGACATACGTCCCAGAACCGAAGAGCCCAACGAAACCTCTCTTGCTGTCATAGACATTGGGCAGAACTTGACCGGTCTCAACATGAACCAAAGAGACGCTGGTGCTGGGGTCCGTCACACGGCACGGGATTTCCATCTCATCGTGACTAGACAGCACGTGGTTTTCAAACAAGTTCATGGATGGAGCAAACGGCATATCTGGATCTGCATGTTGTAGAATCAAAGTGAAATGTTATACACCTTAACATTTCCAAAGCCAATTTCTCCACCTCTCTCTTTTTCTGCATTTGTAAACGTTTAAGAGCAGTCCATTATCAAGATCAATCCATACCTGGCACATAAATGTAGATGGTGCTCTCCTCTTCGCTGAAGGCGTAGGAGCAGCTGTACTCTCCGGTGTGAGCTGCTGTCGCATCGTCAATAGTCACAGTGGAGACAAAGAGTCCTTTCTTTTCAAACCGGGTCTCCCCATCCTCATCATTAGGGATTTGCCAGTAGAGCTCTTTCTGGCCTCGACATGTGAGTTTGAAGGTGGAGTGGAGAGACACCTCCATGGTCTCCCTCCGAGGCCACAATACCGGTGCCAGTACAGAGACTGGCAACACTGGGGTTAAAGCTGTACAAAAAAACGCATATGACCACATGAATATGCATTTGAATACAATCCACGCTTATACAGATTTGAGTTTCAGGCTTCAACCAACCTTCAACCAACAGTTTGAATGAAAATGCTGATCTCTTGGAGCCAATAGATGCAACAATCTCATAGGTTCCACTGTCCTCCTCTGTTGGATGACGGAGAACCAGAATATTCTCGTACCTTTGTGAAAAAAAGACTCAGATTGGCAAAGCGTAAAACTGTAAAACCTAAATATATACATTCACAATGTTGTGAATTTGTACCTGAGACCTTCCAGATGAGTGGTCTTGGTTGAGGTGTATCTGTTATCCAACAGTTGCCCGTCTTTAAACCACGTGACCTCTGGCTCAGGGTCAGAGTCGATGTAAATAGTAAACTCTTTTTCATCCAGGAGTGAGGCGGTCTCCAGTGGCCCAAGACCGTTGGGTATAATTTCCACAAATGAGCTATCTGAAGTCCAGAAGAAAATTACATGTTGATTGATTGTCCACCACATCTGTTCTGTTCATCATTTCTAGATCTCTCTTAACTCTTTTTACTGGTGAAAGCAGAGGTGTGTAATCTAAGGCACATACCGTGGACTACGATACTCAGGGTTTCAGACTTGGTTTGTCTAGTGACTTGGTTAGTAACAGCACACTCATAGAACCCAGTGTCTGCCACAGAGGCTTTGGGGATGTTGAGGATGTACTGCACCTTGTCTGGGAAATCTGACTTTATTATCACTGCCTCTTTGGCCTAAATAGAGATAGATAGAGAGAGAGAACAATAATAAGCACCATTGCGCACAGAATTTTTTTTTTATTGCAGATACATATACCGTAGTACCTATAAATATGATACAAAATGTCTAAGCCAGTACTGTTATTTGAATTTTTATATATCAATAGTTTTACTTTCTCCTCATGGTTTTAGAATTATTATGTTGTGTTATATATATATTATATTATTATAACACTTTTAGGATTTGACATAATAATACATATAGTATTATATAAACTGCAGTTCTGTTTTCATTGTTACCCAATTCAAAATAATCACACATCATGGGTTCTGATGCATTTTTCTGCCCCTCTTGTTTACCAGGATATAATCCGCCCTGATCATCTGCAGTTTTAAAACAATCGGTCGATGGAAAATTGCTTTTATTTGCCGATACAGATTATAGGCCAATACACTGGTGCATCCCTAATGCATATGTATATCACAGAATGAACCTTCTTGTAAACAGTAGTTTTAAAACAGTTTCCCGCACACCTTTCACCTTTATTTTCTGCACACATGTGCATTCCCGAGATCACAGAAAGACAGAGGTGAGAAACAACCATTCGTCTTGAACACTCGAAGGACATGCAAGTCGCAGGTCAAAGTACACTGTAAATTAGTGTCACTCCTTTGAGCTTTTACTTTAAAACTGATGTTTTTTCATGACTACAACTCTATCACTAGAGAGTATGTTTACAGTATTTTACAGTAGTAGTAGTAATTTACAGTATTAGCATATTTAATTTACATTAATGAGTCCAATAAAGTAAAACATAATAAATAAACAAGAGACTTGCCTGTGTTTTTGGATGCACCCACTGTTGGTAGAAAGCAGTTTCAGGTGGAGTCTCACAGGTGAGATTTAAAGTTTCTCCTTCTGACAACGACTCCATATTGGCCCTTAACTGAATGCTGAAGTCTTCTAATAAACCAGAATAATTCACAACATAAATAGTGCTGCGATTAAACACACTATTCATAATGAATTAATGCATATTATTATAATCTTAAGATGTTACTTGATGCAGGTTAAACAAACAAATAAATTCAAGACCAAAATATCCTAATCCTAAACGTAACCCGGACATTCTTTCAGTCATTTCAATGTAAACTGTACGCGTTTTTTAACCAACATATCAAGCATGATGCAATTTCATTATTTAGATTTGTACACAATAATAAAAAATAGCAGATTTTGTTGCTTTATAAAAAATACATTTTGTTGCTTTATAAAAGTATATATTTTATGCTTAATTTACATAAATCTGTTTTTATTTCACTGTAAAAAAAATTGCTGTAATTATCTAGCTTTCATGTTTAATGTTCATTTAACTTTGAACAAACTGTTGCCAGTAAATAACATAAATGTAAAATCTACAGTGAGTTACTGGCAACCAGCTTCCAGCTATACTGTATTTCTACAGAAATTATTATTTTTACAGTATCACTTTTAATACGTACTGTAGATGTTTTCTCTATTAATATTTTGCTTTATAAAAAAATCCCCTCTGTCCAACTGTGACCTAATGTTTTGCTTTGCTGAAACCTAACACTTGTGAAAACTTCAAAGAACTGATATTTAGTAAAGTAACAATTCAATCCACGCTATCTGAACAATCGAAATATGCAAATTACAATACAGGTGAAGAATATTTAATTATCTTATGCCTGTTGTGCATTACTTACCTGTCTTATTTGACACATTGTAAACGATGCTCTGCACTGCTTTGCCATTGACCTTTGTCTCACAAGCATAGGGACCTAATGCGAATGTGCCCATAAACCCAATTTTGTGGTCATAAAGAGCATAAACCTCATGACCACTTTGCAGGTTTTTAAGCATGACATCTAAATGCGGGTTTGTAGTGCGGCAGGGGATGATTGTATCATTGCCGTCTGTCTCAACAGAGGAATCGGGCACAAATGGCACCTCGGGATCTGTCGATAAGAGCAGGTCAGAAAAGTTATTCTAAACACTTTTTTGTTGACACAGGCCTTAAAATGATTGTAAATTATTTTTCAAAAGACAAAACATAACTAAAAATGAACATATGTCTTGGTGGTCATTTTATAATAAATATACATAGTTGTGCCAAGCTCTAAATTAGTTAATTGGGTAGAAATTCTGAGTGGGAGAGCCATTATATATTAATGTGGACAATTTGATGGCTTTTAATATCAAAAACGTTGAGATCCACTGAGCTATACAATTTGTTTTAACTATATATTCTCATAGAAACAAATACCTTCTACAAAAATGTAGATATCAATGATGCTCTCAGGGTCATCCTCATATGAGCAGATGTAATCACGAGTGTTATCGATCTCAGCATCAGTGATCATCAGTGTACTGTGATTTAATCCGGACCGCACATTCACATTGTTCGGTAATGGCTCAAGCCAGGTAACCGTCCTCTCTCCAAAGCAAGTGATGTTGAATTGGGAGTGAGGTTTCAGTATGAATTCTGTATTCTCTGAACTCAAAGTCGGCAAAGACTGTGTAACATCTGCAGAGAAATACATAATGTTTTTATTAATTAACAATAAAAAAAGTTAAATGAATCAGTAAGAGCTATATGTTTGCATAAAAACACATGCCTGAGAATACTCCTAGCAAGACAATCCCAAGAACGAGATGTGTCTCCAGAATTCCCATTGTCACCTAGACTGCGCGCAGCTATGGGGCAGAAAAAACATGTTATGAGTGAAGGACTGTTAAAGAAATTGGAATCATTTTCTCAAACATGATTAAGCTTTTCTGTGTCAGTTGTATGTTTCATTGTATTGATCTACACTACAGTGTGTAATATATTGTAAATGAAGAAGAACCTCAATCCAAGAATACTACAGGGCAAGCAGTCTAAAGAGACTATTTCGGAACGATTCTAAGTGCTAAGACATTAAAGAGAATTATCTTTAACGCAATGCCAACGAAGAATTAATTCTAGTTGTATGGTTACATAAAAATCCTTTCTATTTCACAAAAAACGTTACTTAGACTATAAAAAGGTAAGAAAGAAATGGTTCGTCCAATAACTTTTTTTCAGTCTTTAGGGAACCCATTCTTCTATGCTTTGAAGAAGTACTTTTTTAAGTGTGTTCATTAAATTGGCCCTAGCTGCTTTGTCAGGGGACAGCTTAGATTGCCTGGTTTAGCCATATTTCACCCCCAGGGGGAGACAGAGTACCGCGTTTCCTAAAGCGCATAGACCTCCGCAAGAAGTCATCATAAGTTATGAGTTTCATCTTTGTTCTTAATGGAGAAAAATATTACACATACTTGTAACCTTTCTAATGTTAAAACATAAGGGTAAATCAAAATAAGTAAATGATCAGTTGGACATACATTAATATTAGGATTTGCATTGCTTGCGTGTTAAATTCTTCTGATAATTCAATTCAAATGTATTTTTATAGAGATTTTTTATACCTGTGCATTGTATCAAAGCGGCTTTACAGTAAATACATATTACATACACTACAGATAACCCGCTTTTTGATTTAAAAGAGGCATTTTTGTTTAAAAGATATATAGCCTCTATTATTTCAGTCTACATTAATACACAATAAAATTTAACCAAAGCTATAGAATTCAGACCCAAACGATAGTTTTATTTAAAGGTCTGAATGTTGTCAATATAGTGTCTAAATTAGATCGCAAATACAGCGCATTCTTTGTCCAGTCGCTGGTTAGCGCTTGTTTCTAATCAGACATTCCGCGCGTCTTTGTTTTATCTCTGTCTGTCTGATCGTCGGACCCCTGGGTTCCATCAACGTTTCTGCAGACAGTCAATCCCATTTCATTTGAAGTGGTCAGCTTAGTTAATGCAAAGCCACATTATCATGAATACAATTATTTTTGGCTCCTGGCTCCATTTTTTCAGGGCAACTTATTATAAGGCACGCTTAATTTGTCTTGCAAGAAAAAATTGTTTGCAAAAATAATTGCACTGCAAGGTCTACTTCAAAGTGCTAGTAAAGAAAACGTAATCTCTGTTTTTACAGCCCAAAGTAAAATGGGGTCTGCCGTTTGCTCATCTCAGCCCTCTTAGGCTAATTATGCTTGCTGTATCCGGGGGGAGCACAGTAAGACTGTAATTAGTCCAAACTGTTTCTGGACCTTAGTTTATCCATAAGATTGTCTAGAGATCCTTGCACAAGTTCTGGAATGACAATCAAAAACATCTAAATAAAAGTGCGCGTCTTTTCAATCATTTCAAATTTCGGCAAGGGCTCTGCATGCACTTTTCTCCGCGAAACTGCACAGCAGGCGCCCACACACAGATGCGCAGCTGGCTGCCAAACACAAGCGATTGGATGCGTTTGACACTTTCGGGCAACAACTGAGTGAGTGTCCTCCAACACTCACTGTTACTTTACGCGAATTGATATGCTAAAAACTATTTCCAAGGGAGTAGAAGAAACTGATCTAAAGATAGCCTTGCGAGATGATGCATCTGGTTGCATCTGCAAACACTGCAGAGTTGGACATATCCGTGTAAATAAAAAAATTTAAAATAGGATTTGGGGGTAAATCAGATTTCTTTGTTGCACAGTCCAAAGTTTGAGCAACAGTCCATCAGTGCTTGATTTATGAGTCATCATTAAGAAACACGCCTGGGTCCAGTAGCCTACCTAAATTGCATTAAGTTAATCCAGATGTGAAAGAACTTTTCACCATTGAGAACGTTGCCCTTAAATTCGCAGCGGCAAAAAAATGTCTCCATGAACTCCATAACGATGCATTTCAAACACACACACACAAAAACTCCGTAATGCAAAATAATCCAGCATAGTATTCCAGTATGGCCTGTGAGCATCCCATTAAAAAAACATGGAGGGTGGCAAACAAATCGGAATCCAGTCTGAAATGTGTTTGCCATTAGATGCCACTCCACGGGATGAGACACCCCCAACTGCGCAGTAAGATCCAGCACAACCAGGCATTGACTTTACAGATGAAATTAGGGTTCCGTGAAAAAACCAAAATAATCCTTCTTGATGCAAAAATGAAACTGAGAAAAACTTTTCCAAGATGAGAACGAATGATGTGCCACTTTTGTGAGCGTTGTTAAAAATAAAAAAATATACTATAAAATATAATCCACGTATGATTTCAAAGTAAGCTAAATTGGATGCAGGGATGTCTACATTTTTAAAGACGGATTTTTAAACGGTATCAGAAATATATATTTTTTATAATTGGACAAATAAAAATAAGGGACAAATTTATATTTTTAATCTCAAATACTTGCAATTAGTTCTAAAAGTTTTTAAAGATCTCGTTTGTTGAAAGAAAATACAAAATAAACTAATTAAACCAATTTAAAAATACAATACCTTTTAAAATCCTTTTGTTTTTTTTGCCCTTGATAAAAGAACAACCAAAATGAATGACCAAATCTCTTGTAAAATGCTCCAACCACCCTCAGAAAAGCAGTAGTAATCCTCTCCCTTGTGCTGCGCTCCTCCGTCCTGCTCCACGCCGCTCACACAAATGCGCCTCTGCAATAGCAACCTGTAATTGATTCAATGCTACAGTCCATCCTTCCCAGAGAACTAATCATCTGGCTCAAAGTAAATAACTCTCAGGAACTGCCCCTCCTCTCCCTCTGCCCCAGGCGTCCTTTCAAAATAAGAGTCCGTGTTTTTACACTGCGCTTCCAAAGAGGAGTCGGATTTCTCTGTGCTCTGCAATTTTAAAGGAGGTGCGTAAAAGACGTTGAGTTGGGAAGAAAAGGACCATATGTTTTGTGTAAGTGTAAGGGGGCCCTTTTTGAATAAAAGGGATCTTTTGTGGGGACAATGAAGCGAAGTGACCCATTATAGGTGTTTTTATACAAACCTAGGTAGTAGGAGTTCACATCATCATGTAATCAAATATAAAATAAAGCATTTTTGGCGTGCTGTCCGAGGGGAGAATGCAAAGGTTTCATTTAGTTTCTCAAGTAACTTTGTCTGCAGGCTTTTCATGTTTAGGTTTTAGATGCTTTCCCTCGGAGATTTGTATATTGCAGCTTTTTGGCATTTGCTTTTATGCATATTAATGCATGCTGATATTTACTGTTCAACTGTATATCTGCAAAATCATTTTAATTGTTCTGATTGTTTAGTAATTTAAGTACTTGAATCCATTCTTTTATTTATTTAATGTGATTAATGTCTGTTTTTTTCCAGATGAAAAAATATTAATATTATGACAGGAGTGTATTTTGTGACACATGTGCACTGTTACTAGCACGCGCGTCAAAAGCATATGTAGAGGGCGCTCTAACACAAGAAACAAATTGATTCATTGTTGGTCTCCTTTTTCTTAAATAAATAGAGACATAACGACGAATTAAAAGCACAAATAAGAATATGCACTCAATATATATCTAAATTGTGGATTTCTGTCCCCTTAAAAAACACAATTGCCATTCTCTGCTCTCATTCACTGTTTTTTGCCCTTCGGTCATTCTTACCATACCAGCTTGCAGATAATGGCTCATTATGAATTAGTACCTAACGTGTCCCTCCACACGGTGATTCACAGCTCTTTGCGCTGATGACTGACCCGGTATGTGGTAAGCGAAGCCCCGGGGCAGACTTGGCCCCTCTGTACCCCACTCCGTTCTTCCTGCGGCAGGTTTAAAGCAGCCCGCTTTGCAACTCACCCTCGCGGAGAAACACGCATCTCCAGTTGCTCAGCACAATTATTTCCACATGTTCGTGCAGCCCGGTCGCTCAAAAGAACAGAGTCCCTTGTTCTGAAAACAAAGGACTCTAATCTGAAAAACGAAAACTTGTAGAAACCTTCAAAACGTGTGATACATTGATCGGAGGTTTAGCTTGGTGCAATTGAAATGCACTGAACTGAAGTGAGCCCCCGACGCCAAATTATGCAGCTTTTTGCATTTTTTTTTTTCAGTTTAAGGCACCGTTAAGGGTACGGAGTTAATTAGAATAATAAAAATGTCTACAGCAAGATTCAGTCACCATTTTTTTTCAGTCAACCTTGCATTAACAAGAAATGCAGCAGTTAATATTCCGATTGTGCTATTGCTGTCCATTTAGTGAAACATACAGTACTTCATTAACAAATGAGAAAATGCAATGTGTCCTTTATTCCACATTATTTATTTGATCACTTAAGGTTACTGCTAGTTTTCAATTCACTATTTTATTTCAGAAAAATGTTCAAGGAAAGTGAATCTAGTCACATTTTACAGTGCAGCAGGGGCGGAGCCAGACATTAGACATTGGGGGCTTAGCCCAAATCTAGGGGTTTCATGGTCCTCTGCTAATATTTTTTTCTCCATTTACGGCAGCTAAAGTAAATTTTTTTAATCCTATTACTATTTATTATTCCTATTTTATCCTATTTTTGGATAAGAGAAGTTGAAGTGTCATTGTCAAAATTTGTTTCAAAATGACAATACAGAGAACACAGCAAGGTTCTCTGTATTGTCATTTTAAAACTATAACATAACTTCTCTTATCCAAAAATAGGCAAAATATGTTTGCTGTAGGCTAATCCAGGAAATATGAAGATACATAAGCAAGAATAACAATTTTGACTTCACTAGCAGAACGATTTCTGCTTATGGAAGCGCTCTCTATCTCTTTCTCTCTCCACCCTCCTCTCTCTCCCTTTTTGCACTGACATTAGCCGTAAGCTATGCAGATAATATATCAGTCGACGCTATTTAACAGTATTTACATCACATAACTATAAATATACACTTACAGTAATAACGAAGGAACGGTAATAATAAAGACATTTTGAAAATGCGTTTACTGTTGGGAGATTCAGAATATTAATTTGCCTGCGTAAGCAGAGTTATTTTACTAGTGCAGCGGAGTTATTTTTTATTATTTTATATATATATATAGATTTAGTTAGTGAGGGATACAAGCAATGCAAGCCTACAGAAAGATACAACCACGTGGTGGCGTATATGCCCATCAGTGCACTGTCAGCAAAAATATGCAAAACAATTCCTTAAGCTTGTTACTGGCAGTGCCTTCAAATACATGGCACAACGGACGTTACTGCAAGTGTCAAACTGAAAGTGTAAATGTTGCATAATTTGCTGACTGTATTGAATATCTTCTTCCTTACAATTTCAAATAAGAGATTTTGTGTGTGTGTGAGAGGGAGAGAGAGAGAGAGAGAGAGAGAGAGAGAGAGAGAGAGAGAGAGAGAGAGAGAGAGAGAGAGAGAGAGAGAGAGAGAGAGAGAGGAGCTGATAGGATACGACAATGCAAAACTGAATACAGATGTTTGTGACATCATTTTTGCCTTTCTTGTCTGAAATGAAACACTTTTATAATACATAGGCTACCTCTGTCTTTATTCTTTTTAAGTTTCTTTATACAGTATTTTTCACTTGTAAAGAGAATAAAGTTTGAGGTTTGAGAAGGAAATGTAGACTATTATAGCCTATGCTTTTGCTTTATTAAACTTTATTTTACTGTATAAATAGCAGCATATACTATAGCATAGCCGATACTTAAAATAATGCTGGGTTGTTTTGGGTTTAAACAACACAGCTCAAATTAAACCCTATCGGTTGTTTTTTTTCATATTTTATCCAAGCATCGGTGTGTTTCTTTCTGACAGTTGCACAAACATCCTTTCCTATTGTTAATTGTCTAACTAGTTTATACTTTTTAGTTTTCTGTGCATTTTTTAGTCATTTGCCACCTTTGGCGAACAGCCAGCAGTCTGGTTTGTTCACTGCATTAATTTGCGCTCTCTTCACACATGCGCTGTCCAGCGTTCTGAAGCTTGCGGTCTTTATATCTGCTATAAATCTGTTGCTTTTGTGGGGGAGGCTGTTCTGATCTCAGGAAACAATAAATGCTTAACAAATGTTAGTCTTGTATCCAAACACAGTCATTATAGGCGTTCAGCTAAGGTGCAAAGTGTTAAATCGAGATGAATGGAATCCTCTTATTTTTGATCCGATTGTTTTACCCTTAGTCCTATAACTTTTGTCTGCCCTGTTAAGAGCCGCTTATGAAACTCGATCACAAGGTGGCGCTATAATAGGCCAATGAACATTTTGGACACAACCATTTGGGCTAGTCGGCATGATCAAAATGGTCTTTAGATGATTATACCAAAGCGACGTCCATGCATCTAAATTGTTTGCGTGTGCGTGCAAAATTGCTTTCACCTGAGAGACAACCTCAGATGCACCTGTGGTGTCGGGTCACGTGATTATCAAGAAATATACATGGCACACTTATTATTAACTACTGATATATATCCTTTCCCCCACACATTACATTTTTTAGTTTTTTAATGTTGAGGTTGTTTCAAGTTGCATGACGTGAAACATTTTTGGATTTTAAACCAACAGGTTCAATTTTATTTTATTTCAACTCTTTATTGTACTTTTCACAACAAAACGAGGAAAAACAACATAATTATTATTGCCATTTGAATAGGTCCAAATGCAGTTTCAGTATTAGGCTACTTAAAAGCGACACTGATCACCCTCATTTCCCACTAACAAAGTTTGGCAAAGAAATGAATAATACATTATCTCCTCAAACATTGTGACGGATGATATTATCATATATTATCTCATTCAAAACTGACCTCTTTTAAAACGCTATGCATACTAATCCAGCCAAACCTCTAAGCACACTTGATAATATAGTAGGCACGCTCAGGAACGCCACAATAGGACGCATTAAAGAGGAGCTGACATGTCTCAGAAACGGTCCTTTCTAAAAACCATGACAAAAGCGCTCGGGACATATTGTGTAATGACCGAGTTCCCACTAAATTAAGTCACCATGAACAGCACTGACTGGACACGTGTCCATAATTCTCAGTTTCATCATCTTTGAAACAGTTGTTTTATGATTCTCACTCTGTCTGCCCAAATCCGTTGCTGAAAAGCAAGAATGTCACATCAACTGCGTTTTTCCAAGGTTGTACTTTGCTGTTAAACTATTAAGGTACCAGTCTCCGCGACTGAAGACAACCCCGGTTTTGGGGGCATTCACTGCCCGAGTGCCCCACTTGTCTCAAGGCGAAAGCAGCTGCAGACGCTTAAAAAGGGGCTTCTATTAATTGCTCTTTGTCATGCGTAATTGGCCATTTTGCGACGGTGCAATCGTGGGATGGCTCACTTGTACTTTGTATTTGGTTTTTAACATCAGATTCTCTAATACATTTGTTACTAACACAACTGCACAAACAAATGCCATGGCACTAACTGACAAAATGCATTTTTGGTTTCACATGCGCGATAAAATAATTTTCTATGAAGAAATAAACTACTAAATTATAAACTCATTTGTTTACGCTGACTTTATTGTTGTGAGCAAATGTTGTAATTGTCAATAGCCAAGTAATAAGGAACTTTTAAAAGTTTTTTACAGGTCTACATGTCTGAACGAGAGTCAGTCATGAAACGACTGAATAAAAGTCTTTTGTCGGGGTGTCTGTCTCTCTCACACACCTGCAAGGGGTGAAGTCTAATTCGATTAATAAGAAATTCAATATATATTCATTAGGTGCCTTCACTTGATAATATATGATCGTGAAGCGAGACGTGAAAGGGGGCCATTTATTCCCTCTCTGAAAGGACCTGCGTGGGACCAAAATTTCACCTGCTTCCCTTCTCAATTAGGAATGTATCCCAAACTCTGACGGAACACGAGTTAAATTAAGCGTTCTCTAATTTCCTATCACCCCTCCTACGTAATCCCTCAATTTTCAGCATGCCCCTTCAATTTGGCCCAAGTTGAAAGGTTCAAATAGAGCCTAATGAAACAGTGACTAAATCGTTTTCTCGCGCGCGGAGGAACCCTGTAGACGTCTAGTGAAAAGCCTTGAGCTCGCCGCCGTCGGGGGTCCGCTGGCTAAATGCGAGTTCCTGGCAGGACAATCTAACCTGTCAAAGCCTTTGGCCAGCTCTGCGTAGCTTTTTTCCTCTGTCGTATTGAAGGAATTGCTACATAAGCAACCAACGTGGGACAAAAACTGCAATTAAACTCCTTTCGGATTAACTTAACAGGGGGACAACCGTCTCTTGAAAAGCAGACATAGAATAGGGCCCCGAAGATCAGGCGACGTATAATTGATTATCACCTGGCTTGTGAGATAGAAATTCTCCCTATAAGCCTTTTGTGGGCTTAACACTAGTGGGAAATATATGAGAAGAACACTGGGAAATAAACGAAAATGTATCTCTTAGCCTAATGTTTAATGATGGTTAAAGGGTGAGTCAGACACACACATTTATAATAAAACTTTTTTACATGTCACTAATACAATTACAGACACGAGCATACAAAGACATTCAGGCTAATAAATAAAGAAAAATGTTTAAGGGGATCAGAAGGCTTTTGGTGTTTTGTTAATAAAATAAAACAAGTGATTTAAACTATAATGGCATTTTAATATACCAAAGTTTGTCCCTTGTTTACTCAAGAAATGAAAAACTTATTTTTTGTGTATTATCCTCTCAAAACATCGTCTCAATTATTTGTCAGGGTAAATAAATTAGATCGGACTTAAGTGTTTTATGGTGACACTCAAGTAGGCCTAATCTGTATTACTGTATGGTAAAATGCATTTGTTAACTTAACAATGTTTTTAAGGTAATATTGTATCCAACATTTAACCTATTCAGAGCAAAATATTTCTGACTTGAATCAAAGCAGTTACAACCCAAAGCAAATACCAAATGAAGCGCGTTTAAGGTCAACTGGCGAATTGACACTTGGAACTGTTAATGAAATATTCTCATTATCAATAAAAAAAAAGTTTATTCCACACATTCCACATATAAGCGTCTTTTTCATATTTCTGTCAGTAAGATCCAGAACGCAGGGCGCACACAGGTGTAATTACACATGTTACTTTATTTATTTAAATAAATACAAATATACACATTTTTAATATGCACATAAAATTCAGGAGAAAATGCTCAGTAGTATAGGACAAATTGGATTAACAGTCTGCATATTTACAATATCACACATATTTATTTCCCAATATGTCCCACATTTATCCTTAGGGTGACAGTTAGTTTTTGAAACATCTTCAGAAAACTTTTCAGAAACAGTAAAAACACTATTTAGGTATCATTATTTCACAGTTTGTCTTATAATGCAACAATGCAGCAATACATAACAATATTTAAATATTTCTAGTGTCACAGTAAGAGGAAGAAGGGAGGGATTGACCTCCATATTTTCTAGAATGGAATGATGGACAGTTCCAAAAACTGAGATGTGCCATGTATGGTAGCCTACAAATTTAAGTCATTTAAGTTCGTGTCTCTTCTAGATGGGCGAGGTCTCTTTCTCCTCTGAGCCTGAAACAGGTGAGAGGGATTCTTCGTCTTCTGAGCGCGGATAGTGTGTGTGGTTGCCAGAGCATTTGCATCCTGCGTGCGCACTTCTTTGCGTACCTTTGCCTTCTTTCTTGTGTTTAACTCGGCGGTTTTGAAACCATATCTTCACCTGCTTCTCTGACAGGTTTAGATATGTGGCAATTTCAATCCTGCGTAAGCGCGAGAGGTACATGTTAGACGTGAATTCACGCTCTAACTCAAGAAGCTGTGTGCTGGTGAAGGCGGTGCGCATCCGCTTGCCGTTCTGTATGTGGCTGTTATCAGACGCACCTAAAGAGACAAACAAGAAGAAACTCTAACATTACATCAAATGATACTAAAAATTACTGTAAACACACCAGATATCTTAAAGATTGTTGTGACAATAATATTTCCTATTGGATCTGTAGAATTGCAAATCAATATTTATATTAAAAGATACAGAAAAATGAAAAGAGAAGAATACAGATAAATGTGATTATGATGTAAATTATTTAGCAAAAAGTATACTTTTGTTTTTAATGTCAAACATCTCGTGATAAGGAGGAACAGGTGTCTTATGCGCGCGCACTCACCTAGAGAGAGGCAGTGATACCTCCGAGGGTCCGTGATGCTGTAGCCTGTGGGCGTGCAGACAGGTGCGTGTCCATGCCCCGGGTGCGTTATCGCGGTGCTCTGTTGATGTGCCACCCTCTGACAAAAAGTCGCATCAGAGAAGCCCTGTCCCTTCAGTAGTGAGATCCCGCCCCGGGGAGAGTGGATATGCGAGGTGACGCAGAGTGGACACACACAGAAGGTGCCCGTCTTCCGGGATGGGCAAACGGGTGCAGTCACGGTCATCACACCGGGTGAGTGCATGCCGATGGGGATGAGAAAGTCCTGACTCGTGTGCTCGCTTAAAGCAGGGCGCGCAGGATCCTTGATAATCAAAGAGTCTACGTAGAAAGATCTCGACATGATAGCTCCTGTCTGCGTATGATGCTGAAGGTGTTAATAATACCCCACTGATGCGTCTCTCCAAAGACTTGCGCAGTACACAGTGGTCCTAACACTGTTCTAAAACCCTCGGGAGCTGGCTTATGTTTGATAGTTCAACAAAAGGGACCCTGGAGAGGGCCGGCCCTAACGTCACCCACGTGCGCTTAAGGCCTAAGGGCTTTAGTACCTCTAGTGTCCCGAGACACGTGATGCCCATGCGAGCCTCCAATCAAATCTTTACCCATCTAGTCTTGTTAGCATCTGGATAGGCTCTTCAACACAGGCAAAGTGGCACAACAACTCTCCCAAGTCATAAAAAGATGCAGGCGATTACAATTACAGAGATATCAATAAATTTGCACTTGCTCCAAACTCCTGCCTCCCATAATAAACATGCAAAAAACTTAAGAGTTGATATAGGCTACAATGATGATGTTCATCATATGATGATGTAACATAATGCTGAAATATTGCCATATATATAATTGTTTTATAAGTAAATGGCCAGTCTTATTTGAAACAGTTGCCTGCCACGTCACATCCCTGTTTATTTGAATGTCTTTACTGAAGTTTCAAATATCTGGTTTATCTACAGTAAAGTCAAATTTAAATATATTAATAATGAACTTCAGTATACTCAATGAAACGCTTAGGCACACAGTAATAAGATGAGTCTGATAAACAAACGTCCTGCCAATAATTTGAAAAAAAATACTTTTTAATAAAAGCAGCTTCCAGAAAACTAAACATTAATCTAATACAGTTGCCTAATTAACTAATATGCGCATTCCAATTGCAATTAAAATCTCGGTTTACGTCTTGACCCCCGGCAATAAAAAATATATGAATCCCAGTAAGGTCTGGGCCTTTGCAATTTGATAGCGATTAGGATTCAATTAGAAAGTGTTTATTGTGGAGGTTTTGGAGTGGATAAACATTCAGCTATTTCAGAAATGCGTTAATCCCTCATCTTGTGACAATAATTAGCAGGTCTGATCTCTTGGCGGGTCAGCAGCGGGTTGAGCTTTCACTTTCATCTGAGAGCGAACGCCTCTTACCTCTAGACACCGCGCGAGGAGGCCAGCGGCGCGAGATCTCGAGGTCTCGCCAAAATAATAAGCCTGGCATTGGACCCTAATTTTAGATGTGACCTCCTTTAGACTTAAGTTTACATTTAACTGCATGTACATGGCCTGACACCTGAACTTTTAAAATATCAGTATAGCTTTCAGATATAGACGTTTTACTGACATTTTCAATATTTATTTAAATATTTATACCGGATTTTTTTTTAGATACACATTGAAAATTACTGTGTTGTTTCAAATCATGGTTGGGTAAAATTTTAAAAAACATTTTTCCTAATCATTGTTGGTTAAAACAACAGGATAGGTTCATTTAAATCCAACAGTTGGGTTTGTTCATATTTTACGGAACCACGGGTTGAAACAACACATCATTTTTTAGAGTGTATCTTAATAGTTTTTTTTTATTTAAGAGTTTATTCATACCAAATTGTTGTTAAAATTATTACTTCAGAAAAAAACATACAGGCCTATACTTTTTTACAGTATTTGATACGGAAAGTACTTACTAGGATTTGGGACAGTTATAAAGCGCTTTATAATGATTTCATAATAATGTTTAGTATTAATATCACCAATAGTGGTGGGATACTTGGTGTTTAGTTTTCATAGGCATTTAATTGCTAAAATCAGCAGCAAGCCTTGCCCCTAAACGAGGTGAAATAAGACATTAAATTAGGGAGAATTGGGGTGGCGAAAAAACAAACACATCTGTCATTGTGGCTGTAATTGTTGTAATGAAGGAAACACGGCGTATGCGCCATAAGAGAAGAGAGAGAGAATGAATGACTCAATGAACTCATGCGGAATAATTTGCGGCGCGCGTCCACATACTGTCCAGGCTCCTATAATATTTTATCCGTAATTCTTTAAGATAAAATGTCATTGTCTATTAAGTAATCCCACAAATGAGAGCCTTTATGAGTCTGTAATGAGCTCTAATTGCCACGACTAGCCGGGCCACGTGGAAGGATTTAAGATTTAAGCCGTCGGGTACTCTGCACAGAGTGTTACCTAGCCATTACTTTCATAATTCAAGGGGAAAATTAGTCCATTTAAGGCAAAAACTCTTTTGAATAATTCTTCCTGGTAGGAATACATCTTTGTCTGCTTCTTTTAAATAGTGGCTTTATCAACTGCGTTGCGAGTTTAAAACGAACCTATTGCTTGTAGTGAAATTATGCCAACATTACTTCTAAAATTTTGAAAAGGCTTGTATTCTAAATTTTTAAATGTATTTTAGTTTGGTCTACAGTATAAGTGGACCTAGTGAGTAAAAGAAACAAACAGCTTCCTTACACAGTGAGAGAAGGCCTGTAAATACATTTTGTTATTATTACAATTGCTGAATTAATTATATTTACATCTAACATGTATAACACAAATCTAATGTTGAGTGTCATCTAAAGTTATCAATGGCGGCAAAAGCTCCCACTCTCAATCCAATGCAATATTGCACTATAAGAGGTCCATAACTGCCTTATTGGATAAGTGTCATTAATTTGTGTCAACGCCTCCTCACAAAAGTTGCATTGTGGCGCAAGGGGCCAGCCTGCGGCCCATCCTGATACAGTGTGTGATTCCCCCAGTCCCAGTAACCAAGCAACACACGGTGAATACTGAAAACTGAAAAGAAACACTCGGGTTTTCAATATAGTATTCAATAGCAAGGGGAAAATGAACAATGATCCCGTAGACAACATAATGCAGCGCAGTGACTTTTCATTGCCAATTATCTCCTTCATCTGAATAGCAGCTGCAGGGCCTGCTCTTCACTTCATCGTTTTGGGGGCCTGAGTGGGGGGCTTAAATTCAATTGCCTGTGTGTGTCAAAATCTAATTTATGTCTTAATGACGGATTCGAGTTTTATTAAAAGAAGACAGAACCACACACATAGGAATGTTTACAGTGAAATGCAACTGTTGCGCATTCTTCACTTTTATGTTTAAAACACGAAAATGACGATGATTAATCATATTTTTAGCAGAGAAACAATAGTTAAACTTTTGTAATTGTGTTGAAACCACAAATTTACCACAGACACCATAGTTTATTCATAAAATCTGTGGGCTAATAGAAATGGATATCAATCCGCCAAAACTGGTTTTATGCTTTTACTATAATAATGCAACAAAACCATGGTTACTTTTCAGTACGAAGTACGTTGATGAATAGAGCGCGTTTGCCAGAGTATAAAGAAAGAGTGCGAGTGAGAGAGAAGCTGCGTAAAGGCCGCGCGCAGTAATGCAGTAAACCAGATAAATGCCGACAGATCCGTTGACGCTTAAATCGCCTAATGTATCTGCTTTTCGTTTTCCTGGAACGTCCACTAACCTCATTAAAATATCCCCCTCTCATCACCTTATTATAGCGCTCAGATCTTCCTAATAGCCAACAGTTCTTTCCAAACCACTACACAAACACTCATTACTAAAAAGCACAACAGGCGAGACGCGGGACCAAATAGCCCTTACAACGATTGCGTTTCGCTTGACATGCTGAAATAAAGTCGAGTAAATATCTAATGCTCTTAATCAGCGAGCTACAAAATTTTCTCTGAGGTTGTCTTTTAAAAAGATATATATGGGCAGCCTGTTTGAAATGTATGGTGCTGCAAATTAGGCAAAATAGACATTGACTGGTCCGAGATAAAGTTACATAAAATTAATCAAAGTTTATTGAATTTAAATAAAACTTAATTCAGCTAATAATACTGAACCATATGGTGTCATTTTGATCCTTGTTAAATGGTTCAGCTTTCACACATACTCCTCACAGTTAAGGTAATGTTAAAAAATGTGCATGCATTAGTAAATTGCTAAACTACAAAATACACTTCCAAATAAATAAATAAAAAACTTTAAAGAGTAATTACACTGTAAATGATTTCAAGCTGCCTTTATTTTTAAACTGAGGTAAAATCAAACTAGCTGTGCAAGTCAGTTTAACAAACTTGTTGGATTAGGTTAAGCAATTTCAACTTGTTTTAAAGAGTTGGTGTAACCTAAAAACAACTTGAAAATTGCTTAACCTAAAAGCCAAATTGTAGGGAAAATTAAGTTAAAGTGACTTAACAAATTAGATTCAACTTCAAATTCAAGGCAAGTAGAAATTTTAAAAAGTTTAGCAAATATTGAGGTATTATTATAATTGTTTTGTCTTGGTCATTCCATGTGGTTATGCGAGTTATGTCAGTAACACTTTACAATAAGGTTGTATTTGTTAACATTGCAAAATGCATTAGCTAACATGAAATATAACAATAGATTTTTATAACATTATTTGTTAATCTTTGTTTCCATTAGTTAATGCCAATGCAATTGTTCATGTTCAAAATGCATTAATAAATTACAAAATTAACCGAACATGAACTTAATAAATGGCGTACAATTATGTTTATGTTAGCCAATGCATTAAGTAATGTTAATAAATACAACCTTATTGTAAAAGGTTACTCTTATGTATGAGTGTTACTGCTCAAGTCACATGAACATAACAATTAGATCAAAAGAGATTATTTATGTTATACCACAAACTTAATGTGGAAAACTTCAGTGAATTAATTATCTCAAGTTAGCATATCTGTTAAATGTATTCAAAATGAATAAGCAACATATTATTCGAATTTTACAATATTAAAATGTGAATGTTGAACAACAGAACAGTGAAAAACTTTACTCATACAATCGCAGAGCAATGTTGGTTTAATATTGACTTGGTGTACATAAAAACTGCATGTACAGTGCCAGGATTTATTCAACTATACTAGAACTATGAAAGTTTGTATTATTTTGATGATGGTTTAATCTCATCACTCTTTTGTGAGCAGATTTACAATTTAGGATGTTTTTTTCTGCCAATTACAGTGATGTTTATCATGGCTTATTACTGCATATCATTGTTAAACACTACACACATAAATACACCACTCTCTTCAGATTGACGTCTAGTAAAAACCGCTGGTTGATTTTAATGACTGCCGTCAACCCTTCCCTCTTCTCTCTTCATCCATCACTTTCTTTCTGGATGAGCATGAAATGTGTTATAATTGAATTTGTGGTGATGTTTTCCGATTTTATCTGCTGTGATCTACAGTATTAGACAAATCTGGTCCCACAGAGACTAGAAGATGGCAAGATTGTTATTACTCTGATGTAAATTTGTATAAGAGCCATTAAATGTGAGTCTATGTTATGGGCACGAATCAATTTTGTCAAATTTTGATAAGGATCATGATCACTTTTGTTCATTTTGGGGTTGATTATAATCTTGTGCCACCATTGTTGTTTTTCATATGTTCAAAGAATATCTGTGGCATGGGTAAACGAATGCCTCCCTAACCACAAATACTCACAGATCATACATTCAAAACCAAGACTTCATAATTCAGATCAGAATATTTTATTATAAACGGTAAATAAAATAACTTTGTATCATTTCTATTATTCATGATTGTCTCAGTTTTTTTATGAATACTAATACGTTTTTAACGCATTTCTAATAATTTTCTTATAAAGGAACACCATGACCTTTTACAATCAGTGTTTATGTTTAGTTTACACATAATCCAGGTCTTAAGGTAAGGTAGTCCCATCATGTGTCAATGGGTTGTACGGCTTAATAAGTCATTTGAGGTTCGCTGTGTTTACATAAACATCGTCCTACACCGCTAACCTGTGTGTTTAGCAGCCTTTCCTTTGAAGCCTGGATAAGTAGTTCTGGAATGAATTGAGCTGTGTGGGATAATAGGCAAAATCTGGGCTATGCTACTGACATTGTGTTTATAGCATGCTAGATTCATGTGCGCACACAGACACATTAGTGTCCCCCAAATTATTAAAGATATCGGTTTGTTTTATTTTCAAAACACTAGGTCCACGAGGAGGAATTGATGCATTTTTCTGGAGATTTCAACAGCAGTTATAACCTTAAGACAGAGACATTGTGTGTTGGGAGAATGAATCGCATGACTTAAAGGGAAAAAAATTAAACAAGTTTAGGATAAAAAAAATAAGGCTTGATGAACCTTCTCTGATAGAATTTTGAATCTCATAAATAGTTTTTAATGCAACCATAGACAATAACAACAGACTTCCCTAATAAAAACAATATGAATCTTTTGGTGACATATTAACAACTGTTTAGCTAGCGCGAACGTGTTGCCAACACACTTGGAAAACATTTTCATCTCCCACTCATTCCAAGACACCTCCCATGTACACCCCAAGCCCGCTGCACTGTAGTATCTTTTCACAGCTCGCTAAAGCATCCATCATGAATCTAAATACCGCCGATTTCTCGACCACTATAAAAGCAGTTATGTTGTGATTGTTGTGGCTGGCCAATTAATTTGTGCGGGAAAAGCACTTTACAATCCGGGCTCACTTCATAATGCCAAATGATAAAAGGTCTAATTGTATTATCACAACTCTTTTAAAGTCCTAAATGCGAGAGAAGAACAGAGAAGCCTTTTAATGCTTCATGGAACACTTCCAGCACCGTTTCATCTGCCTCAGGATAAGGTGTTTTCCCTGTGTCTTGTTAATTGTGGCAGTTTTGTGCTTGCTTGTGTCATAAATAGCCCCGAGTACCTTAATGTTGTGCATGCACAGAGAGGAGTGGGTAGTTTTCAAAGGGCTGCATCGTGCCTCTCTCTCACGCACACTCTATCCTGTTTAACTAAAGCTGAAGAGTTTCAAGTGCGGCTACGTCTTTGTGTTGCCTCTGTCCATTTGCGTCCGTCTGAGTGTATGTGTGCAAGTGTTTTGGGGGTAGGGGTCTGAAATTTGTATGCAAGTAGAGTTGGAGTCTCGCTCTTTCTCACTAGAATTCGTATCCCTTCACCTGCTCATCGCAATGAGGCTAGTTCAAGTCTAGCGGACTAATGTGGTTGCATGTGCAAGGGCTACTCAGCACCTGCCTGGTCTTCCCTCTTTCTCTAAATTTTGTTTCATTTGCATTATTGGCATGACAAAATTTATTCATATTGCCAAATCAGTAAGACAGAAACAATAGTGATGTACTTTTTCTTTTTTTCTGAAAAATACCTAGTTTGTCTTTCTCTAGTTTACTGGTTATCCCCTGAATTTCTGTTTTACCAATTTGTAAGTGTGTGTGTATTAAAGAAAAGACATCATCTACTCATGTTGTTTCAAACCTCTATGGTTTTCCTGACACAGACACAGACTTTTGGTGACTGACTCCCTTAGTCCACATTCACTTTCATTATATGGAAAAAATTGTAGCATTAAAACAAAATTTCTTGTCTTATGATTTACTTAGGAAAGATAAAAAGGTAACAAATACTTTATTTTATTTAATATTAATAAGAATATAAAATACTGACATACATAAACAATTATTACATATTTTAATTCCAATTAATTTTGTACCGTAAGTTAGAGTTGAAGTACTTGTGACTGGTCTCAAGACCATTTGTTGATGGTCTCAGTCTTAACTGTTTTTGGTCTCTGTCTTTTCTTGGTCTCAAACTTATTGGTCTCTGATTTTATTTTAAGACCAGTCGAGACTTGTGGTGAATTACACTAAATTGCTGGTGCATTGTCTGATGTGTTATTAATGTGATTGGATGTGAAACCTTTGGCTTTAAAAACAATAATTAGCTTATTTCTTATTATTTGATTTATTTTGTTACTGTTGTGCTGCTAAAATATGAATGGGGGATTGTCCAAAAAGA
This sequence comes from Paramisgurnus dabryanus, assembly GCF_030506205.2. Classification (NCBI taxonomy): domain Eukaryota; kingdom Metazoa; phylum Chordata; class Actinopteri; order Cypriniformes; family Cobitidae; genus Paramisgurnus; species Paramisgurnus dabryanus. Next base: position 21,194,912 of record NC_133348.1, on the reverse strand, counting down.
AATCTATCAACAAAATGAATACAAAGGTCTACAATATCCAAGATGTGATTGCAAAAATTAAATGAGATCTTGTTTGTTTACATGATATCTGACATGATCTGAAAACATGATATTGACAGGACTATTTTTTGATGGTCTTGGTCTTGCCTTGGTCTAGGTTTAGTTGGTCTTGACTACAACACTGCCAAGTATACATTTGAAAAATATGTAATATTTAAATATTGAATATAAATATAAATATTAGTTTGATTTTGGGATGCAAAAAGTCTAACTTTTTATTTAATTTATACTTCTTATTATCTATTTTAGGACTGGCATCTATTATGGCAAAGTCTTTATTCTACATAATAGGAAAATGTGTCTTACATTGGACTTAAATATTACGTCAGCTTTGATGGAGGGCATGAACAATAATTCTCTATACTCACTAATTCACTTATCTACAATGAAGTGAAGTGTTAAAAAGAAAAGTCAAATAAAATAGAAATTGATAAAAAAGGCAAGCCTTGGGGTCACCTTGACCTTTGACCTGTAGCTTCTGACTTATGGCCCTCAGTGTTGTGTTAACTATCGCGATGACAGGAGCGTCTGAAAAGCAGAGGGATTTATCCTGAGAAACAGCGTGAGGGAGAGAAAGAATCGGCAAGTGAGGAGACATTTTTCACTCAATGACAGCAGGACGGAATGATGGGCGTGAACTATGGATAAATGATGTCACAGACAGGGAAACAGAAAGAGAGTGACAATGGAAGCTGGCAACGGGGACATAAAATCTGCGTCAAGACAACAAATGCCTGGACGGGACACCGGAGCAAAAACAGCGATGGGGAAGGGTAGACTGAGGTCCGGCCTTTCAACACAATAAACTTTAAGAGTCAGTGAACTTGGTTAAACCCAACGAGCCCCTATCTGACAGAATACACTGGCATTCAAAGGGGTCAACCCCATTCAGCCTCCAAAACGCTGTCATGATAATCCATGGCAAAGATCTCAGCCGGCCTTTCTAAACAACCCTGGAATTTTATACGCTCCCTTTTCTTTTTCTTCTCCCTCCCTCGCCACGTCCATCCTCAAATCTCTCTACCCTGGTATTCACAAAGTCATTAATGAGACATTCAAGGCTTTTTGAAGCGGCCAGAGACATTGTGTGTCAAAGAGTGAAAGACAGGGAGAGAGAGTGTGTGGAAGAAAGGAAAAGGGGAGTAGAGAGGGAGAGCAAACAGTAGAGAGGACCCAAATGTACTCCCAGCTGAAAGCAGTTAGATCATGTTCTTTTCATGGTCCGATTAGAATCAAATCGATCCCCCGGCACCAGCACCACCCCCACCGCCAACCACACGCATGTCGCTCTGCGCTATACTCTCAGCAACAAGCAGACAGGGCTGCCAGCCGTCCACCTGAATGGTAATCAACCAACCCCCCGACCTCCCTGCCTCATAAAACAAAAAACTGAAATTTGTTTGTAAATGGGACGTGGGTTTGAAAAAGTTTTTTTTTTTTTAAGACAGAAAGAGAGCAAAACAGAAGAGCTGTGAAATGTCAGGCACTGTTGCATCTTGATTGAGTCTTAGATTTTAAATGAAACATTTCAATAATATTTTTGCTAATGATCAGCACAATCCATAGGCTGTTTTATAAGATGGCTAATTTGTAGGATCTTATTTCTAAATTTCATTACAATCTGCTTGGTTAGGGGTAATGGTCAGTGATGGGGCTTCATAATTGCTTTTTTTTTTTAAATAATACATTTTGGTACAATTCACATTACCCACCTCATAAAATAAGATGGCGGAAACCTAACTAATGTATTTTTCGAAACTTTTGGATAAATTCGGTCATAATTTTGGTAAACAAATAAAAATATATAGTTAAATGTTGGCTGATACCATCCAACTTTTTGTATTTTGTATTATTCCACCTAAGAATGTGAAGTAGTATTGCTTGGTTTGTATAGCCTACAGGGCGATTTAGTTAAGTGGGTATTTAGTCTGTACATCAGAAATGCATTGGGAAGATTTGTGCACAAGTGGCATTGTGGCTGAGATATTCAGTGGGATAGTTACGTGCCTGGGGTCTTTTTAATGAAAACGGTAGAATTGTGCAAGGGGTATTTAGTGTCATAGTACCAAGAGCTATTAGACTCACTCAACCAACAGATGACACTTACTTTCTCTAAGCAGCTGCATACACTTCACAGAGAGCGCAAGCGAGCGAGCGAGCATCTCGAGAGGTATGTGGCCCGTTGATGAAGTTTGTATGAGGCACTGGCGATTTGTGATGGTGAGCTTTTTTCTGTGCGTGTCGCTGGTACACAGGGAGGGTTCATAAGGGTACTGTGTAGTGGTGATGACCTTTGTCTCTTATGCCGACACTTGCAGCTGGACCAACGCCTGGCACCCCTCCGATTTCATTCACATTCAAATCCAAGTTCAGCTCAGGTTATTAGCAGCTATTAGGTTATATATAAGTAAAAAGGATTTATTTATTTATTCACTTCTGATATTGATCTAATAAATATAATGACAAAATAACAGCTTCATTTTTGCAAACTTTTTCTTTTTTTGTTAGTTTACTGGCTAGTTTTTGTTAGTTAAAACAAATTGGTTTTGCAAGTCAACTATTTTAAGTTTTGACATGTGATACGTTGACATAACTTATAAAAAACAAGTTGAATTTGTTATATAAAAATATATGTTGATTTGAAATAATTTTTACAGTGCAGTAGTTTTATAGTTGTGCATCTTGTTTGTGCCGAATAAATACGCTCACAATGTTCTTAATAAAAAATAACTCCAGGTACTGCAAGTTCTTTGGTTTCTCAGCATGCTCTGCACATTTTGGTTGCTCCCCGCAGTGGCTTTAATGGTGAGATGTCAATCAGGGCAATTGAGGAATTCATACAGAACCATCACAAAAGGCAGATCATTGATGCTCAGTGAGGCAACACACTTTGATTCTTGGTGTGAATGTATTTATTATTTTCCTTGTGAGATAACTTTAATATGTCTTGTAATGGGGGCAGCAAGTAATTTTAATTAAAATGTTTTACTTTACTTTTAGGATTTTATCCCTTTTTATCACAGATTCTGCAAGGGGTATGATAACTTTATTTAAAGTGGGTCTGTAACCCCTTTGCCACTGGCTGGTTAATACAATACACTCACTTTGAAAAAAAAGTTGGTTAATTAATTTGGTTGAGTTTATCATCAATATTTTGTTGATTTAATGAGTTACAGTTTATTCATATAATATGCATGCAGTTTATTCTTGTTTAAAAAACTAAAGATTGCTAAATATGAGTAACAAAATGCTTCTGAGACTTTATATAGAGTCAGTATCTGCAATAAGATATTTATTTATAAACCTCAATGACACTCATGTCAAATGATCTGCATACAGCAGAAACAGATAATACATAAATAAATACTATCACACAGACAGTGTTTATCTCAAAGTTGTTCACAGGACAAAATAATATTAGTCAGCAAGAAAACTGTTTAGACCGATCACATTTAGTTTACACATAAAAGAAACAGACGAAAATGTTTTATTTTACAGTAAGCACATACGGCTCCATCGCGCTGAGACTCTCTACTTTCTCACTTTGGTTACTGTTTAACTGTCAGGCAGCTGCTATGTAAGTGAGTGGGTGGGACCACCCTTGGGTGTGTTACATTGACACCTCTCTCTTTCTCTCTCTCTCTCTCTCTCTCTAGTTTTCCCCTTTTCACCTTCCCCTTTTATTCATTTTGCAGCTGCATCACCCAGTCACTCTCTCTCCCGAACTCCCTCCGTAACTCTCTCTTCATCTGCATTTGTCTCATCCAGTCCAGAAGATGGATGGAAGAGGCTCTAAACCAGGCCAACAATAGTTGCTAGCGCTAAGGTGAGCTCTTGCAGCTGTGCTAACTGGCTAGCGTGAACGTCACAGTATGGCAACAGTATGCTTTTGTTCTGGCCTCCAGCATGAAAAGGGCCACGCGGGGGGGTTTGCATAGCGCTCTAGCGCCGGGTCATTTTTCTCTCTCTGTGCCACTAATACCCTTCTGCCCTCTCTCTCCCTCTGCAGCTGTGTGTGTGCGTGCTAGCATTAGCGGGAGGAAATGTGAGGGCATGGGGATGATGGAATACGTGCGTGCGGCGGGCGGTTGGGGCCTGTTTTGGGCGCGTTTTCCCCGCCGTCCTATTAGGGGCTTGTTTATTGGCCTTGTGATGCCATTGTCCTGCGTGTTCAGGGGCGGCCACACTGCGTAATTGGCCGATTGGCCACGCTCTGCAGCGACGGAGGTGATTTATAATGTGCCCTGAATGGGACTGACTTCATAACGTCACAGAATAACGCTGAATAAACGCCAGAGAAACGTTAATAAAAGGATGAAACGTCCACCGAGCCCTTTGTGTCGGTGTGAAATCGCCGATTGGGACAAAGAGAGTCACTGGAGGCCCTGCTTTCTCCTTTAGTTTCTATTTTTCTCCACTTCTCCCTCTTTATTAATCTCTCTTTCTCTCCTTTTCTTCACTGTTTATCTACATCAGTCGCTCTCTTTTCTCCTTCTTTTACGCCTTGTCTCTCTTGCTGTTTTTCCATCTCTCTCTGTCTCGGCTAACCTCTGGCCTTTCTCTCGCTCTCTTTCTCTGTCCTTTTTGCCTTTGTACTGTTTTTGTTAATGCCTCTGTAGTTAGGGCTGTCGGCTCTCTCACTTATTCTCTCCTTCTCATTCAGTCTCTCTAGTTTTATCTTAATCTTTCTGTCTTTAAAAAGACCTTCTTAGCAGCAGACTCCTGTCTGACATGAGTGATGTTTGGTAGTCTTTACCTCATTGCTAAACCAAGTTATACCTTTAACTTTGCCAACCTTGAGTGTATTACATTTAAGAGGCAGTTTAAATGACATTTTAAACTAAAAATTGGAAACTTTTTTGTGATTTTTGGCTGTTCATTACATGAAGACACAAAGTTAAAAAAGTTTTTTGAAAACGACATTGTTATAATTTCCACATAAAAAACGAATCTGTTAAAGTGTTGGTGTCATGTGCAGACATGTTACGTGTTTAGACGTTATGTGACATCGCCAACTGGCATGGCATGCATAATACAGCATTTTTTGTTGTTTCTGCTGATCTGTGTGAACGGTATTGTTTTTGCTGTGTACATATACCCTAAGCTTCATCTAAATCTTATTCTTTTTCAGACAAGAGGGCAACAACCTGTAATCTAAACATGCATATTAAAGTTTACTTGAACTTAGCATAGGAGCATGGGGGTATTTTTATACTGCAATTTAATGCTGCCAGGAAAATAATGTCCAAATGCTCCTGTAAAATATGATTCCACATTTTGGAACATGATTTAAATGATCCCACTTGATCAATGAATTATATGAAGTTACTTCATTACTGACTAACATTATTCCATTATAGATTCATTAATCATCAAATGTATCTTCACTAACTGATATTCAGCTGACATAAAGAGACATTTCCTGACCAAACAGCTTGGGTATTCATATTCTTCTGCCTCATTACTGCATTGGGTCAGCTGTGGGTTTGTGTGTGGGCAGTTATAAAGCTGATGGCGTGCGGAGGGCAGGTTTTAATGACCTCCTAATTAAGTCTTACCCTCCCACCATTGACCTGATCATGTAGTAGAGGGTAAAGGTCATTTACATAGAGACTGGTAACTAGTGTCCAACACCAAACTAACTGAATTGGAAGTTCTCACATTTGCCGAACACATCCTTCCTTTTCTGTGTATATAATTCTTTATGGCTGAGCCTCATTTAAAATAATGGATCTTCCTGAGGTCTCGCTCACACTCACTGTCTGGTCTTTTGGCTTGTCAAAGCACTGTTGTTTTTAACCCTCTAACACATCTATTATTAAATATTAAAGGGAAATCATACAGTTTGGTTTTATTATGATATTTACCTACAAAATCTACCACAATGGATAAAACAATCTGGAGGGCTACCTTGTGGATAAAGTGTACTCAAAACTTTTTGTTTTACTTGTTTATTTTGTTTAAAGGTGCAATTTGTAAGATATTTGCAGTAAAATCTCCAAAAACCACTAGGCCAGTGTTATATATTTTGTCCAGCTGATTACTATCAATATCTGTAATGTTTTCAACTACTTGTAAATCATGAGAAAATTTCCATTCAAAACATTGACACGGGGCAGTGTAGTCTCCTGTCAATGACGTTAATATCCATGTGACCCTTTGTCACCGCCTTTACTGACGTAAACCACATGACAACAGTGGTCGAGCTCGAACAAATAAAATGGCGGCCAAGGAATCAGCTGGAGCACAAATTTAGTGAAAATAAACGTATATTTTCACTTTTTAAGCATTTTAATTGCATTTCTAGCGAGAAATTAGTATTGTAGTTTTCAAATATGTGATTAGTTATCACAAAGGCGCTCTCTGTTTATATTTCAAACACGCTGCCTTTGAAGTGCGTCGGAAAGCCTTTCTCTGAGCGGCCTTCAGGCCTCCGAGGCCGAAGTCATGGCCTCATGAGGCAGCGAGGCAACAAGTCCTCACTGTCTTGAGTTTTCGGATGCAGCGAGCCAGTGTCGTGGACAAATGCGGAACTATGCGATAGCGCCTGTCGGGCTACGCGCTTGCTTATGAACTTATGGATATCTCTGTACCATCTGCCGCTGGTTGTGTCAGCTCCTGTAAGCGTACGGGCCAACCAAACGACCCAAGAAGAGTTTGGAACAAAACAAGGGAGGATCAATTTGTTGCATTATCTGGATGGAGAGAGCTTCACGACAACATTTAACTAGACCGAGATTCTGATCCTGCTTGTGTTTTACGCGATGGGTGAGTTGTTTTGATTCGTAACCCTTCAAAAAACGTATGCTATTATATTGATCACAACATTAGTGTGTAGACTGTAATCAGCGCGTCTTCCCGCGGACGATATGCACATCAAAGGTATTGTACAGCAATATAAATGGTCATTTTAAGACACTTCACAATAAGATTTGTACTGTCAATACATTATGTGAAAAATCATTGTAGATTGTAAGTTGAAAACTTAATTCTGTGCTGTGTTTACCATCGAATTTGGACTAATACTGTAATATCAATATGACTAACAATTTCGTTTTGAACATCACATATAAACTTACATAATGAAATAAACGATGTCATCAAACGCAACATTTATAAGACTTGATTACCTTACGTGATTTCTCGTTCGCGTCTGATTGATGGCCATCAGTGGTTGAGTTAAAGACTACAAATCCCATAATTCCACGCTGCTTCAGAGCGTCAGTAAACAACATCATTGTTATTGTTTGATCTGGCGCCATCTAGCGGCGAAAATTATACAAACTGCATCTTTAACTTGTTGATATGTTTTAGTATTGTTTAAAATGTTAACATATGTAAACCAAGCCAAGCTAATATAAAAAAATATGTAATTAATACATTTTACAATTGAGACTATTAGTAGAATGTGCTTTGGCGGGCACCCCACAGACTCTGTGCGGGCTACCTGATGCCCGCGGGCACCACGTTGGAGACTCATGTCTTAAAGGATTAGTCAACTTTCTTAAAAAAATCCAGATAATTTATTCACCACCATGTCATCCAAAATGTTGATGTCATTCTTTGTTCAATCAAGAAAAAATTATGTTTTTTGAGGAAAACATTCCAGGATTTTTCTCATTTTACTGGACTTTAATGGACACCAACACGTAACAGTTTTAATGCAGTTTAAAATTGCAGTTTCAACTGAGTTTCAAAGGACTCTAAATGATCCCAAACGAGGCATTAGGGTCTTATCTAGCGAAACGATTGTCATTTTTGACAAGAAAAATAAAAATATGCACTTTTAAACCACAACTTCTCGTCTATATCTCCGGTCCTGTGACGCGCCAGCGCGACCTGACGCCATCACATCAAGAGGATTTTTTTTAAGAAAATTGACTAATCCTTTAAGATAATTCAATTTTATTTGCATAATTTATAGCAATTCCTCAATAGTCAAGAAAGTTGAAATGAATTGTAAATTCAAGTTGTTTAAACTTAAAAATTTAAGGGCAACAAGGAATTTTTTGTACAATCTATGATGTTTAAAAAAAACATGAATAACTAATTATCAATTATTCTTGACTTTCGTCGTTCCCAAGGGACATTATTAGAGAGTTTCAGTGGTCTATACAACCACCGCACCCCCTCCCCACCCCCTAAGTGGAGGGTGTTAATATAGTCGCTTTTGCCCTGGTGGTAAATAGGAACAGTTTCTCTTGTGTTAATTCTTCATTTTGTCGCTGTCTGTGTCCAAGACCTCTCAGCGTTCAGTCTCTTATCCTCCACTAAACGTTCAGCCACCCCCCCCCCCCTCGTTCCACATTTCTTCCCCCCCTTTTCACTCTCCCCTCTTCTTTTCATGAGGCCATCTAGATTATGTTGCTAAGGAGATTTTTTTCCTCCTCTCTCTTTTTGCCTTTTTTCCAGTGTTTTCCATTGATTTGGTGTTAATGCATTTTCAATGCCCCTCGGTGTGTGCAAGGGGAGTGGGGGGGCACCGGGAGTGCAGTCCTAACACTCACTAGAGGAATTTTACTCCGAAGGGGTCGCTGGGAGGGGGGTGCCCAAAGAGAGCCACTCAAGTGAAAAATTAGGTGATTTTTACCAAGCATGGGAGCCGGCTCACCAAGACGCACACACACGCTCACCCACACAAACCGAGTAGCACAGTGACCACCCACCCCTCTTGTGTCGTTCATTCTCTCTTCAGAAACACTCACAGGTGGACTTGCAAAGACTGCCATTCACCTCGCTCGTGCCAGTGGAGACCTGTCAACTCAGACTCTGGACTGCAAAATAAAAGAAAAGGACATAAGTAAAATGTTAAAACAATATTAGAGCTCATTTAAAAAAATCTCTCTGGAATCCCACATGCTAAAATACTTTAGTGTAGCAGTGTTTGTATACTATGTAGTCCAATTCCTAGATGCTGTAATGTTTTGTAGTAAGTATTAAAGTTTATTACAGTACAGGATTTATTACAGTTCATCAACTTACTATATACTATAGTTAAAGGGATAGTTCACTTTAAAATGAAAATTCTGTCATCTCATCCTCATGTTGTTCTAAACCTGTATGAATTTCTTTTTTCTGATGAACACAAAAGAAGATATTTTGAGAAATGATGGTAAACACACAGCAGTAAGTGACCATTGACTTCCATAGCAGGAAAAAATATTTTGGAAGTATTGTGATAAATGACTAAGAAAATATTTTGATAAATGATGGTAAGCACACAGTTGATGGTACCCATTAAATTCCATCATATTTTTTATTCCTACTATGGAAGTCTATGGTCACTTACTTCTGTGTGTTTACCATCATTTCTCAAAATATCTTCTATTGTGTTCATCAGAAAAAAGAAATTCATACAGGGTTAGAACAACATGAGGATGAGTAAATGATGACAGAATTTTCATTTTAAAGTGAACTATCCCTTTAATACAGTCAGTCCTTCCAGAAAAATGCTGTTTTTTGTGATTGATGTGGGCAAAAATCTTTGATCTTGCAGCATGTTTTCTTCAAAATGCGATGGAATATGCGGGATATTTATGCAATTTTATGCGTTGAAATTGCGGGAACTTGCCAAAGTTGTGGGAACTTGCAAAAACTGTTTGCAGCTGTTGCAGCTTTTCATTGATGTTCACATTGCGTAATTACGTCACTTCCTAACATTCCCATGACAACAGGGGACATGGCTGCGCAAGTGTGAAGTAAATGCAAAAATGTGTAACTTTCTGCTAAGATATATATGACTTTATGCTACAAAAATTTGAGGATTATGAAATCATGCAAGCCCGCATATTTTGAAATTTAAGCAGCGAAAATGCGGTGTATTTAAAAAATGCCGCCCCCGCATAAATATGCGGACTTTGGCAGATTATGCATTGAATCATGTGATCGTAACATTGTTTTCTCTGGAGGGACTGTATAGTACATGCAAGGAATAATTGACGATGGGCCGTTGAATTATTTGAAAATAATGCACACCCAACACCCAAGCCGAAGTCAATTATTCCACTTCTACCACGGTTACCACAGACATTGCTAAGACATTGCTCTGGTGGTTATTTTAAAGGACACATATCTGAAATGAAAATCTGCCTTTTTCCATGTTTAAGTGTTATAATTGGGTCCCCAGTGCTTCTATCAACCTAGAAAGTGAGAAAAAGATCAACCCAGTAACTTGTTTTGGTAAATCATTCTCTGCAAAAAAGTATGTCATTGAAATTTGGCTCCCCCTGTGATGTCAGAAGGGGATAATACCGCCCCTTAATCTGCACTATCCAACCAGGACACTGCCATTTAGTGCAGAGATCAGCTCATTTGCATTTAAAAGGACACACCCAAAACGGCACATTTTTGCACATACCTACAAAGTAGGAATTTTAACATGTCATAATAAATGATCTATATGGTACTTTGAGCTAATACTTCACATTAGTACTCTGGAGACACCAAAGATTTATTTTACATCTAAAAAAATTCTTGTGAAATGTCCCCTTTAAGACGTTTGACCAGTTAGGTGTGCATTTATCGAAAAATAATGCATACCTGCACATTTCTCAACCAATCAGAATAAAGCATTTAACAGCCCTGTGTTATAATCCAATAATCCAAAGTATACTACTATTTACTATGGTTTACTGTTATGAATACTAAAGTATACAACAGTATTTTTTCATGTAGAATACAAGCATTCTGTTGTCAAAAAAATTCATTTGACTTCAACTTGATAAAAAATTTTCCCTGTTCAATAAAAACCTTAGCTAATACAATGGCGTTTTGCAATAATAATCGACTGACTGTGTGCATTATTTATTAATCCGCAATCCGCACCTAAATATACAAAATCAATAACAGGTTTGTTCAATAGAATTAGGTTACTACATTATGGGTCAGTTTCCCAGACAGGGATTGGAGTAATCCAGGACAACAATTTAGTTATATTAGGACATTTGAGTTGTTTCTACAAACATACCTTACAAAAAACAATACTGGTGGGCGTCTTGTGACAAAACCGTGACACTGATATATGTTAAGATATGTCAGTGCAAGCTGTTTTCACTTAACCCCTGTCCGTTAAACTGCCTCTTTAACTCCCAAATAAACTGTTTGTACACATTTAAGGATATGCTGTAAAACGAATTACTTAAGCAATAATATGTGACCATGTCTTTGAAATTCAGGCTAAAGTCTTATAATCTAAATTTGAGATTTAGAGCATCAAAGTTTGTTTTAACTCAATCTTTGACATGACCTTACTCAGTCAATATTAAAGATACCAAGGTTATATTTCCACATAACGTTCTTTACATTATGTAGAATGATTTTATGTACTGTTATCTGGGTTTTCACAGACTGGGCCACATAACTGTTGCATATAAAGGCACTTTTTACAAGCATGTTCACATTGATCTGTGCTGTCCTTGTTTGCTCCCTCGATTGTCAGTCACTCTGTAATTTGTGGTTCCAGTGATGGTGTAAAAGGCAACCTCAATGGTTTTCCAGTTTTCCTAACTGTGACATAATGAATAATATACACAAGTCTTCTTATTTCTATGTATGTTTCTATATCTACTTTTTGTTCCCACGAACACAACAGTGTTCATCTCTGCCCAGCTGTGGAGACGATTCTAATCTAGTTACCACTTTGCTGGATTCACCAATCACGGAGGAGCTAAATTTGAAGTCGGCAGGAAACAGAGCTGCCAACACCCACTGTAGGCTTGTGGGTTCTGAGCCTCAAGAGTCAAAGGTCATGACATCCGTCTGACTTTGTATGCATGAATGTATAAGGTTCTCTTGTTGCCCCCTGTGTTCATCCACTGCACCTGCAGATTCCTGCTCATCCTGTCAGGTGTGTGCCTAAAGGGTTTGGTCACTGCCCCTGTGTAAATGTTACCAGAGCTGTGGGGCCACACATGACCTTCTGTCATTAACCCAAAAACTACAGCACCATTCCTGCTAGACAGTTTTTACAGCTGCTAATCATTGCAATGACTCTGTCTATAGGGCACATTCAAATACAGAGTGTTGAATCATGGGCGTTTCACATGGTACGCGGCAAGCAGCGGAAATCGTGTAGTGGAAGCATTTTGTGCTGCATTTATTGCAAATATTTTTATCTTCAGCGGCACCTGCCATGAAAAGCTGTGCATGTGAAAGGGAAGGAGCATGATTTTGGGTGCACGATCTGCTCTTGGTGCTCCTGTGAACTAGACACTCGCGACTACCGCACCTGTCTGAAAGGCCCATCATGCATACCCATTTCTAAAGACTATTGAAGTCACTAGTAATGCCACATCTCATGCAAGAAAATGCTGGAAAAAAAACAAATGTGAAAGTGCACAGATATTACAATGTTCATGGAGCTTACTTGAGAGAGCATTGTGCTGGCAGCACAAAAGTTTTAAGGTTTAATCCACACACATCCTGATAAAATATATTATCCTTAAATGCACTGTAAGTTAATTTGGATAAAAGTATCTACCAGATAAATGTAACATAAATGCTTAAATGGAAAGCTGGAGCCTCTTTGCTGCACTTCAGCCTTGGTTTTGATTTACTTATTCTGAATCACTGCATTACTCTCACAAAAGTGTTCAAAATTTAGTGTTCCACTTTTCCACCCTGTTCTCTGTTGCGATGTAAACAATAATTTTCTTGCGTGTGTAAATATACTTGACCTTTGCTGTTTACATTGCTGAGAAACTGTCAGAGTAAACAGTTTCTATCTGATACTCTCTCTACTGATCTCTTCTAGCACTACACTTGTTTCTATGTGTGTGTAACTGTGCATGTACTGTTTTGTTTGTAATGAGAGTGTTCGAAAACTAGATTAGAGAGACCCAGAGGAGCAGACAGGGCCAGCATTAATTACGCTGCTTTCAGAGAGCTTGTTTACTCATTATTATGGATAATAACACAGTGAGAAGGAGACAGGAAAAAATGGCAAATACGATACCAACCGCCATACAAATGTAAATATAAGTCAACTGGGATCTTCTCAGAGGTTAGTCCATTCTTTAGGCACTTCAGCTATTCGAAAAAAGTAGTTTTTTTATTGTGGTCACTTTCTGTACATAGACACAAATGAGACTATTGTTGGAATACATTCAAATACAAGCCATGTTTGCGCAAAACTTTAGAGATGCTTTATGAATATCAATATTTGTATGTTTGTATTGCATGATGTTATGCGAATAAAACTTAATTTAGTTTTCTCGTGATAAGTCATTCCAAAAACCATGACAACGGGTGTGTTCAACTCATAAACTGTAAAAAATATGGACAGTGTTCGTGACGTCACCCATTGGTTTCTGAAGATGGTTTTTGAAGCTTAGGGCGCACTCACATTATCCAAACCAAACCATGCCTCAGCACGATTGTCACCCCTTCCTACTCCCCCAGACTTTCATCGATCCGAGCCCGGGCGCGCTTTCGTCATTAAGATGCGATTGTTTTGAAAAAAGCAGGAAGTAAAGCACTTGCTTAACCCTAGAACCCACCGTAATGATAAGTCTGTGTTTTTTATTCGGAGTCGTTTGGTGCGCGATTACAGACAGCCCTCTCACATGTCATCATATTGCTTAGCTGATCTGTCACGTGTGCAGCTTGGACATTCACTTAACCCCGCTGCACGCATCAAAAGGTTTTTACGGAGGCAGATGAAGGGTTGTGAGTGGTCGTGCAACTGCCTTCTTCACCTTTTGAAACGCGCTCAGGCGCGATTGCGCTCACACCACAGCCTTCTGCGCCTGAGCCCAAGTGAACCGCGCACCAGCCCACCTCTGCAACCCGGCCGGGGCGCGGTTAACCAATCCGGGCACGGGCGCGGTCCAGAGCGATCACACCAATCAAACGAACCAGGCTTTGGGGGTCAAATGCGCCCGAGCGCGGTTTAGTTTGGATAGTGTGGGTACACCCTTAAAGTAAGTGTTGCCTGCCGTCGCCATCTTGGCCGCAAGTTACCGCAAATCACTCGCAGATAACCGAAAATGGGTAAAGAGGCGGGACATGGGTGAAGCTGAGGTGGCTGGTTGCTAAAACCACGCCCACCTAGCTCGATTCTAGTGACAGCAGTGGCCGTTCACCCCTCACTCAAGGGGCCACGCCCTTGATTATGCAGAACTTTAAAGGCGCTCTAAGCGAATCTGTGTGATGTCACTTCTTGTTCACGTTCGAAGTGTTGTCAAACAAAATGGAGCGTTACTTACTCCTCCCCTCCCCCTCCCGTCTGTGCTTTCTGAAAGAGTCATGAACACGCCCAACCCCCACTCCCAAATCCTTCTCGTCGTTTATTGGCTGGAACACTTTGTTATGTTTCGTGGTGGTAGGTTTTACCACTTTGTTTTTGTTGCAGTTTGTGGAGCCTGTGCTGTCTACAGAGACCACATTTTTTTACAGTGTGTTCAGGGGACATGCAGCTAACAGATAGTGAGGAGATGTTTACTGTATAAAACAGAAAATGTTGTATGTCCTAAATCAGGTGAATTCAATTAGAGCACCTTTTAGGCTTAATATAAAAAACGGATGAGTTACAAAAAAATTCAACCCCTCACAGTTGTCATAAAGGGCAACATCAGCTAACCAAAAACACTTTTTCTACAAAGCTGTAAACATATTATTTTCTACTGTTAAAGTGGGGATTTTAACATGGAGGTCTATGGGAATTGACTCCCTATTGTAGCCAGCCTCAAGTGGCCAGTCAATGAATTGCAGTTTAAGTCACTTCTGTATTGGCTTCATCAGAAAGATCGGAAGGTTGGCCCTGGATTCAACTACATATGGTGCCCCACAGTCTGACAGGGGGATGACATCAAAATACTTTGAGAGCGATTTGAAAGCATACAGATGATTATTTTGATGTCATGCGCTTGTCGGTTCTTGCAACACAGCATGAATTTAAACACACCTAAACATACCACACCATATTTAAAGAATGATCATGTGACTTACGCACGTCAGGTGACTTAAATGCGTAAAAACTGTATCCACGGCGCATTCACGTTACTTTTCGAATTGTCTGAAAAAACACTTCACCCATGAAACTTTTTTCCGATATTTGGGAGTTTTTGCTAAATGTGCACGTTTCCATGTGGCGCATTTTCAATTTATATTCGTGTAATTTGAAGTGTAATGGAAACATATCTAATATGATTTTTAAACAAATATGGTAAACTAAGTTAATTTGTTTGACATTTGTGAACCTGCCTTTGAAAACTATGCTAAAGTCTCATATCTAATAATGAGATAATGAGCATCAAAATGTGACTTTAACACATTTAATTTCTCTATGATTTCAATGTTTCACATGGTTTTACTCAGTCAGTATTAAAGGTCCTATTCTTTCTGTGTTTTTGAAGCTTTGATTTATGGAAGGTTCTTTTGGTCTTTTTTAAATTAATTAATTAAATTATAAAATAATTAATTAAATTATAAAATAATTAATTAAATTATAAAATAATTAATTAAATTATAAAATAAAAAATAAAATTTTTTACTTGCTTAAAAAAAGGGGATTGGCTGCAGAGCCGGCGCCAGACCATAACTAACAGGGGGGCACTCGGCTTCCAACGGGGGGCACGCAATAGCTACAATAACTTGCAAAAACAAGACATTAAAACAACAAATACAGCAGGCACACACTCATACAACTGGTACAGACTGTCAGCTCATTTGCCGTATAAAGTGCAAAAGACCACAAACTATGCGGAAAACTATTGAACTTCGACCACGGCGTGAGCGCAAGCTGAGCTCCGCTGCGCTCGCGCTTTTTACTCGACGCAACAACAAACCGCCCTCGCGCGGCGCAAGCCATTGAAATGAATGGGTTTCATAGCGCAGCGCACACCGCGTCATAGCTTTAAAAAAGCCGCTTTACCATAATCACGTCGCAATGCTGTTAATGGTCTATAGCCACACTTCACATTTAAGCTTACGTAATTTAAAACAACGCTAACTTACCTTTGAAATAGCTGAAGACGGCGTGTAAGAACATTAAACTTCCTTAAAACAGTGTCCTGTAGATTTGTAAATTCCACCTCAACCTCTAATCTCTGAGTTTGAGCCAGTCTGTTTGCATGAAGATGAAGCAGGCGGTGCTGGTTCGTTCTAAATGTTCTAATATCCATATTTTACACGATCCATAAAATGCCGCGAAAAAACACGTTGCTAGTATCAAGTCACAAATATGCTAAAGACGTAAGACGGGTGAGACGCGGCAATGCATCCAATCAGAGAAACTGGTCTATTTTTATTAAAGAAAACATATATCAACTATATTTTCCTCATTTGATTATATTATAAGCCATGAAACATTCAATGTTTAATTTATTTTAATTATTTTTGATATATATTAAAGTAATAAAAAACTTTGTAGAGGGGGCACAACAACCTGTTCGGGGGGGCGCTGCCCGCGAACGCCCCCCCATGACGCCGGCCCTGATTGGCTGAAGCAGTGTTCAGTGTTGCCAACTCAGTGACTGTGTTGCTTGCCAACTTAGCGACCTTATTGCTACATCTAGCGACTTTTAGACTCATTTAGCCAAACTTAGCGACTGTTTGGATGAATATTAGCTTCACATCTGTACAGATAGGCTACTGTGTCTATTGTATTGGCCCATGAGTGCCGGGTGGCGCTGTCACGGTGAAATGTGCGTCTACCCTCTGTGCATGGAGTTGGGCAACGCAACATTTAGACTGTACAAGCTGATGCGTGGATTGTTTACATTTCAAAGGAGGAACAAACATTAAAAGAAGCTGGTTCGCTGTTATGTATGTGCATATTTTTACACATCTGATCCGGTGAGGCGTCAGTCATTCTCATATGCATACACAGTATCACGCAGTGTGATAATCGTGCAATACATTCGCCGAAATCCGGGAAGGACTGGTGCATCATATGCTCTCAAAATTGAAATTTGCCGTATAGCACTATAATCACACTGCGTGTTATTTGTATGCATTTCATGAGAATGGACATACACAGCGTAACTTACTTTTGCAGCGGGCACACCGGAGCAGACTTCAGCCTTTGGACGGGGTTCAGCTTCGGCCCAGTTTTAAACCCTGCATATTTGTAAGTGGTCCTCATTTGTAACGCTGATTTGTTGGCTGTGACCGTACGGGATTTTGTTTTACCGGGGTGAAGAAGCAACAAAATCACGCGGTAGGGTGTTGCAGCACAACAACCCACCCCAGGAAAGCAGTAATCTTATATATTATTAAAACAACAAATTATATTAGCAATAATAACATGAAATAATATGTATTTCTATATGCCGTGACATCACCGCACCGCATTTACATGCGTAGCTCGTCTTTTACGCTTCAGCTATGGTCAGAACTGCAGCCTATGTTGTGTCCAGTGCAGTGTACAGAGTAGACCCCGAAAGACTCACATAGGGGTGATACTTGTGGGGTGGTACAGACAGCACAGATAATGTTCATTTAAAAGTAAGTGGCTGTTTGTGTATGTCTGCAATTCATTGAACTGCCGCCTCATCGGATCAGATGTGTGAAAATACGCATATACATAACAGCGGACCAGCCTCTTTTAATGTTTGTTCCTCCTTTGAAATGTAAACAATGTACTCGAATCTCATCCACGCGTCACCTCGTACAGTCTAAATGTTGCTCCATGCACAGAGGGTAGACGCACATTTCACCGTGACAGCGCCACCCGGTACTCGTGGGCCAGTACAATCGACACAGTAGCCTATCTGTACAGATGTGAAGCTAATATTCATCCAAACAGTCGCTAAGTTTGGCTAAATGAGTCTAAAAGTCGCTAGATGTAGCAATAAGGTCGCTATGTTGGCAAGCAACACAGTCACTGAGTTGGCAACACTGAACAGTCCTTCAGCCAATCCCCTTTTTTTAAGCAAGTAAGCCCCACCCACTGACTAACATTGAATTTGCATACAAGTTGAAAATAAAAATAAACACGAAAATGAAAACGTAAATGAAAAAGAAAAACAGAACATGAAATTAAAACTTTACATTTTAATTTTGTCCCTATTATTGCTTGGGCATGAATAAAAAGCCTTTAAAAAAATGTATTTAAAGATTCCTTTTCAAGCTTGCCTTTTTATTTTAATATTGTCAGTCTTGACTCAAGATTATATTGAAAATGAAATGTCAAATCATCAATTAATTAAATTTTTCAATTTGGCCAGAATAATGCTTCATCACGTTAAAAATGAAAATGAAATAATTTAATATAATGTTTTAATTTTTATTTTAGCATTTCATTTTCAAATTTGGGACATATTTTGCGATTTTATTTTTTATTTTATAATTTAATTAATTATTTTATAATTTAATTAATTCTTTTATAATTTAATTAATTAATTTAAAAAAGACCAAAAAAACCTTCCATATTGATTGTGTTTACAGTTAACAATATAACATGTCTTCATGTTTCACGTGTAAAAAAACACGGTATTTTTCACACAATTTACTTATCTGTATAGCGCTGTTTTCACTGTCCTAAAAACGGGCTGATGTCTTCCTTGTTCTATGAAGTCCCTCCTTTAGAAATACGTATCAAGTTCTGATTGTGTAGTTTGTTTAGTGTGTTGTGATTTTATAGCAGCTTAGTTTGCCATTAGCTTAGTTTGTGACTGACGTATTTCTGTGGGCAGAGTTTAGTCAAAAACTGTTCTAGTGTTGTCATTAAAACAGGAAGTAGAGGGCTGGAGTCCAAACCGGCCGTTCGCTGTAGGGTTTGAAAGGCGAATTCTGTTAAAGAAAATATATCGCCTGGAAGTGAACTTTGAGCTTTATCATTTTACAAGTATTATTTATGCCATTATAGAAACATTACAAACTAACTAGGGTTTAAAAAAATGGGATCAGGAGGAACGTGACCTTTAAAGATGTCAAAGTTATATTTCCACACAATGTTCTTAACATTATGTCTGTAGGAAGATTTTATGTAAAAACAAGTAAAATATTTTGTGATTTGGAATTTTACAAGCATAATCACATATAGTAAAACTATAAGACTATACAACAAGCAACTGTATAAATGTGCTTTTTAAGTAAATTAATAAAAAATGTTGGAGTCCATATATAAAATATCGGAGTGTAGACTGCAAACTTTAGTGTCGTCGTCACATCTGAGCCCAGTGTGAGACACTGCTGAAACTCCAGCTGAAACTGTCTTTTGGCTCTATATTAACCTTCATTGATATCTAAGAAAAGGCACAATGTGTTTTCTAGCAAAGCTAACAAAAACGCAATGGCTGTTTGATTAATCGTGTTTTATAAATTAAAATGCTTTAAGCTGTCAATTCAGTGCAAAGTGCCTCGGGGCAGAAACTGTGTCACTGTGGGAAAGTAACTGACAAGCCATTTATGCTATTGGCTCACATAAAGACTGTCAGACTCACATCTGTTTACTGTGACTGTATGCTGGCAATCACAAACACTTTTACTTATACCACCTGTTTGTTGCAAATACTCAGGCACAGCCCTCAATGCTCTCCAACATGGTCCTGTGAGAACAAGCTCATCTCCATTGATGGACAACACAAGGAAGAGAAAAGAGTCAAAAGACACAACCATTCATCATCCGTTTGATCCCTTGTGGGAAAAACTCTTAATTCTGGGTGACAGGGATCGAACTAAAAAACAACAGCAAAACTGAGCTAATTTTCCTTTTTGTCCTGCGTACGATGGCCTATTCATTCCTCTCCATGGTTGGTACAAATTGGGCAACTGTGGACCCTTTTTTTGCACAGCGCGAGACGTAAGGTGAAGCAGGGTTGTGATCTCAATCGTGCGTTGATGTGAGCAAAGTTAATCCCTCATTGGTGCCAATGTGACCCGAAAAAATCGGCTTAAAGTGGCTCCGTTAAACTGGACACAGTTTTGCCATTCAAAGGCGGCAACACACCCCCTTCCCACCCCTTCCTCTCCTCCTGTCCTCTGCCCTCCTATCTGCCACCCACATACACTAGTATCAGAGCATTAAGACAAATACATTCATAACCCTGTTTTATTAAAGACTTGGGGCCCCTGGGTGTTGTGTAGGGGCCCTGGGGGGCCTGGTGAGACAGTGGGGCGATTAGGATAAGCCTTCCCATGAGGGACATGGACACGGCACAGCAGCCACTGGTCCCTAAGATGTCCGTTCCCCTCCCACCTCGAAACCTAATCCTCTATTTCATGCACATTAGCCCTGTGTAAACGGTCCGCCAGGCTGCCTTTACAGTGAGAGCTGTGCTGTAAAGGATGGTATAGGAATACTCAAAAGCATTTTTAGTACAAAAGTGGGAAAAAAACTACTTTACAACCTTTTTTTGCATATTATACACAAAAGAAATAAAAATACGATTGACAAAACTGTTTTTGTAACTTTATGGAAATTTACAAAATATTAAAAATTATTGAAAACTCACTTCACATGTCTGAATAAGAAACATTGAATAAATTTGAAACCATGAACAGATTCATATTCAAGCTTTACGCATTTATCCAATGGAAACAATAAAGCAACTCATCATTGAGAAGCAATAATATAAAAAGTGGCATCAATACCTTTTGGAAGAGAAAGAAAGGATTGTTTTTTATTTTTAAGGATGTGATTAATGGATAAATAAGGGAATGAGTATATAATAGTTTAATGATTCATTCATGCCTTCATGATTAACGCATTAGGATGTTTGTTCTCACTTTTCACATTAACAGCTTTGTGGTTACGTTCTTCAGTGCTGATTCACATTAAGAGTATTCATGATGAGGTCTGATCTGTGTATATAAGTGCTTATGCCTCTATGTGTCTTGACTGTTTCTGATCAGCGTGTTTGAAAGTTGTGTGTGGGCTTGTGTGATGTGTTTTGAATCATTAATAGACCTAGCATGTGTGCG
Source organism: Paramisgurnus dabryanus (assembly GCF_030506205.2). Classification (NCBI taxonomy): domain Eukaryota; kingdom Metazoa; phylum Chordata; class Actinopteri; order Cypriniformes; family Cobitidae; genus Paramisgurnus; species Paramisgurnus dabryanus. The sequence continues at coordinate 21,173,987 of NC_133348.1, read as the reverse complement.
CTAGGGCTTTGCCAGTCTCTAATGTATAGCTATAGTTCACCTAAAACCATTTAAAAACATAGACATTGTTGGGATTGGGGGGGGGTGACTAGGACTGGTGTCTACAATCGTGTGACAGAGACGAGGGGAATGGGCACGAAACGCATATTATGGGAAACAATTATGATTGTTTCCCAGTTCCCATGAATTCTAGTGGTGACCTTGTTCAAAAACAAATTTCTAAATTCTTTTTCCTTTACTCATGTTGTTCCAAAACTGTAAAAAATTTAAATACAGTAAAACTTACTTCTCCGTTTGTTATTCTTTAAAAAACAGTCAAGTAATACACATTTGTAACAAGGTATGGACCAGCATGAACTATTCCTTTAAGCCAGTGGTTATCAAACTTTTTCCGCGTGCGGCCCCCCTTGTGTACGGTGCATTCCTTCGCGGCCCCCCCAAAGAAAATTTATGACAAAAACTGTTCTAAAATTTAACATTTTAATTAAACAAAACATATTAAGTTATACAAAGTAGTGCTGTTGGTTAGTAGCCTTATTTTTTTAGGTTTAATTACACAGAATTCATGATAAATGAATGTATTTTGTAAAATGTCATAAAACCGGGGCACCCTTGGCACTATCTCGCGGCAGCCTTGGGGCCCCGGACCCCAGTTTGAGAACCACTGCTTTAAGCCAGATTGCTGTGTGGAAAGACAGATGCCTGTACTGGTTGTCATTTAAGCTTGTACATTGCTGTACAACGTCAGTGTAAACTGTACGTCTGTGTGTGAAAACTCACAATTTTGTTTTGTTGTGGTCTGGAGTCTGAGATGCTCTTGAAGTTGAGGCCTTTGTGTTGATGCCTTTTTTAGAGTCTGAGGGTGAGAGAAAAAGTTGGGATTGACACAAAAGGCAAACCCTTTTAAAACCACTTCAGAGAAGCAGCATCTATACAACCACTGAAAAAAATGTCTGCAGTTCATTCTGGTTAATACTTTACTCTGAGAATACACAGTGAAAATCCTTCTGTCAGTCATTGCTTTACTGCTAATACCACAAAAGCCACATCATTATATGTGTTTGAGTATTATATGTGACCCTGGACCACAAAATCATAAGGGTCGATTTTTTATTGAGATTTGCTGAATAATTAAAGCTTTCCATTGATGTATGGTTTGTTAGGATAGGACAATATTTGGCCGAGATACAACTATTTGAAAATCTGGAATCTAAAAAAACCCTAAATATTAAGGAAATCACATTTAAAGTTCTTCAGTTAAAGTCTTAAGCACTGCATCCACTCACAAAAATAAAATGTTTTGATATATTTACGGTAGGAAATTTACAAAATATCTTAACGGAACATGATCTTTACACAAATATTTTTTTGCATAAAGAAAAATTATAATTTTGACTTTTTGAAATACTATATTTTTGGATATTGCTACTAATCACAGTCTATGCTACATTAAAAAAACTTCTTGTAAAATTTACACTGTAAAAAATTAGCTGTAATTATGCAGCTGGTTGCCAGTAACTTACTGTGATGTTAATTTAACAAACTGTTGCCAGTAAATAACATAAAGGTAAAATCTAATGTAAGTTACTGGCAACCAGCTGCCAGCAATACTGTAATTTCTACAGAATTTTTTTACAGTGAAAAAAATCCTTGTACCAATTTGCATGAACTTTTTAAGTAAAATATACTGCTTTTTTAAAGTACAACTGACCTACTAAAATAAACCAAATAAAATCTACTTAATAATGCATAAAAAATTAATTAAATAAATAAGAAAGAGTCACTTAATTATTTATATTTTAGAAGTTAGATTTATTTTATTCGTTTAGGTAAAGTCTATTACTTTTTAGAATATTGAAGCATTGCTGTCCTAAAAATATTAAATAAATCTTATTTACTGATGGTATATTACAGTTTGTTATTTTCTGTAACATAGTTGTATGGACTTAGTTACTCATAGTGTTATAAATGGCATAAAAACACAAATTTCTTGACTCATGAGTCATTGATTAAACTTGATTCTCCACAGAAATGCACCCAAAACTGTGTTTTTGACATGCATTGTCAGTACTGTGGAGGGAATGCAATAAAATGTTCTGAACAGGGTTCATGTAAAGAAACACTGATTACCTGAATGGTGACTTCACAAAATTATCATTTACAACAACATAACATCAATAATATAAGAGCTTAAACCTTTATGACATTTTATTAACAAAAATGTAAGTAGTTAAAGTCCTATAAGTTCTTATTCTGTGAATAAAAAAAATCAAAATATTCAGGCGCAAAGGATTGTGTATTAATTATCCTACATGTGCAAATAAATTTAAGTTAATTTTACTTATGGATTTTATACGCTTAAGTAAAATTAACTCAGATTTTTTACTTAAACGCGCTAATTTATAAATAATTTTATCGAAAATTATTTTAGGATTATGTGCAGTGACTACACACAGTTCATTTTGTACATGAATTAATTGTGTATTTATCACCATTTCACTTAGGAAAATCTAATTCTCAATAAATGTTAATATTACTACAAATTATGAGGATTAATCTATGTTTTACACCAAAAATGTTGGGTTTTCACTTTTCAGTGTACAAATATACCTGTGCTACTTTAGACTGTTTTTTAGACTGGTTTTGTGGCCCAGGGTCACACAACACACGCCACTTATGTCACAAATATTATTATATCAATGTCATTACGTTACATACAACAATTTATGATTTTTGATGATTTCAAAGCCAGTTTTAAAATGAACTCTGCATTATATTTAAACAGGTTGGGTTTTGTCAAGTTTATTTAATATCCAAGTGGAAAGAGGTTTAGATCACAATAACCAAAGACATGTTGCACAAACATCTTGCCACTAGTGTCTAAAAACTCTTTCATTGTAAACTCTACATAATTTAAAAAACGTTTTGATTTAGCATTTTCTGTAAATCATTCTGTAATTGCTTATATATTATTGTAGCTTATGCAAAGACTATACTTGATTACATCAAAAGCTTTTTTGGAGGCACTGTATAACACAAAAGCATAGAGTGTAATTGTCATAGTCTTTCTAAAAGTGTGTGTATGCCCACTCGTATTACAAACACAGAAATCTCATCTTGAACTCATTTACTCTCTACAGTTGAACTGACAGCGATCTGATGCCTGGCCAACTTTGAGAGGGAGAGGGAGAGAGAGAGGGAGAGAGAGAGAGACTAAGAGATCAGAGAGAAAGTAAATGTGTGAGTGTTCGACCTAAGGCAGCGTGCCATAAAGTGAGATTAGTGCTCGTAATCTTCTGAAGCATGCGTGTGTGTGTGTTTGTGTGTTTCTGGGGTTAGTCTCTTTGGCTTTTGCCGTCTCACCCAAACAAATGTCAAATCTACCCTGCCTTTTCCAGAATATATCAGCAGACCATACAAATGCAACATGTGAAACACATTTTCTGGACTGTTCTATTTTCCTGTTTTTACCCTGGCAATAAAATGAAAAAAAAAAAAGTTTTGGAGAAAATAGGCTCTTTCTTGAGTAAATTATAAAATACATTGACTAGCAATAGGCTACATGCTGTATAGGGTTTGTATAGTAAAGGCAACTATTATGTTGAAATTAGAGGCTTGTTTGTGTAATTACAACAAGACTACACTGTAAATAGATGGCTTCCCAGTTATCTATCCGTTCTCACACCCAGAGACAGAAAACATATTCGTGAAAAGAGAATTAATCTAGGACAAAGATCAATTTAGCCGTATTGCTCTGTTGAAGAAAGACTTTTACTGGGAAGCATGCAATGTTTTTCTTCCCAAACAAACTGGGAACATACTTTAACAACATCAGATCACTTTAGACTGGATAGAAAGCTTCTTGATACACTGTAATGATGAAGAGAGAGGAAGGTGAAGATTTTAAGGAGAACGAGAGAGGGGGGAAAGATACATCTGCAGTTATATCTCTGTCTTACTTAGCTACTCCTACAAAGTCCATGAAGTATTACCTCAAAAACATTTTTATTTCAGAAAACAACTAAAGACAAAACTCCTTAAAAAAATAAGATATGTTAGGGGGCTTTTATTTTATTTTTAAGATAGACTGAAATTTTGATAATATCCTTTTTATTTCTCTATAAATTTGATACAGCTTTTATCTAATACTAAAGTGCAGGGAATGAATTTGGTTCAGTTTGTGCTGTAGTAAAGTTTCAGTGCAGTTTATTGTATGGGACAGACTGCCCCCTATCGGTTTATATGAGGAATAAATGCTGTCAATAGATGGAGTTGTGGTAAGCAATAAGCAGATAAGCCGTTTTTAATATCAATTTATATTCGCAAAACAATTGTATGTGAATTTTCACATAGTCCCTGCTTTCAATTTTGATTAACATCGTTTTCTTTTAGATATGCATTTTATAACATAGTCTCTACGACATTACACGAGTATTTAACACATAACAGTTTGTTAAGTTAAGCTATTGTGAGGTTTATATTTCAGATTTTGAAAGATGAACCGCGGAGGAAGTAACTTATATATAGAGACGACCTGCTGCTCTCACAATGATGCTTTTGTCGCGTCAAACAATCCTCATTCATTTTCCCACTAATGAATGCGCATTGTATATAATATACCTTTGTTTCTGCAGGGCATCGCGAAGTATCTCCAAAAATATGATACTCTTGAATTAGGACGTTTTTCCTAGTGCAGCATACTTTGAACCACACTGCACAAAACCCCCAACGTAAGCTTTGTAATGAACTATTTGCATTAATGTGTAGAAAACTGAGCCACGTGAGCTCCCGCTGAGAGGAACTTCCGGTGATCTGACGTGCAACTTCTAACCAACAATGCAAAATTATTTCTTTGTAAATACCTTCTTTCGCTCACAACTCCTTAACTTCAAATAAAGAGCCAACCGCAAATGAAAGTTTAATGGTGTTCCTGTGGCTGTTTTTTGAAGCTAGCCCTGACGTAGTCTTTAGTCACAGGGGATACAAATAATGGCGTAATTGAGAACAGACATGGAAATCTCATGTTAGGAGCTGGCATGCACACAGTTTCTGTGGGGGCTTGCAGATGGACTCTGATGTTGAATTAACTTAATTCAATACAGTGTTACAGAAATCGTTTCCTTGGTATATTTCAGTTAATCATGGTAATGCATTCTCATGTCTTAACTTAATGGGAAAAGACCAATCGGCCTGCAGAGATCCTGAAGTATCTGTTAGCATTCTTATTCATCAAATTCTATGCATTATTATTTTTGCTATATGTTTGGTACTGCTAGAGGATAAAAATGACACACTTTGCCCTTAAAACTGTTTCTTATTTCCCAAATGGTCTTCTTCAAGAGCTCCAGAAGAGATTTGGACAATGTCACACATACTGTGCTTCCTTAAATATCAAAGTCTTCCTTCAAGATGAAAATCAATATTCTTATAAAAGTCTTTCAAACTTAAAACTGAGAACTTCAAACCTGTTGAACTATGAAAACGTAATACAGACACAGTACGCATACATGCTCATACATGCAGAAGATGCATGTGCATCTCTATTATCTGCTTGACCATAGAAACCCTTTGGGATTTTACACTCTCTATCTCCCCCTCTCCTCTCTCTCTCTCTTTACAGAGTCATAGATAAGTCCACAATGTCTCACTATTCCCTGATAGCCACGTCTCTCTGTTGTCTGTCTCCTAAAGATACATTTCTGCACGCCATTTAAAACTTTACCTTTGAACAAGCATTTACTTCTCACTTGGTGCCAGTACCGCCGCTCCCTGTACGCAGTTTGCGTAGGGCACCAACTCCCACGGGGGGCACCATCTTGGTTGCTCAGAAAATAAAAAGTTTCAATTAGTATAAATATGGATCACAACAATATGTAAACAAACTATATGACATTATATACAGCATTTTGCAGTGAGTAAGCAGATGACGCGCACCCATTTGGCCAGCAGCGGCCCTGCTTACATCTGACAGGTCATTCAGGATAGCAGCACTATTCATTAGAACAAAGACAGCTCATTGCAACTCTTCTCACAGCCGTCTGGTGGCTGTGAGAGACAAGGAGACCGTGAGAGATGGTCTGGTCTGAAGTGCCAGGGACGGGTGACGTACAACAGCTACAAACAACACATCCAACAGAGAAGATAAGAGAAGACTGCTCAGTAACATGCGCACACACACACGCACGCACACACACTATCTCTCTCTCCTTTACACATATTTTCTATAATTCTTCAGTCCTAATTTTTGAAAAACTAACTGTCAGCTTTAACGTTTGAGCCAACATTGTGGACAATGCAGAAATCTTTTTAATTCTGACAGATGAAGAAAAATACTGAGGGAGGAAAGCCAATTTGGTGATTTGCTGTTTGTTTTTTTGTGAAAACTTCCTGTGTACCGTTTATCTCAATCTTAATTTCTATAATGCTCTTCCTGTTTTTCCGCTGACTAATTTATTGTCTTTGTCCTATTTCTGGTCGCACTTGATTTTCCATTCATACTTCCCCCTTACGGTTCTTAGAACTTGTTTTCTGCCTTCTGCTTGTTTACCTCACAGTGCTTTTAAATCTTTAAAAAAATCCTGTAGTCTTTTTTTAGGCCAAAATTTTGTCTATAGTAGTCTGTATTTAACATTTCCACTTAATATTTTTTTTTCTCTGCCTCTCTCTCAGTGTTGGTCTGGTTGAGATGAAATGTGATCTGTGCCTGATCTCCATACTGGGGGGTCTAGGTTGTTGGCTGGCCTGAACTAAGACTATAACCGACTCTAGTCTGTGATATCCAACTGATTTATGATCAGCACTTCCTGCCTTGAGCCTAACCTGCAACTTTAGTACCAAACAAGCAAAACTTGCCAGAATACCTTTAATTGTTCCAGGGCCACTGAAATTTTGGTCGAAATGCAGTGTTATTCTGGCATTCTCCTTTCAAACTTCTATCTATTTACCATCTTATGTTCTTATAATAGAACCTCGTATTTGTCATTACATGTAGCTTTATGCATTTACTTGTCATGCAAATCATCTCTCGTCTCTGGTTGGTCTGTCAGTTGTCTCTAAAAACACTCTCTGTCCTCATGGTCAGCGTCCATCTCGATGCTCCATAAACGAACCTTACCCCGACCCTCAGGGGTCGGAGGTCGAAACAGCGTAAACACAGAGACAGGCTGACGGGCCCATCATTCATGCAGCACCCATAAGAGTCAAGCTGGAACACCCATCATCCCACATCCTGCTGAACGGAACCGCATATGACATAATTCATGAGGGACCATCTCTATTCCCCCACACAGCTTCCAAATAATCCAAAAGTAGTTGAACCGCCCAGCATGTTTGCGAAACGTTGGCCTAACAGCCATTCCCGTATCCCTCAGAGAGATGTGTAAGATCTGTGATTCATTCGGATTCGGCCTGCTCGGTGTTTGGAATGCTGAGCACAGAATAGGCTTCAACTAAATGAATGTTCTGGCAGTCCACTGTCCTGGTTTGGAGACAGGGGGCTGAAGAGTATGGTAAAGTCATTGCTTATAACTGACAAGCTCCGAGATGTTTTACTAATACACGAGAGAGACGTTAAAAAGGAAAGTGTAAAATACCATATGCATGCAGACACATTTGGACTACACTGTCAGGAAAAGGTACAAAAGCTGGCACTGGGATGTAACTTTGAGGTACTAATAAGCACCCTTTACATATAAATGTGTACTTTTTGAAAGGGTACTGCCCCAGTGACAGCTTTTGTATTTGGAGCGTATCCCAAATTAGGATTTCTATTATTTGTAATGACTGAGGACCTTCTCAAATCCAAGTGCCAATCTTACTCCAAAAAAGAATAGAAAAAGCTTTGTTTCTTTTATTTACTAACCACTTTTGCCTTTGAGGACAACCCCTAAAGAGTATTTGTTAGATTAAAGCTCACGTAACACCAGTCCCGGCGCCATGGGCGGGCTTTAGGGGGCCGGGCCCGCCCTGTGAGTCACCAGTGCCCGCCCTGGACGAGCCTAAGGTCTCCCTTCACCTGTTCACCAGCTTCATGTTTTTATCAATAGGCCACTGTTATTAATTAAAAGTTATTGTTTTGTACATATATAACTCCTGAATAAAAAAAAAAATGTGTTTGGTCTGATTTAAAAAAATATATATTTTAAACGTATTTTATTGGTTTGTCAATAGTGAGCGCGGAAATGTTTGGTTGTTTGCTAAGCACCCCCGCTTAAAGTTAAGACACGATTGAGGGGTGCTGCTGCGGTTCTGCTGTTATCTTTCAACAATTTTCGCTGCTGAAACAACAAAACAGTCAACGTTGCGTCTAAAATGTAAGTGGCTTAATATTAATTACTTGTTTAGTGAACTGTCATTAAATGTCACATTTTCAACCGTGATGTGATGCTGCTTAACTGTATCATGTTATTAAAAACTCCACATTTTTACCGCAGTATGTTTAACACACTTTGTTAACTCACTTTGTGTTTGCTGCGCCTGTTTGTTTAACTTTGCGTTATTACATTATGCACTGCAATGATGCAGAATCATTATCGTGTTTTGGTGATTGTTATTGGCGTTTTTATAAGCTACTTCTTCGGTCGAGCAAGTAAAATTCTCTTTCACTTGGCCTTTTAAAAAATCCACTTGTCTCTGACATTAAGCAGACAAGCGTTGATGTCGAGCCCTGCGCGACATGTTCTATTTGCGTTTAGACTGCTTCAGTAGGCTAGGTCCAATCTTTACGACTTCTCCGTTGTATTGCGTTAATGGAGAGGTATGTGATTTCTTCCTCGCTTTTTTCCCATTTAATTCATAATAAATAATATTATGCATTGCAGTGAGGTTAATCTCATGTGTGCCCCCCCTGAAAAAATTAAATGCCCGGCCGTGAATTTGTGTCTGGCGCCGGGTCTGCGTAACACACACTGTTTCTGCATTTCTAATGTTAATCTGGAGTACATAGAGTAGTATGACATCCTTTATATCTCCGAAGAGTCTTTAGTTTAATCAGATTTATAAAAGAAAGATTAGCTTTACTGAATCTTTCCGATAACGTACGAAAAAATGAAGGAGGAGTTATACCGCGGGAGGAGCGAGTACGAGTCATTCAACACTATACAACACTGTTTTAACTTATGATTCACTACATGTTCGTGTCATTTATATAATATGCACGCGACTATTTCCAACATAAGACAGAAGTCTTACTTACCATATGCAACATGTCATGACCCGGTTGGGAAAATCCACCGCATCAAACACACACGCAAAACGCCGCTGCTATCCCGGATAATAAACTATATCCATTGTTTTCATAAGGCTGGATTTCTTCTCCTTACATCCAAAAACACACTTCATCTTTCGTGCCATTGTTGAGTTTTGAAATTAAACAAAGCTGAGTGGCGTGATAAGAAGTTTGCAAGCTCTAGCGTCTCCCGCTGATTGACGAGTGGGCGGAGTTTTCTGGAGGAAGTGCCCATATAAAAAAAGTGATACGTATAGAAAACCCCTGAAACGTCAGTTGGACCTGTAATCGAAAAAAACTTTCAGAAACTTGTACGAACCCTGGCGAAGTGCATTCGGCACAGAAATACTCCAATTGCTTTTTTGACACTTTGCATACGTTTAGCATGAGGAAACAACTCTATAACTCTGTTAATAAGTCAGAATGCTTGAAACACCATTGAACCCCCCCTTTTAGGTGGGACGTTTTTTAGCACATACCTTTAAAGGACAACTGGGAGACTATAAAACAAGTTACTGTATTTGCAAACTCACATTACCTGAGAGATTTGGTGACTCAAATTCATTATGAATAAAATAAACACAGATTTATTTTCCCACATAAAACCAGCTAAAAAAATTTAAAAGTTGTATGTGCACAAACACAGAAATCTCTGTGAAAACACTATGAAAGGTAATTTCATACATAATTTGATTCATAAAGGGTTTACAGTGTCTTATAATTGGGCACAAATGCTAACTGTGTCTACCAATCATTTATAAATTGCTAGTTTGTCGCTGCTATTTCCTTCCAATTAAGCTCAATCGCATTTGTAACTGAAGCCTTTATCGCCTACTTGTAGATGTTTTGAGGCTGTAATTGGCTAATGGCTATTTTACCCAGAGTTCAACTCTCATCCTGTGGCAGCGGGCCGATGTTCAATTACACCCATGTGGGACTACTCGGCAACGGCTTGGGGGGGTCAGAGGGGTCATTACCCTGACAACCAAAGATTAATGGGGTGTTTACCTCACTTGGTGAATGAGCGGTGTGTGGATCTGTCAGCACAGATTCATACACAACACTCACTCTCTCTCTCATTCACACGATAGTGAACACTTTAACAGACGTGTCGGATCGACCATATCCTTCTGCCACAAGCAGATACGGGATATCTTTAAGCAAACAATGATGACATGAGCTAACACAGAACACCTTTATCACCTGTTCATAGATTCACACTTACACATCCCTAAGTAAAGTCAAGCCTTAATTCCTAGTTTGCAAGTCTTTGATCTCTTGCTAATGACTGACTGTAATAAACACGTGTTAGATGCGTCTTCACTTGTAGCATGTTCGCTGATGTTTATGTACTTATATGTGGTGTTTGTTTACTGTAGATGTGATCTGTTTGTGCAGGTGCTGGGGAAGTATTAACATGCTGTTACGTCTCCTTTCTCTGTCTGTAACAACGATGACCTCTCACCCCGCAACGACTCACGAGTGGTGATGGGGTGAACATTAAGACAGTAATGTTTTAAGTAAACTATTGCAAGTAAAGTATGTGATAACTTACTTAATGATGTGATATGCAATACTATGCTTTATGTTTATAAAATCTATTTAAACTTATTGAATGGAATTTTCGTTTTATTGTGTGAAGTAAATCAGTGTGCCGTAACATTTTAATTTGGGTAATTTTATCACTAATATTTCAGAGTTTACATTTGCTCAGACATAGTGTCACACGCTTATGCTGCACATTGCACATTGTACTGTACATTGTTAAAGTGAGAGTTAATTAAAATCCAGGCAGCCAAAAAAAATGTTGATTATTTTGAAGTTGTGCTTTATTCAAATGTAATTTAAATATGAAATTTTCCATACATAACACAGTTGGCTTTATTAAAGGTGCATTGTGGGACTTTAATGCTGAGTTCATGATTTTAGCCCTGATTTTGACTCGAAGACAGGTTATGAGAAATCGCAAACAAATGCCCAAAATCGATGCATATATGCACGCAAATGACACTCACACAGTGTGATTGATCAAAACGTGAGAATCGCCGACACCCGTCAGATATCTGGCATGCTACATATCTGAACCTGTCGGCATGTCATGTGAAATGTGTTTTAACTGAAAATAACATTGGTGATGACCTACAGCCAATGAGAGAGCACCATACAGGGCAGCTGGATGTTTGGGGAGGAGTCTACCCAACCATTTCCTCCTTCATAATCTTTATTTCTACTTCTTTCTGCTGCAAATGAGCACACATGCAATTTGTATGGTAAGCTTCTTGTGGGCTACCATTTTTAATAATAATCCCAGTCTCACGTGGGAACTCCGGTCGCTGTTTCCTCCGCGTCACTTCTCGTGTGCGTTTGGTTGTGAGACGTAGTTTGCGGACCAGGACAAAGTTGTCAGCAATTCTTCTTATGGTAAAGTCATGCAAACCCCCTGTCACCAATCCATCATGCATTCTGAAAACAGCAGCGACTGAACACTACCCCAGATAGTCACGCAGTGTGAAAGATCTGTGTGTCACGGCTAGTCCGTGTCATGTTTTGTGTATTGCACTGATCCGTCTCACCTGGACACTCATTGACTCATTACGCCAATACACTACACCTGTCTTGTGTTTAATTGTCTTAGTATTTATATGCCTTGTTTCTGTCACACCGGTTGCCGGATTATTGTCATTACAACCCTGTCTGTTCCCTGTGTTGGATGTTCCTGTTTTCCTGTGTTCCTGTATTCACCATGTCAGCCCTCATGTTTTTATTATTAAATGTTATTTATTTTGAACTTTGCGTTTGCGTCCTGTCACTCCTACCCAGTCATGACAGAATAATCCGGCCAAACTGGACGCAGCAGGTTCACGGAGGGCGGCTCCCCCAGGAGTTTCGTCGAGGGGGAGTAGTGACATCGGGGTTCATTCTCCATCAGCCCCGATGTCTCTTGGGGACCACCGTGAGCGATCGGTCGCTCCTGCGAGCATGCGGGAGGAGGATCGGCCCAGGCGGTCCCCCAACGGTTGAGTCGTCGTCGATGGTCCCTCGGAGGACCACCGTCCCGCTCGTAGGGGGATCCGGAACGGACCACGCCCGATCATTTCCCCGGGGTGGCTACCGAGAGAGGGTCTCCGTTTCCGCGAGGGGATGGGAGATGACTTCCGGGGGCAGCTGATTGTCGACGATTCCCAGGAGGGGGGTAATTCGTCTGCCTCGGTTCTCGGAGCGATCGCTCCGGTTCTCCTGGCGCAGTCCGGCCAACCGTTCCTGTTGGTCTCATCCTGGCGGCTGCCGCCTTCGCCAGGGTCCCCAAGCCCTCCACCCCTCCCTTGGACTCTCGCTACCAGTCTTTGTTTTTGTTTTGTGTTTATGTGAGTGTCTGGTAGCCACTCGTAGAGGGAGGGGTTATGTCACGGTGTTTTGTGTCTGTTCTACATTGTCATCACCTGGACACTTGTTAATTATCACATCATTCATTCCACCTGTGTGTCATTAGTCTTTGTGTATTTATACCAGTGTTTGTGTCACACTCATGGCCGGATCAGTGTCATTGCAACCATGTCTGTTCCCTGTTTTGGATGTTCCTGTGTTTTGTTACCTGTTACCTGTTACCTCCTCATGTTATTATTTCAGTTTTATCATTAAATGTTATTTATTTTCCGAACTCAGCATTTGTGTCCTCACTTCACCTCCGTGTCGTGACACTGTGACCCGACTAGTTTGAAAAACATGCAGTCTGAACTCGGCATTAGTGCCATCTAGCAGTGAGACTGTGAATTGCAACCAACCAGACATGGGGACTTGTGACTTGGTGACTTGGACTCAAATCGACTTGAGTCGCTATTTTTGTGACTTGTGACTTGACTTGACAAAAAATAAATACTTGAGACCTGACTCGGACTTGGAAGTTAAAGACTCGGGACTTGACTTGACTTGACTTGAGACACGATGACTTGAATGACTTGAGTGTTAATCACATCATGTTTTCAGTTTGAATATAAAATATATAAACTATTTAAAAAAATGAAGTTGACCCAGCTGGAGCGCAGGCTGAGAATGGCGTTGTCATGACTGAATCACGACACTATCATCAGTTATGCCCTCTCGTACTTTACGCACACCACGCTCACTTAGAACAGATATCAACATGTCAGCCGGAGGGGTAGCGGGGGTCATCGCTTTCAGCTTCAACACGATGGCAAAAGACAAACAGTGCGTTGCAAGACATGCAACATTAAAATCACGGACAGCCAGACGACAACCTCTAATTTCGTCCGTCATTTGAAGGTTAGTTGTTAGTTAGCTAATGTAATAATAGCTAAAGTAGCCATTAATTCATCATACCGTGTTGGGGACAAATGGTGGCCAAAATTATTTTGATTTATTTAAAAAAAAAATACTTCCTGTGATCTGAGCGGTACAAGACTTGGCTACTGTGTCTAAGTTTGCCACCTGAACACACACAGAGAGAAATTACTGGATTCTACAATGTTAGGGCCAGTTCACATATCACGTCTTTTGCGCGCTCAAGTTAGTTTTTTCAAATGTAGGCACGCGAACGGAAGAGATTACAATTTTGTTTGATTCCATGATGTTTTTACTGAACAGTATTTCTTTATATCTTAATATTCTATATATCTTTATTAAGATCAGATTCTGCAGGTAAAATTACAATAATAAGGTGACATGACTTGACTTGGACTTGACTTGACCTACTACAGGACTTGACTTGACTTGACTTGACATAGCCTGTGACTCGACTTGACTTGACTTGCCCAAGAAAAAAAATACTTGGGACTTACTTGAGACTTGAAGGTTCAGACTTAAGACTTACTTGAGACTTGCACATGTGTGACTTGGTCCCATCTCTGCAACCAACAGCTCAGTCCACATCTCACCCCTCCCTTTTGAAACGTACAGTGAAGTTATGGTAGCCGCAACAAGACAAACACGTTATCGTCTAAAACAACGTAGTAACAAAACGCAATCTATAGAAGATCTTAATGCCCAATTCCGATTTGTTGTCAATATATGATTTTTTTTATTACATCATCAAAAGTGAATCATCCAATATCGGCATTTGCACTTAACACTTGGCAAAACAATTCAAGTCAGACATACTGACCCAGAACAGCTTCCCAGATAGCAGACGGACTCGGCCCGAATGTGGCCTCATGATGGCACTGCTGGCGTGCTGCCGGCAACGGCATGCAACATGTCAGCCAAGTATGGGCCAGGTGTGGCAATGATGGCACTGGATCCATGATGGCAGATAACATTTGGGCCAGTTGTGGGTGGGAGGTATGTGGCCCAGATCAGTGTAGTGATTGTGGTCCAGATCAGTCTAGTGATTGTAAGCCACATTTGAAATACTGTGATTTATAATAAATAATTATACAAATTGAAGGATTTTCAGGCTATCTTAATCTTAATGTTAATTCAACCTTTATTAAATAAAATGTTAGTTTTGTATTAAAAGAAGCTAATATATTTGGACATGTTTGTCTACATTTTAATCACATAAAAGTGCCTTCAGATCATGGGTCAAGATTATTTTGTTCAAATGACCCTGAACTTCCAGAAGATTTTTTTCTGAATTTAAAATGTTTGATAACGTTACTTTGAGAAGCATCATGGATCGATTCGATTTAAACTTGGTTTTGCGTGATTTTCATTGTAGCAGGAGTTTATTCCTGCTGCAGATTTCTGACTTCAATGACTAAGTAAAACTATCATTGTGTACAATCAGATGTTAGATACTGTAGAAATACACGATATGTTTCACTGTGCTTTTGCATGCCGAAGTGTTAAAAAATATCAAATCATTGTGTCAGTTAACCTTCGCGTTACGTTAAGGATGCGCAGTTTATTTATGCAGTGCAACAAGAACCTACACGCGGATGACATCAAAGTACTGCGAGAGCGACTGGAATGATCATGGGCAGGATTCTGATTTCAAATCGCTCTCGCGGTATTTTAACGTCATCCGTTGGTCAGTTCCTCCAACGCAGCATTACGTCGAACACCTTGTCAGAAATTATTGAGATGGCCAATCAAATCAAAAAAGGCGAGTGTCACTGGCCAATCACATAACAGAAGACGAGCTTCCTGTTAACGCAAGCCGAGCGGCGGCCAATCAAATTAACCAATAGGCGGGTTTACCGCCAGGAGAAGCAGTTACGCCGCGTCAATCAATAATAACGGACACGGATTTCAAAGGCAGCAGGATGAGAGTTAACTAGTAAGTACCTGAACTTAAATATTTAAACTTTTCCAATCATAAGAATGTTTTTGTTTAAATGTCTAACAAACGTTTAAAGGGATGCAAACGTTAACGTGATTCCTGTTTAATGTAATGCGTTATATTGTCCGTGTGACATTTAAATTGATATTAAATTAGCTGTTTTCTATAAGGTTAAGAGTTACTGTGATCATATTATAATGAAGTAATCGAACTTGGTTATCTGGTCTTCCTGATGTTAGAACATTTATTTAAAATATATATATATATATATATATATATATATATATATTTAAAATGTATTTCTGTAATGTTTAATTTTATTTTTTTGTGAAAGTGTATCAGGTCTGTTTTCATCAAGACATGAAGACTCTGGAGTGGGACAAGAGAAGGATGGTGGGGTGTTATTCCAATAGACACATTAAGGTAAATTAAATATTTTTGGCCCATGTTTGCATCTTTGTGTTTATATATCAAAAGATTGCTCTGTGATTTCAGTGAAAGCTGATAAATACAGAGGGGCTGGACAGTGGTTTCATTGATTAAGTTAGTAAGAACTGACCATAGCCTAACATTAATTTAGTTACCCGAATTGCATTGTTGAATACAAAGGAAAATAGTAAAAATACAAATATTTTGAATATGGAATACTGTGAAATTATTTTCTGTTAATCATCTGCTGTGTTTGCTTCAGGTAAAGAGGTGGGACAATGATGCTGACAGGACAGGAGGAGGTGACATTCAGGTTAGTGACAGTACATCAGGGCCACCATTTAATTTAATGTTAATTTGTTTGCTTCCAAAATCAATACTTGACAAATCTTTAGAATTATATCTGCAAAGCTGAATTTCTCATAGGTGGATAAAGTATGACAGCAATTGTGAAGACCTTAGACGTGCAGTATATGGTTCTTCTCTCTTTCATTTATATTGATTTAACTTAATTTTCTTGGTAAATAATAATAGGGATATTCCTAATATAATATATTTTAAGTACATGCTTAGAACATATCTCATTTGCTTTGTATCTAAATGAAAAGTACATCTTTAAGGTCTAATCTATGTTTCATTTTATTTAGACATTCAGCGCAGACATTTTCATCCAAAGCAACTTGAGGAAGAAAACAAGAAGCAGTTCATCCTAAAAGGTTCATCTTCTAATTGTTTATCTAACTGTCTGTTTTAAAGTATATCATTATGCTTTTAATTACTTTACTATATGGCTTTTGCTTCATAACAATTATTGATTTGCATCTGTTTTCTTTTATATAACAGTGGGCTGCTGTAATGTTTACATCTATGGAAAGAGGAGCTGAGAAGAAAAGAAAGACTGGAAAGCAGTACTTCTTGTTGAGGACAATCCTGAACACTTTCTCATACACATAGATTATTATTAGTGTTTGATTGTTTGTTTCATTTTTATGAATTGTATTGTTTTAATTTTTTGTTTTATTTGAAATTACCTAAGTTAGATTCATGCTAATACTTTAACTGGACCTTGTATCTTTGCTGGCTGGCTGGCTGTAGAGTTGGTTTCACATACACATGAAGTTTCTAATTAATTAACTTTTAAGTTCAGTTTGGTTTAAACTTGTATTTACCCATGGTTATTCATTTACATTTCAATTCATGCTAATATATTAATTTCAATGAAAACTTCTGTATTTGTGTATAGCTGGTAATTTGGGCAAACTACATTTCACATACCAATGTAACTGTCACAAATTTTTTTTTTATGTAGCGAAGGCTGACCTGAAGTGTAGGGGCTAGTTGCGTATGGATATAACAGTGTACCAGGGTGTGTCGGTCAGAACACAACAGACAGAGAGATTAATCAACTTGAGCCTTTTATTCGGCACACCAGAGAACATGTATCAGAGGGGAGAGCCAACATTCACTATGTAAGAGGAAGCACACAGCAGAATTCTGAATGAGAGCACAACTTAAAGAAGAGCAGAGCAGGCGTTGATGTGGGTCATGATAATGGTTGCAGTGGTCCTTTAACAGGGCAGTGCACAGGCTGAGGGATGCTCCTTTAATAGAGGCAAGTCAGAGCTGTATGCATGGGCTTTGTTGCATGGCATGTAGTAATGGAGATGAATGAGTGGCTGTATTTGAGAGTTTTCCCAGATTAATGCAGGTAGAGGTGTGAGATGTGGTTTCCATGAACACAAAGCATCACAATCTGGTGCTTGTCTCAACAGCAAACCGATTCAGGTGTCCAGAATTCTTAACACAGCGAGACAAACATGCATTAATATGCAGCACCGTTTAGAACTAGCGCTCTTCCGCCGGTGCGCCGTATGAGCGATCATCACTATCAAAATAAAAGTCCTCTTCCGTCTGAGTCTTTTGCACAGCCGCCCCCAAATTGCTTGCAATTTGTTCCTGCAAAGACTCACTCCTAATCTGAAGAGGGTTTGGCACCATGAATATCATCATTGTCATCAGGGATCACAGGAAGCGTGATAAGTCTGGCCACTGGACGAGTGTAGATCTTATCCTTGACTTGCACGTCCGCAGACCTCACATGACCATCTGCACTTTGATGCACTTTAACCACTCTGCCAACTGGCCAGAGAGCTCTGGGAAACTGGGGGTCCATCAGCAACACAACTGAATCCACTGTAAGATCCAAAGGGGTGTCATGCCACTTCCCTCTTTTCTGCAAGGATGGTAAGTAATCCCGAATGAATCTTGACCAGAAATGATCGGCCATAACTTGACAGTGTCTCCACCTCCGCTTACTTAGTTTCTCACTCTTCTGATACACCACGGGTGGCAGTGATCCGTCAAGCCGCCCCATCAGAAGGACATTTGGGGTTACTGCATCCAAGTCAGCCACATCAGATGAGGTGTAACCTAACGGTTTGGCATTTAAGATGGCCTCAACCTCCAGTAGAGTCGTATGAAGCACCTCTTCAGAAATGGATTGAGCTCCTATAACGGTATTCAGAGCGGACTTTACAGACTTGATCTCTCTCTCCCACGTCCCCCCGAAGTGAGGAGCTGCAGGGGGGTTGAAGTGAAAGTCAATCTTCTGCGCAGCCAGAATTCGTTGGAGATCTGAGGACATGCTATTAAAGGACTCATAGAGCTCCCTTTCGCCAGCCCGAAAGTTTGTCCCCTGGTCTGAATAAAGCTCTGCTGGATTTCCTCTGCGTGCAACAAACCGTCTGAGGCTCATTAAGAATGAATCCACATCCATACTGTGTAGGATATCCAGGTGCACTGCACGGGTGGTAAGGCACTTATAGATAATCCCCCATCTCTTTTCCGAACGCCGTCCCAACTTGACATGGAAAGGTCCGAAGCAGTCGACACCCGTAGAGAAGAACGGGGGCTTATGTAGTCGTAGACGGGCTGCAGGTAGGTCGGACATCTTCGGGATACTCGGCTTGGACTTCCATCTTCGGCACTCCTCACATTGATGCTGCACTTTCCGAATGGCCTCTCTGCCACGAAGAACCCAAAAAGTACGGCGCAACTCTGCAAATACTCGCTCGGAGCCCGGATGACAGAGACTGGAATCATAATCCTGTATAAGAAGCTTTGTAGCTGAATGAGAGGGGTCCAGCACAATGGGATGCTTGAAAGAAGGATCTAACTCCTCAGCACGTCTGAGTCTTCCTCCTACCCGTATAATGTCCTAGTCAGGATCTAGCTCCGGTGAGAGGCTAAGTATATGGCTACTCTTGAGCAGTGCCTTGCCTGCCTTTAGGTGATGCATCTCCTCTGGGAAACACTCAGACTGGACTTTCCTGAAGATCATCATCTCTGCTTTCTTGTAGTCGGCTGCAGTCAAAGGCTCCTGATTTGCCGCCCCATGAGACTGCTGAGCCACGGACTTCACCATGTCCTTCCATGTTAGATAGGAGTGCACCGGTAAGGTCTCTGGTCGATCTGCACGGTTCATGACCCCGCAAGTTGTCACCTTCTTATACTCCGACAGATCCTGGTTGGTTTCACTGCACGGCCAGGATGGCTATTTATCGGGTTCCTTGAGAAGGAAAGTTGGCCCTTGGCTCCAACGATTAGGCATAGCCAGCTCTGCTAAGGTCTTCCCTCGGGTGACATCGTCAGCTGGGTTCTGCGCTGAGTCTACGTAACGCCACTCACTCTACTCTCTAAGCTCCTGAATCTCCGCTATACGAGTGCCAACGAAGACCTTGAAGCGGCATGACTCTGATTTTAACCAAGTAAGCACCGTTGTGGAGTCACTCCAGAGAATCGTCTGATCTGTCTTGATGCTCAGTTCCTTCTCGATTGTCTGTGCAAGCTGAGCAGCTGACAAGGCGCCACAGAGTTCGAGGTGGGGGATTGAGCATTGCCATCTGGGGGCCACCCTTGATCTTGCTGCTAGGAACCCTAGGTAGACTCGTCCCTCTCCATCTTCAGTTCTCAGGTAAGACACAGCCCCATAAGCCTTTTCGGAGGCGTCACTGAAGACATGGATTTGTCTAGAGACCACGCTCTGTTCTGTATGAGCTGGAGCATATGGACGTGGTAGGGTGATGCGTGACAGCAGAGGTAACTCCGACTCCCATTCCATCCACGCTTTCTGCAAATCTGGGGGAATAATTGGGTCATCCCAATCTCGCGGTCCATCCCACATGCTCTGGACAATCAGCTTAGCACGAGTTGTAAAGGGCGAGATGAACCCCAGCGGATCATATTGCCGGGCCAGCACCTTATAGACGTTTCTCATGGTTAACGATCCATAGTCCAGGGGCCGGCTCTTGTAGCCTAAGGTGTCTGTTTCCCAGTGCCAGCTGAGTCCAAGGGTTGGTTCTGCCATGCCAGACTCATTGTGTGACAGCCACCTCTCCACCCTGTCAGACCTTGCTTCTCCAGGTAGGTGCTTAAGGACATCGGGAACATTGCAGGCCCATTGGCGGATCTCGAATCCTCCTGCAGCCAAGACTTCCCTGATCTGATCCACCAGCTCTTTAGCCTCTTCTACTGTGGGCACACTCTGAAGACAGTTGTCCACGTAGAAACACTGCTCCACCGAATTCCTGACCCTTTCGTCTGGTCCACCATGTTCTCTTGCATGCTTCTGGAGAGCAAAGATGGCGCAACAAGGTGAACATGCAGTGCCGAAAGGCAGAACCTGCCACTCAAAGATGTCTGGGGGCTCGTTTCGCTTCATGTCCCTCCAGAGGAATCTAAGGAGTGAGCAGTCTTCTGGGAGGAGCCGAACTTGGTGGAACATACTGCGAATATCTCCACTGACTGCCACCGCATGCTCCCTGAAGCGCAGCAGGACTCCAAGCAAAGCGGGTCCCAGTGTAGGTCCTGGAAGAAGAGCGTCATTCAGGCTTCAAACCTGGAACTGATACGAACAGTTGAAGACCAGACGACTTTTCTCATTATGGCTCACTAGGTGGTGGGGTATGTACCACGATTCCTCCGTGAGTGGGGCTTCCTGTGGATCCACCTTTCTGACAGCTCCTGTCTCCACCAGCTTGTGGATTGCCTCACAGTACTCGTAGCCCGTTGGGGGTTCTTTTCCAGCCGCCTTTCCAGACTTCTGAGACTTGATAGGACGGCCTCTTTCGGTGCTCTGAGGGAGGGATGTTCCCGTTTCCTCAGCAGTGGGGTTGCGTACCTGAGAACGCCTGCAACATTTACTCGCCTCGTCTTATTCTCAAGGATCTCCACTGCTTCCGTATCTTGCCTTGAACGTACAACCACTTTGCTGTTTTGGTAGGGCAGCACGTCCATCTTCCAAAACCTTTCTACATTCTGTGCCAGCTCTGTCTGAGGGGAGATACTGGTGAAAAGACACTGCCTGGTACTCGTTGTACACTGCATGAGATGAGCAGGTCCTTGTAGGGTCCATCCCAGCCTTGTGTGAACAGCTGCTGGTCCTCCTGGTGGGCCAAGTATCACCGGCTCGATTGGTGTTAGGAGATGGGGGTGATCCGCACCTATAAGTATGAGTGGCTTCACATGCTCTAAGGGCTCGAGGGGAATATTTGCCAGATGCTTGTACCCTTTCTTCAGTCGAGCAATGGGGTAGGTGTGATCTGCCAGAGCCAAGCATGGGGAGGTAAAGGCGTCTGCAATACGAAAGGTCTTCTTAGGACTGAAAGGGGTGGAGATACTGAATGAGACAGAGGATCCCTTCAGAGTTTGAACCTCATGTCTGATTGTGCGGAGAGCCAGGTCCTCAGGCTTTCTTTGTAGGCCTAGTTTGTGAGCAGCCTCGGCGAGGAGCATTGTTCGCTCTGAGCCGTCGTCCAGAACAGCATATGTGTCTAGTGTCTTGTCTCTGTTGCGCAGAAGTACCCTGACGACTTTCAGCAGAACACGTGAATGCACCGATGGTCTGTCCAGGTAGAGTATGTCTGTTCCAGAGCTTACCAGGCAGCTCTCTGTCTTCGGCGGTTCTACCCTGGGACGCATGTTGGCATCGTGCAGTATCCTTAGGTGCCTCTCCTGACACAAGTCGCAGAGCCTCTTGAGGTCACACTGGGCTGCCTGATGGGCTCGCCCACATTTCCAGCATCTCTTGTTTACTCTTATCCACTCTCTGATTTCCTCTCTGCTAAGTTTCTGAATTTCAGGGCACTTATTCAGGAAGTGGTCGTTGTTCTCACAATAAGGGCAATACGGGTTTGCCTTGCCTTTCTTTGTTGGTTTAAATGAGCTGTGACTCTCTTGCTTCCCCGTCTGACCAGGTACACGACCCTCTGCACCATGAAGTACGGTAGCTGCCGGCCGGCTGCGCCGCTTCTCTGCTTGGTAGCCTGTGGGCCCTCTGGCGGTATGGACATCAGAGAGGTTGTCATAGCCTTGACACCAGGACTCATGTCTTAGCCATTCTGCTAAATCTCGTAAAGTATGAGTATGCCCAGGACCATACAACATCTGTCGTCTGAAGTTTGCTCTCATCTCCGCAGGAAGCTTAGTGAGAAGCCGAGCCACATGAGAGCCACATCTTAGCTCCACATCACCGTCTGGTCCCAACGTCTGTAGCATGCCCACCAGTGACTGCACATTCAGTGAGAACTTTTCAAAGGCAGTTACGTCTCCTCTCTTGATCTCAGGCGTGTCCATGATGGATGCAATCCTCTTTAAGGCTACATGATGTGGTTGGCCAAACTTCTCTGTCAGGGCTGCCATTGTGTCTGTGTAAGGCAGGGGTGAGTTAATAAAGGAGTCGGCGATGAGACAGGCATCCTCAAGTTTCACATGATCTACAAGAATCTGGTACTTATATAGCTCAGGGGCATCAGCAGGTAGCAGGTTTGTTAGAGCCAGTTTGAGCCTGGAGAACTCCATCGGGTCCTTATGGACGAAGAGGGGGATCCTTGGCGCTGGTCCCTGGTATTGTACTCGACCCAGTGACATGGATCCAGGTGAGTATGGTAGGCCTGATGAGCAGTGAGGGTGGCTCGTGTCGGCCTGGGCAGGAAACTGAGCATAGGATCGAACTCCAGTGTTGGGTGTAGGTGAGTGATATTCTGACCTTTGACTACGAGGCTGAGCATAACCTGGAGCCCTGCTTTCTTTGTACTGAGAAGAGTCTTGTGGGGCAGAGTGCTGGCGAGCATGAGCTGGGGTGCTAAGTACTGTTTGATTTCTCATGAGCTGTAGCTCTTTCATCATCCTGTCTATGATGGTGATGACTCTGTGCTCCTCTTGGTCCCTTCTGGGCATAGGAGGGTACTCAGCAGTAGGCCATGGTGGAGGCGGTGGATCTCTATAGTACTCATCTTCATCCATAGCTGAGTAGTCATCCGTCATTTCAGGAGGGGGGATGGGCCACCGATCTGTGTACGATTTCTGCTGTTCGAATCTCTGAGCTTTGGTAGAGGTGGTCCATTGTTGTGGCGTCTGCCTCCTGACCTCTGTTGAATTGTCATAACAGTCTTGCTGACTTCCGTCATAACACTGACTGTAGTCTCTTTCATCATCAGTGTGATGCGCTTCAATACGGGGCGTAGAGGTTTGTGGTTGTGACAATGATAGGCTCGTGCCTCTAAGGCTCTCATCCGAGCCAGGGACAAACTCATTTCTTGTGCCAGGGGTTGCAGTCCCTCTTACATGAGACCGTGGGATCCACTCAGCCCCTCCAGGTGTGAAGGGGGGCATACTGTGTGGTGCTGGGCTAGACCTCGTTGGTGGCTTTACTCCGGTGACATAATCTTGTAAGTATGTTGGTTGTCTTATATGCCGTTTAGGCCTGACTGGCGTGGCCCATGATGCTTCATCACTCGGCTGCATTGTCCCAGCACAGCTGTTATCCGGCTCGAAGGACCATAAAATGTAGCGAAGGCTGACCTGAAGTGTAGGGGCTAGTTGCGTATGGATATAACAGTGTACCAGGGTGTCGGTCAGAACACAACAGACAGAGAGATTAATCAACTTGAGCCTTTTATTCGGCACACCAGAGAACATGTATCAGAGGGGAGAGCCAACATTCACTATGTAAGAGGAAGCACACAGCAGAATTCTGAATGAGAGCACAACTTAAAGAAGAGCAGAGCAGGCGTTGATGTGGGTCATGATAATGGTTGCAGTGGTCCTTTAACAGGGCAGTGCACAGGCTGAGGGATGCTCCTTTAATAGAGGCAAGTCAGAGCTGTATGCATGGGCTTTGTTGCATGGCATGTAGTAATGGAGATGAATGAGTGGCTGTATTTGAGAGTTTTCCCAGATTAATGCAGGTAGAGGTGTGAGATGTGGTTTCCATGAACACACAGCATCACAATCTGGTGCTTGTCTCAACAGCAAACCGATTCAGGTGTCCAGAATTCTTAACACAGCGAGACAAACATGCATTAATATGCAGCACCGTTTAGAACTAGCGCTCTTCCGCCGGTGCGCCGTTTGAGCGATCATCACTATCAAAATAAAAGTCCTCTTCCGTCTGAGTCTTTTGCACATTTATTATCAGTTTGTTCTAAACTTTTGTTGGTTTACTAAGGATAAATTACAAAGCAATTTCAAGTTGTTGGTGTTAGTTTCATGCCAATAATGTATTTGAACAAACTAGTATTTTTGTTTATTGCTGGCAGTTTATACTAGAAGAGTTTTAACACATACAATGCCATAGTGTTATTGACTTGTGTGTTATTGATTAATAAAAAGGCAAACAATTTGAAAGTAATTTTTCGTGTGATTTATTTATTAATAAATAATTTGGGCAAGATTAGGCTGAGTTATGGCTCAGTTTTGGAAGTTCTGGTTAAATGCTGGTTTTAATATAGTTGACCTATGGCTGAGAACTGGTACCGATGTTAGAACCTGTTCTGGCCCAGGTTTGGGCCGATTATGGGCTATTATCTGGCAGAGACATGGCCCATGTGTGGCCCTTGTCTGTAATTCAGAACTGGGCCACTGTAGGGCCGTCATTCTTTGTTGTATGTGGGCCGAGGAAAAACAGGTTGTGTGGGCCAGAGCTGGGCCGGAACAAAATTGCTATCTGGGTTAAACCACAAATTTAGTCAAATGTTGCGATATGCACAGACACATACAAAATGATTATACAATGTTTAAATACAAGATTATACCGCTTTATTTCTGTAACAAGACATGAAACATCAACAACTACTCCGTCGAAGTAATTAAACGAATGCCGTTGTCCTCCATTGCACTGCTAAGAAGAGTCATGTGATCACGGGTGTTGTCCACCTGAGTCGACGTCATTTTCCAATGACACTTTTTTAATGGTGTCTTCTTGACATGGGAATATTCGATCTGCAAACGTAAATCTCTTTTCTGGGACTACAACAAACACATGGATTGTAGGCAACAGGTTACTTCCTGGGATTGGTGAAGTAGAGAAAACCGACATGATCATAAGTCCTCCCGCTTGGACTCAAAGCCTGTAAATTAACTCCTGTTAGCATTGCATTGTGAGCGAAACTTTTAAATATGGTAAGGAGCGTCACATTTCCGGCTGACGTAAGAGTTATTCAGACCAATCACAATTTACAGATTAGCTGGCCAATCAGGGACACAGAGCTTTTTTCAAATCCGTCTGGAGCTACCAAATTTACGGTATGTTGAAAATAATGTGTTTTTGAACCATAAACCACACGAACACATGGTGTTATACAAAATATACAAAATTACCCTGTTTTTAGCAATAAAATAGGTGCAGTTTAAGAGAAAAAAATAGGAATTGAGTCACTTCAAACATGCAGTGTAAAGGCAGCTGTAGTCATGTATATTTTATTGCATTTCTGTCAAGAGATCCTTCTAAAAGTCTCACATTGCACCTTTAAGACAAGATGGCTGAATTTATTCAGCAAATCCAGCAAGATGCTTTTACAACAACATAAAAACACTCTGCAAGCAATTGACATAAAACTGTCATCTGTATATGATTTACATTCGACTATGAAAAGTTGAAGAGGATAAAGGTTCCAATTAAAAGTAAACACACAACTTGATTTTTTTTTTCGAGTAAGCTCCAGTAAAATTTCTAAATTTATAACATAAGGACTACCTCACAGCGGTAACTTTTACAACTTCACAATAAAGTCTAAAGACTGCATTGCAATTTATTGCATCTTATATTCAAAAGATGGCTCCATATGCATCCAAAGATGTCTAGGCTAAGCCCCAAATATCCACTGACCCTAAAACGGCCTCATGAGACGACTGCTTCACACTTACCGTCATCTGCTCCACCCTACTGTAACTGAGTTGAGCCATGCCAGAATAAGCCATAGTTGTCTGAAAGGTAACTGAACACTTAACCCTAAAGCCAACATCAACAATCGGCACACTGCTGTCCACATATTAATGCTATTCTCTAAGCACAGTGACAGCTCGTATCTTTCATATCTTTCTAAGGTAACCCATTTGTTTGTTACAGGCTTTCGGAAACATCTGGACCCTGCCTGCATGGGACATGTGGTCATGGACTGCTGCCAACACAAGTGAAAAACAACTAGAAAAAGCGTTATATCCAAGGGAAAGAGGGGAAACCATTGTCATGATATTGTTTGCTAATCTAGCCCCAGGGATTGTGTTCAGCACTGCAAGATTTTATTAAGTATTTCACCATAAAACTCAGTACAACACAGTTACCGAACAGCTTAACCTCTCAAGGATTTATCACTTGAATTCTCCTCATATTAAACTTTATGCTCGATATAATGGTGGCTATTTATTCTGTAACAGCAGATTTATGGTGTCACCGACCACAGTGTTAATTTAGGGTAAACTAACCAGTCTGTCTTTGTGGGGTTGGGTGTGGATCCTTTGATGGATGACATGGTCGGTTTGCGTTTTATTTCAAGGAAAATGCAGATGATTTCAGTTAGGCAATAAATGCTCATTTGATTAATCATGTATGAAATATCCCTATAAATGCAGGTTATGGCTAACTGTTAGTATTTTTTCCATGGTTAAGGTTCATTTACTCCGTATATCTGATTATAGCCGAACAATTGTCATTTAAGTTATTGCGTTATTAAACTTACACGCACATAAACATAAAACAGTGCCTTGAGGTAACCGTTTGTGATGCATTTTTTCCATGGAATTTCTCACACACACACACACAAAACCGTTTCCTCTTTATTTTTACAGGCATTTTCGCCTTATTTCCCATAATGGAGATTGAAGATTGTTTATACATTTGGGTCTTGCTGAAACACTGACATGGTAAGAAAGTGAGACAGAAAGGCAAACAGCAGACAGACATGGAAAGACAGCATGAAATGGCGTAAAAGAGAGAAATAAAGGGGGTTGGAGAGAGGTGAAGCGGACTGATGGAGAAAGAAAGGTGGCGTGTGCATTAACAGGCTCCAGATGGTGAAGTCTTAGCAGTTCAGCGCTCTGAGTGATGGATCTCCAGTGAAAACACTGACCAGCATCTGACCAGTCATAACCCATATCAGAGGCCCAAAGAGTGCTGTCCATACACACACATGCACACACACACACACACACACACACACACACACACACACACACACACACACACACACACACACACACACACGCTCGCTATATGAGGTCATTTCGTAGATTTCCATTGATTTTATATCATGCTAATGTTTTTTCTATCCCATAAACCCTCAAAGAAATATGTACACTGGATTAGATTTAAAGAAAAACATGATTTGGATGAATTATAAGCCCTTTTATCTAAAGACCAGTATAAAAAGTGTATATAAAGTATATATTATTATCCCGAGCCTTAACCTTCACACAATCTTGCTGACATTATGACATATGTTTATTTATTGCTAAACTATTTGGCCAGTGTATGAGGTTTTTAGGACAATCTAAAAAGTCGGGGTTTAATATATTTGTGAATACATTTGTCTCTGAGAAGAATAACCCTGCCTTTGTTTCATCTTCTGTATCTATATTTCTATATTCATTTATATTCATATAATTCCTTCTCCAATTTTTTACAGAAATGCTCAACAAGATGGAGACAGTTTAGTTGAGAACCCGAAAAGCGACAAATTAGTTTAGCTTTTTTTTAAAGCCCCCTTTCCAAGATTCGTCCTCTCATTAAAGAGGATTACAGCAAAAGTCTGTGTGTCATTTCAAAGCCCACAGTAAATCTATGTCTGTACAAAGATAAGAAACCCTTTTTGCTCTCTCTCTCTCTCTCTCTCTGTCTCTCTCTCTCTCTCTCTCTCTCTCTCTCTCTCTCTCTCGCTTTGTCTCTTTCACACAAACACACGTGCTATCCCTTTCATGCAAATTAGATTATGGGAATTGTCCGCGAGCAAAGATGACAACATTTAATGAATTTTGCTTTATTCAGACAAATCTAAATATTATGAGAATGTCTGCATGTGTGTGTACTGAGTTTGTGTGTGCAGGTTCAAAGCTGAGTAAATGGTTGTAAACAGTTATTTAGGGAATGCGTGGCATTTCTGAGCTAGGCCATCACTTATCAGGAGGGTCTGCTTTCAAGTATGTGGGAACCAAGGGGTCAGGGCTTGACTGCTTAGCAGGGTCCAGTTGGCCAATTGCTTAAATGCTATATACAAAAGCCCCAAAAGCATCTTTCTGCATTGAACTGCTTGCTGGCAATTTAGGGTAAAATCGGATTTTTTGCATATTCTGAATTTTTAAATAATTTTTCAAATCGTTTTTCAAAATGCACAATAGAAATTTTATTAAAATACATGCAGTGGCGGTTCTACACGGAGGCCAAGGGTGGCCCGTGCCTCTGTAGACATGTCCCTGGCCACCCCTGTGGCCACCCCGTGCTGACCAAATAAAAAAGTATAAATGTATTTTGATTTTACACGCGAGCGCCAAAAGCGGAACTAATGCGACGCAACGTTCTACACGGGCAAATTAGAGCGGCGCACCCAGTCACTGTAGCCGCCTGCGTTTGCTGCGAGTGCTGCTCGGCGAGTGTCTCAATTCATTCCCAATCTCCTGATGTTGAGAATGTGTATGCAGGTCTGGGCACTGGTAGGGACTCTAGCTCACTTGACATTGGGACACTGTTCACTTGTTCTCCTGTGACGTAGCTGCTTAAGCGCGTTGTGATCATTCACAGCTGTTATTCATCAACAACCGGCAAAACCAACTTCTCGCTAAACTTTTTAAAGTTTACACATTGTAAAAAGCGCTGTAATTATGCTCTTACTTATACGTGCATAAAATTGTAGGAATATAATTAAATGTTACATATAAAAATGTTTACAATTTAATATTATTAAATATTATTTAATATTAATATTATTAAATATTATTTTAAATACTGATTAGATTGTGGTCCCTAAATGTCTAGCAATGTATATTTATATGTAAACTAAAACAAATGTTTGTCTTTATAAAAGTTTGCATTTTATAAAGTTTATTGAGTAGGCTTGCATGATTTTCGGTTGAGGGGCTTTAGAAAAGAGCCAAGCTTCCCTTTTGCACCTGTACTCACTCTTGTATTAAATAAATATTTATATAATTGCAAAGTAAAATAAAGTTTACGGGGGAGTTTCCCGGAAAGGGGTTAGACTAGTCCTAGACTAAAATTAATGTAAGAGCTGTCCAAACTGAAAACAACTTGCACTGACATATCTTACACCAGTGCCCTTTGTTTTGCTTCAAAATGCACACAAGTAATGTTTTTAGTAAGGCATGTTTGTTAAAACTAGTTATATTTCCTAATTAAACTAAGGCCTAGTCCTGTCTTAAACTAATTCGTGTAACCAGCCCTATAGGGGTGGTTTCCCGGACCAGGATTAGCTTAATCCAGGACTAGGCCTTAGTTTAATTAGGAAATATAACTAGTTTTAACAAATATGCCTTACTAAAAGCATTACATGCATGTGCATTTTGAGAAACAAAGGGCACTGATGTATTTTAAGATATGTCAGTGCAAGTTGTTTTCAGTTTGGAGAGCTCTTAAAAGTGTTTAAGTCTAGGACCAGTCTAATCCCTGTCCGGGAAACCGCCCCATAATCTTTAAATATAATTTCTTGTCATTTTTTTATGTGCCCCTCTGGTAAAACACTGGCCCCTCCTTGGCCCCCCTAGTGAAATTTGTCTAGAACCGCCACTGAATACATGTGCAGTTGCACCTGTGATTAATGAAGATTTTCTTAGCTTGTTCATCTATTTTAATGAGTTTGTTGAAATATTGTTTGCATATTACAATACTTCAGGAAGCTCGTTTTTTTATTTTCACTAATTGAAATCATGTCCTGAATCTTTCATTCACAGAAACACATATAAATAGTAAACAAGACTCTTTACAGGTCTTGACTGTCTGTCTGTCTGTCTCTCTTTATTTCCATACCTATGCAATAACATGCAACCATGATACTACCTAAAGCTTTCGTTATCCACAGAGAAAACATATAGGCCTATATTATAAATATAATGATATAGATGATATACATGATAAATTTGACATATATGGGATATTTTCAGATGCATTTCTGAAGTGAAAAGCTTCACAGAAGATCCAAACTGAAGAACAGGCATGAAAGGGAATCAGGGACTAACACAGAAACAATGAAGAAAAACAATAAAAAAGTAAATGTATGAATGATTGTTTGTTTATTTTATCAGGGACAATGGAGATGTGTTATACGTTATGTAAAAGGTGCCAGATTAGACACTGGAATTTCCATCCGTAGTCTCTTAGCAGAATGATGTTAATAACGGAAAATGAATAAAACTTAATACATAACAAAATTTAAAACATCAAATCTACTAAACTATAGTTTCATGGGGTAGTTTCCTAGACTAGATTAATCCATTACTAGGCCTTAGTTAGGACTAATTAGGACATTTAAAGGGCGTGTTGAAGGTTAACCACCACTGTTGATTAATGAGTACATAAATCACTCAAGATATGTATAAGATTTTTAAAATGTCTCAAAAAAGGTCTTAAAAACCATTTTTTTAAGTTTTTGGTATTAACGTTTTTTTTTTAAGCAATTTGGCCAACACATCCTCATCCCATTGCTTCAATATTTGACGCCACTTGACCATGCGTCAATATGTTACGCGGAGGGTATACCCTTTGGGGTTAGGGATAGGTTTGGGTAGGGATGTCATTATGTAAATCTAACCCTAAACCGACGCGAAAATGGTAAGAAAATGGTACGAAAATAGGAAAGAGAATGCAACGGACTCAATATTGAAGTCCCCAGTTCGTCAAAAAATGACGCGAAGGGTATACCCTCCGCGTAACATATTGACGCATGGTCAAGTGGCGTCAAATATTGACGCCATGGGGTGAGGATGGGCTGATTTGGCGATGACGTCACGTTGGGTAGAAGTGGATGAAAGCCTCAGCCAGAGCCATAGAGATAGATGAGACATTTATTGCGGTTTTATTTATACTTACGTTTATAATATGGAAATCATATATACATGATAGGAAATATATAATGTGGTATACTGCAAAGTTACCCTGCTAATTATTATTTATGATATATGTGGAGATAAATAAAACTTTGCAAATCTGCTGATTTAATCCATTCATGTCCTGACCACCAGGCTAGAGAGTTTTAAACATCCTTAATCCACACTTACTAGTCTATCATATAATATCTAAAATATATTTTTATGTGAAATAAAAGGAAGT
Organism: Paramisgurnus dabryanus; assembly: GCF_030506205.2. Taxonomy (NCBI): domain Eukaryota; kingdom Metazoa; phylum Chordata; class Actinopteri; order Cypriniformes; family Cobitidae; genus Paramisgurnus; species Paramisgurnus dabryanus. The sequence continues at coordinate 21,142,487 of NC_133348.1, read as the reverse complement.
TTTGTTATATTGTTTATGCGATCATAACGAATCACACGATCATTTTACACAGAAGCAGCGGTCAGCAGCTGCAGCGGGCTCGAATCCGACCGCATACATACTGCAACAGGCGTTCGGCGGCTTTTTACATCAAAGGACGACAGGCTAGAAACCAATCACCGATCCCCATATTTTTATTGGGCCGCAGGAACCGACCGCACATCAGACCGACAGACGGTGTTGCTAATATAACTCCCAATGTATAACTATTATCAGACCGGCCAACCGGGAAAGTCCCGACTCTCCCGATTGACACTCCGCTACTGGCTGTAGGGAAATGTGTGCGATCGCTGTTCGAGGCTCTTACCCCGCGACCAGATGTGACGACGTGCCTCACTCAGCTTCCAGGATTTGAGTCATGCTGCCTGAATTCGTTTGTGCTGAAGATCGCATACACCCATTTCAGCAGGATTATGTTCTCCCTCAAACCAGCACGCACGAGTATGTTAATTGTTTGTTTACTTTCTACACGAAGTTATGCTAATGCTATCTGGCTTTCTGCCTATCTCTCTATACTAGCCCATCTATCTATCTATCTGTCGGTCTATCTATCTATCTATCTGTCTGTCTGTCTGTCTGTCTATCTATATAGTCTATCTATATCTATGTATGTATCTATAATTTGCATTAATATAATCTGAATATTGTACTTTACTCATCTCTCTAGTCACTCTCAATGCTCTCAAGGCAAATTCTCTCCCCAACGTGACGTCATGCAGTGCGTTGAGGGGGAAAGGAGAATCCTTGCAAACGCTGTACTTTTTCGTATTGTCTTCCGTTTTGTGATAACCAACAACATAAAATACAATGGATAACAGTTTAAATGTTTATTATCAACAAGCATATTGCCCAAATTCGTGGAAAAATGTACCCTGCAAATCGCCCTTTAAGTATTTTTTACAAACAAATGTTATAAAAGGCAATACTTGAGACAAAACAATGACACTAATATGTTAAGATTTGTCAGTGCAAGGTGTTTTAAAATTAAGGCAGTTCAAATGTGCGTTTACAGTTTTTTTCGATTGCTAAACGACAGTGGGCACAACTGGAGTCGCATGTGCAAAACTCTAACTACAGTCTGCACAGCAGCAGTTCATGTGGACCAAACTCTAGTTCGTTTTTCATTGCTTGAACACAGTTTTCAAAACTTTACACACTTATTCCATGACTTTAATCACAACCTGCACAACACTGTGGATTTACAGCACTTTGTTCAAATGCTAACACACTGCTGTCAAAACTGTGAATCACACATTCAAAACACAATTGATTTCAGCATTGTGCCTTTCAAACACTGCTGATTGCAATTTCATATAAATATAAATTCCAATTTCATATATATATTTCATTTATATATAATATTACCTTTCATGTACTTTAAGTTTCTACCTTTTTTCTCATTACTGTAATTCCGTAAATTACTACAGACACCTGAAGCAAACTGCTAATTTTCATTTACCCTAAAAAATTATGATGTTCTAAAAAAAATATTGTGATAAATCAATAAATAAATCATTCTTTAAAGAAAACATTACTTGGTGTGACATCACTGAAATTGTTAAAACCGTAAAGATATAAAGTTAGTTTTTGTGTATTGGTGTTTGATGTTAGTGTTTTTCCTCTCAGTGTGTTGTGAGTGACAGTGTGTGTTATCTCAGTGAGGGTTGTGTTTAGTGTTTGGCTGCACGGAGCTGTTTTGAGCCATATGTTAAGAGTTGTGCTCAGGTGACTTTTGGTAGTGCAGACTGTAGTTAGAGTTTTGCACATGTAGCTCCAGTTGTGCCCACTGTCGTTTAGCAATCGAAAAAAACTGTAAGTCTGGGGTAAGCCCTGTGTGGAAAACTGTCCTTATAAGTATAACCACGTTTTAAACTTTTTAGTGAAGCCAGAATGACTTTCTATATGCTTTAATTCTTTAAGTTCTGTTGCAGTTGTGAGTTTATTCCACTCATGTATTTCTCTAGAAGAAAATAAATTATAACTGATTAGAGGTTTATCTTGCATTGCAATCACGGCTCTTATACCGGCTCTCATACATCGTGTAATTTGATCAATAAAAAATAATTGCAACAAATAATTAAAAACTGGTGGAGCAAGACCCTTTAAAATCTTGGAAATACTAAATCAGAGAGTAGGAAAGAGGATACAGAAGATGAGCTGATGGAGAGAAAAAGGGGGATTCTGCACTATTAGAAAAAAGGGTCAAAATATGGACCCCAGCTGTCACTTGGGCAGTACCCTTTAAAAATTATCCTAATATGTACCATTGATATAATATGAACTCCTTAAAGGGACACTTCACCCATTTGCATTAAGTTTTGTATAGTTAGAACCCCCGTCATGTTTTTGAATGGTTATGCATCATTTCCTCAGTTGCCGCTGAGACAGGAGAAATACAGATTTCAGTGTTGCACTTCCTTCTTTTAATGATGTAAAAATCGTCATTTTGCATCATTGAAAGAAGGAAGTCCCATATCTTTGTTGAGGGGGTGAGACTACAAACCCCTTTTCTCGGTCAAATAGGCACCAAATTCTAAATGTATGTTACATTTCGACTCTAATATGAAACACTTTCAATAAAGATTAATGTTTCTACGGGTGAAATGCTCCAAGTACAAAGGTATTCTTTTTCATAGGGTACAGCCCCACCCATTTTGACAATATTTTTCTGACAGTATAGAAAGTTGGGTACATTAAAGGGATAGTTCACCCAAAAATGAAAATTCTGTCATCATTTACTCAATCTCATGTTGTACAAACCTGTATGTATTTCTTTGTTCTGATGAAAACAAACAAAGATATTTTGAGAAACGTTTGTACCCAACCATTCAGAAAAAAACATTTACTTCCATAGTATTCTTTTTACTATATGGATGTCAATGGGGCTTCTGATCAGTTTGGTTACAAATGTTTGCAAAAATATCTTTGTTTGTTTTCATCAAAACAAAGAAATACATACAGGTTTGTATGTGACAACATGAGAGTGATTAAAAGATGACAGAATTTTCATTTTTGGGGGAACTGTCGCTTTAATTCTCACTCACTCACTCACTCACTCACTCACTCACTCACTCACTCACTCACTCACTCACTCTATATGGCGCTCTTAACCAGTCCACTTTTTGGTATATACAGTATACTTCTCCAACATAAATACAACTAATAGCTGTCAACAGTTTACTGCTGGAGATTTTTGTGTAACTATTATAACAACATGCAGCACAGCAGTGGAGGTTTGTCTGAAAATGCCTCCAGATGTGTGTGTGTGTGTGTGTATGCGTGTGTGTGTGTGTGTGTGTGTGTGTGTGTGTGTGTGTGTGTGTGTGTGTGTGTGTGTGTGTGTGTGTGTGTGTGTGTGTGTGTGTGTGTGTGTGTGTGTGTGTGTATACACACGTATGGTGGTATGACAAATATTAGTTCAACAAAAAGCATGGGGGGTTTTAGCATTGGAAATTGATAAACACTACTGGAATGAAAGACAGATTGAGTAATGATGGAAAAATAAAATAAAGGATTTTGTAGTATTTTGTACTATTATAGCAGATGGAGTTTTGCTAGCCTTAATGTAATACCACAATTGCTGCAGAAAAATTGTCATTTGTACATTCACAATCTCCAGTATGTAAACATATGCAAATACGCAGTTTTATTATTCATGAGCAGAATCTGACCTGCCAAGCGTAAACTGTTAGAAGTGAGAGAAGGATGAAACAATACTTGCACTGATGACAATTTCTGTATTAGACTCATTTGACATTCTTGACTTATATTTTTTCCCTACACAGTCATCCACAAACAAAACAAACCAAAGTTAATCTTTCAACTGTACAATCCACGGCTGTGTCACTCTACTTTGTGAATTATAAATGTATCTTTGATGTTTTAAGGGATGGGGACTGTGCCTATCAACCTTAAAAATGAATCATATATTTAGCACATTAAAACAATAATCACACAGCTTCCATCATATCACACAATAAAAACAGTAGAGCCACTGGTCTTTGTGAAAATAGATTACTGTAAATACAATCTTGTTAAAGCTGTGCTCCTTATATAGCTCAGTGGTAGACTAGGACATTGCGTTAGCAGTAGTGCAAAAAGTCATGGTTTTAACACACATACTTATACAAAATGTATACCTTGTAATGCACTTCAAGTCACTTTGGATAAAAGCTCCTGCCAGATGGATAAATGTAAAGCTGAAACAGTGATTTCAATGCAAGTCCATAATTAGTATGTGTTTCAAGTGCATAAAATGTCTTATAAAGTGAAGCAGCTCATGCAACATTTTCTTATTTTCAGCTATCTTGGCCTGCAGGGCATTACTGTGGAAACAAGGGGTTAAGTTAAACCTTTTCAGGCATTCATAACAGGCAGCTTGCCACCTGAAATTTACATAAACATTTCTTAATTATGTAAAATTACTAAAAATAACCTTTTATGGTCAGAAGGTTATTGATATTTGCCTTGTGTTTGTATATTTTAGAACCACACATTTGCACAATAAGCACATACAGTCACAGAAAATGTTTAAAACTGTACCTTTTCTGTCACTGGTTGGTACAGTAAAATTCTGCTTTGTACCTTTATGGGTATTCTTTACATAATACAATGTTACATGTTTTGTAACCCTAACATTATCATGGTAGAAAATCGGTCCTTAGGGTATAATATTGTACCCCAAAAGGTAAAACATTTCAATGTGTTGGATACCCATAGGTACAAAATGAACTTTTAGGTGTACAATGCCAGAGACAGAAAAGGTACAGTTTTAAACATTTTATTCTGAAAATGTATATCTTGGTATGGGTGTCACTGTTTTAAAAGTTTATATATTTTTATATTATCAAATCAATTTCTATAAACATACCAAACAATTTGTTTTAGAGAGAGACAAAACAATAATTTAATAGTAATTATAAGAACAGTTTTACAGCAAAATGATTTGCACCATAGCCACAATGTAAAAAATGCAGCATGAAGTTTAAACAACTTGGTTTTTCAAGTCAATCCATTATTCATTATCCAACTATTTAAAAAAAAAAAATTTAAGTTAAATTTGTTGAATTTTTTTTAAGTTAAAGTGAAAATATGTGTCGATTTGAAAAAATGCTGCATATTTTTTAGGGATAACAAAAAGCAACATCACTCAATTTAAAGTAGTAAAATTATTTAAATTCACGCTTATGTATGTATTATGTATTGTGATAAAAGACAGCGGAGAGATGAAAATAAATATTTTAATTTTTTTGTGAATTTCATATTTTATCCAATGTATTATTAAAATGATAAGGAGCTGAAAATTTATTGCACTGTATAGTAATGAAATGTGTTTAAAATGGCAGAACCCAATTGTTGTCATGAGATCTCTGACACCCCATTACTCTTTCATTATCTTTCATGTTTCAAACCACGCCTGATACCTCAAGGACCATAAAAAAACATATAACAAGGTCACAAAGTATCTGAGATTATTTGTCCATAACATTGTGAGAACCCACAGTGTTGGTGTGTCATGATGATTGTACAGATCTGCCTTGTATGGTTTCACTGGAGGGCTATACTGAAGTTATTTATGGTGTTTAAAATCAGAAAGTGATGTCCATCAGCACTTTCTTGTGGGAAGGGAGAAGGTTTTTGGAAAAGGTTGTATCCACATTGTTGACGCAAGCTTACCCGCCTGAGGCTTCTGATAGTTTCTCCATATCTTTTTTTAAGCTTTTACTCATTTTCTTTATCTCCACCGATACCTTCGTTTTATATATTTCATCCCTGAATTTCTTTGAACCTTCTCTTTACCTCCTTATTCCTCTTTTCGTCAGTTTCTGCTTTCCTTCATCTTATTTCTTTTGTCTCTCATCCGTATTTCTTTCTTTTGGAGGGAAAGCGATCCAGACATGTTGAAGGCTTATCGACGTGTGTATCACCTACACAAGAACCAAGTATGTTTCCTGACAGCATTATGGCACAGCTGACCCCAAGCACCGTCTCAATGATTTGACCTCTCGCAAGACCTTGACACCCAAGGGTGTCCCTCAAAAGATTCAAGAAATATGGAAATGAACTTTTGCATAGAGACTGTCCTAAAAATGTCATCCATGTGGTCCATTTTTCATCCTTGTCGAATATCTGCACACTCTGGAGCCTCAGATAAATATTTTGGCTTTCTCTGAAATATCTAATAAAACAGTTTATAATGCTTCCCCCGTGTCTTACACAGGAAGTACCTAAAACATTTCAGCCCACAAAAAAATCAAAAGAAAGTTTAAAAATGCAATAAAATAAGCGGAGACATAGGGTCAGAGTATACCTTGTGTAAATATTTAAGTCTCAGTAAATCCAGGATAGCAGTTTCTGTCCATCAGAAGATTTAGTGTTTCCTGTGATAAGCTTTCTGCCGCACCTCTCTCAGCTGGCTTGAAGGGACCATACACCTCAACGTTTAAACAAGAATAAAATACTCTTGTGACCTTTCTCCGGTGTCATGCACTGAAGAGCAAAGACATCATTTAGAAGTTGTCTCCAATTTCAAACACCACTCAGTGATACATTTTTCATTGCAGGAAGTAAAGGCTTTTATTGTTGAGGATGTGTTTAACCTTAACTACAAATAAAACTCTCAGTGAAGAACTGTTTCTCTGAAAGAAGTTTTGATTTAAATCAGATAAAACAGTATCAAAGTATAACTGCCTAAACTTTTGAGTTTTTGCATTAAAAACTTTCTTTTAAAAGCTTTATTTTTCTTTCTTTGATGAAAGGATTTTAAATGTCATGCTCTTAAAAGCTACAGAGGGAAACAAAAACATAGCAATTATGTTAGAGTGCATTGAGTGGGATCGTTTAATTCCAGGCACACTAAACCGAAATCAAAACCGATGTCTAATGGACAAATAAATGCAGTCCAGAAAACTTTCTTCTTAAGAATAACAGCTCAATGTCCTCCATATAAATGACAATCATGTCAGAAAATTGTCTCTCCATAAGTGCTAATAAATGTGACAGTTAAGGTTGCCCGGGCACCAAAGCTTTTTAAGGAATTGACCCGTAAGCATTAGGATGAATGAGAAGACAGACACATAGAGACACCGACACAAAGGAAGAGTAACAGAGTAGAAAGAGAGAGATTGGACTATATATATATAAAGCGAGAGAGATAGGGAAAGAGAGAGAGAGGGGGGGACTTTAAAGCCACCTGCTGTCCCCCTGTGGCTGAATGTCTGTATGACTCACTAGAGAGAAAGCAAACCTCAAAGACATCAAAAATATCCCATCAACGCTTACGCACGCGCCTATGAGCGTCTGCTGGTTCAGAGAGTCTTATGTAAGCTCCAACACTGTATGAATATTTATGCTTTGTTTTGAAAGGACAGTATTTATTTATTCATTTGACAGTGGGCTGCGGTTATAGATCTGTATGGAGCGAAAAGTTACATCACACAGATCAGTGATGAATTTAGGGTGAAAACCCATGAGAGTTTAGTCGAACGCCTGCAAAGGTGATGCATGTGATACTGATGTTGCCATTGCTCGTATTCAGAGTATATGCCTATAGATAATAAACATAACCTAACAATGTATTCGCTTAAACATCTACAATGAAAACAAACCAGTATTGCGTTCATTCACACAAACAGACTGAGATTATGTCACCGCTCATTTCCAGCTACTAACAAAACAACAGCTTGAGAACTCAAGGAGAGATTGCCATGGTTACACAACCTGGGCTTTGAGAAACAGGAATAGAGATAGAGCGAGACAGCTCTCATATTGGTGTTTATATAAATGCATATGCTGTCAGGAAGAACCTTGATCCTCATTCGCTCCACTAGATTTTGCTATACCAGATATGTATGGTTTCCTTTAACGTTTAAGTGCACATATTATGCCTATTTTTACAAGATGTAATATATTAGTCTCAGGTGTGGCTAGAATGTGCATGTGAAGTTTCAGCTCAAAAAACTGCACAGATCATTTGTTATAGCATGTCCAAAATGTCCCTACTGTATTTAGGTGGGAGCAAAAAAGCGCTATGTGTGTACCCTTAAATGCAAATGAGCTACAGCTATTCACTCCTTTACCAAGAAACAGTGAGGGCTTTTGGTTAAAAATAGATCTGATTCCTGTGAATACATGAGCGCAATAATGTGAAAATAACATATTATGAAATGTTCTGGGGTCAAATTAACTAGTTAATCAGTGGTAGTGGGCGGGGCTTTGTTTGTGTGATGTCACATTAACAAGAGAATCAAAACAGCATATGAAACTGCTTTGTGAGGATTAAAAAAGGAAGGGTGATTTTTTTATTCTAGGGTTGTTGTGTTCACACACTGCCAAAATACATTAATGTCTAATCACCTTATAAAAGTGGATTTTGCATAATTTGTGCCCTTTAAAAAGTCCCATGTTCGCAATAAAAGTGTGAGTCATCAGAATCAGGTTGACTTTAATCTCTTGCAGCACTTCATTAATGTAACAGTGTTATGAAATGTATAATTGAAGGACATACCATTATAGATTATTAAAAGATTGTGAATAATGAATAGGTCTGATTGTTGTAATTACCTTTTACTGTAAGCATTAGTGAGTCAGCAGCGGTATGAGCATTTCTTATTCAATATGCTATGTTTATTTCAAAGCTGGTTTATTTTCCTGGAGGAAGGGATAAGATAAAATGATGTAAAGATTGATATAAACTGGCAGCTTGATATTAGGAGGCGTTGGTTAAAGAGCTTGATGAGACATCGGGGGGCTGATTTATTAGCCTGCGTGGACAGGTTTATTGAACAGCTATCATTTAAAAAAACTATGTCTGCATGAAAGATGAATAATTGATGGTTGCACACACATCTAATGTCAGTGGTAATAAATCCAATCGATATGAATTGGTGGGGCATTTAAATGGTTGTTCATAAAAGATACAAATGGTTTTATGACATATTTAGTAAGTCATATATTTAGTTTTAATTAAAAAAGCCAACACATTAAAAATCCATGTTATGTTTCAGGTACATCGCTTGGCCCTCCTTACATCGGGCATGGCGCTTATTTTCAAAGTGAGATTCCAAGCACCAAGCATTTTATATTTGAATACATATGGGAGAGCATGACAGCATGTGTGCATGGAGGTGGGCGGGTGAGCGGTTGTTGACAGCTTGTCAGTAATGGAACATTAATGAAAGCACAGCTGAGGAGTCAGCGGACGCCTCAGGGAACGCCGGGAATAATCTGCCATCAGTGACGCACTTCCCTACTTGCATCACAGGCAGACATAACAGTGAATGTGTGTGGGAGGAGCTAAAGATGGGATGCAGGGATAAAGGGATGATAGGAGTCTGAAAAGAAGTGCCAAGAAAAGATGGGTGTAGGAAGGAGAGATATGCTTGGGAACGCATGGATGAAGGAGAGAGCGATAGGTTTGTTTCTCTCCAGAGCTTGAGAGACAGAATCAATTATTCACCAGACATCAGGCTTTTTGCAGCAAGAAACAAACTTTTCATGATGCACTCTAAAAGAGCAAGAGAGGCATAACAAAAGACGGATCACAGTCATCTTGGGCTATTTTCTTCCATTAGTGGATATGAGGTACATGTACTTAGACTAATTTCAAGAGTTCAAGAAAAGGGCTTTATTACATACCAACATCTTACATCACTAAACTCTATGATAGGCACATATGTATAGTAGCCTACTCAAGACAAGTACACAAATAAGAAATACCGGGGTTAGTTGTCACATTCTCTACTCTAGTGAAGATTCTGGCTTAGTTCGTTTATTATTGATAACTTCGGTTTAGGCACCTAATTTCAAGTCTATAAGAAGGCTATTGCACATTTTATAGCTTGAAAAATATTAAAAGATCATTGAAAATATATGACTTTTTATAAAAATATAATGCACATTGAAATGCACATTATCACCACAGAGCTAAAAGAATATATCTGTGATTGTCCTAAACTTTATAAAGCTCATGCTTTTAGACAGCTTCTCTTCGAGACAGCTTCTTCCAGTTTGTTTAGATTTGCATCCAGTTACATTTCAGTGGTGCCCCTGAGGGGTAAACAGAAGCCATACATGTTTGATACTGTCACATTATACCCACAATGCATTGCCACATGCCCTTCAGGTATGCATATGGTGGTGCAGATAAAATATACAAAAATATGTACATAAAATGGCACAGTAATACAAAAGAAATAAAGATATGCTCTGTATCATGTTTAAACTAGGTGTGATAGATTTTCGAAATCGTGTGCAAAATCAAGACTATATAGTACATTATGCGGGTCATATCTTTTGAACGTTGCAATCACGAACAATCAATATTATCAGGGCATGAAGTGGCTGAATAGAAAAGCCATGTCATAACTCAGTGAGTCGCATGTCACAGTGGCTAGTAGAAGTAAGGGCTGTAAGAGTTGTTCAGCAGTGCAGTCATGATAAGAGCTTGATATGTTTGAATTCTAGTGTTGTCTAGAATCTTCCTCCTGCCTATTGAGAGATAGGCAGACATTTCTTGTCGAGAAATTGATAGTGATGCTTGACTGGAGATGACAATGTTCCAGTGCTGCAACACTTCACCACCATACAGACCATAAAGGTATATCACCTATCAAACGACGTTACAATATCTGTCTTAAATGCTACACATGTAGTTACATTGAGCATATGCATAATATAATGTACAAATCTATTCATGTTCAGGACACTTGCTGTGACTTAATCTGACATATCAACAGTGAACTTTTTGTGCTTTTAAAGGCAGGGTATCTCATTTTATGGTAGCCTACTAGCACTGAAATTACGATCCCACCCTCATTAAAATAGCCATCCAAAGCCACGCCTCCTCCAAAATACATGACCAACACAGGCCAGATGTCCACATCTCATGTCTCATACACCAGTGCAGTACAAAGTGACAAAATAATAAACGCAAATAACTTTTTAAATCAGAATTAGTTACAGCACCTTTTCGGTTGTGTAGACGTACTAGTTTTCTTTAAATTTTGAAAACATAAATATTATTACGCTAATTCGTAAAGGAACACAAACCACATAAGCAACACAATGTTTTATCAAAGAAAACTGGGTCTCATTCACTAATAATTGCGTACGTTTTTCGTATATATACGCACACTTGAACTTTTCACAAAAACTTTCCACCTAATTCACAACATGTGCATACGCACATGAGTTTGTTCTTACTTGATCTTAAGTTAGTGAATTTGGAGTGTTCTTCATGAGCGGCTGCGTGCACAAGGTTGGTAATTTGCCTAAAACACGCCCAAACCAGCTCCATATAAGGGTTTTACGCAGCGCTAGTCCACAGAAAACGTCAAAGCAGTTTGTCATAGAAGCAAAAGAGTTCGGATACCTACCTTACCAAAAGAAACACAACCCTTGCAGACCTTTTGCCTCCAGCAGCTGTTTCCATCTCGTGGTAAAGTTACAGATGTTAATTTGGGTTTTTGCTCTTTGCTGATCCAGACAGTTTTTGTGGTTGTTGTTTCAAAAAAATTATTTTGTTTTGTGGCTCCTGTGCAGGTTGTCAATTCAGCAGGAAAGTTTGCCATTATCCCTCTGTTTATAGACGGGAGGTGAGCGCACGTGAGCGCCCTGATGACGTATGGTGTCTGCGTGAACAGGCTGTGCAGTGGCATGCAAAACACGTTCACAAATGAGAGAAAAATAAATGCATGCGTCCAAGTATTGCGTTCGGTCTGAGTTCAATGTTTTGTTGAACATGTTTTGGTCCTACGCCTTTCACAGATGACATAAATTTATAAAAATACATTTAGACAACTTAACATAGTGATTGCTATCAAGATGTGAGGAGACTTTTAACCAGCATAACTAAAATGTTTCTGGATCAAATCAGATACCCTGCCTTTAATCCCTATTATATTGTGTGCTTTTGCAATTTCACATGCAGTCAGACAGAACGCATAAATCCTGTTGAATATCTGGAGCGACTGACCCTTATACTCATCCTGGATTGTGCTTACCTGTATTTTGAACTGTGAAGAAAATTGTGGCTTTAGATAAATTAGAAAAATATTGCATCATCAATAAGTCTGTTTAATTTCACTTTGTGGATGTTGGCCACTAGCATTAAAGAAATAGTTCACACAAAAATGGAAAAAATAGGCTGGCACTGAATGCAAATTCAGATTTTTGGGCATGATTTGCACCCCACCCTAATTCAATTCCCAGTATGCCAATGCAGAAGGCATTTTAGTTTCTGATCAAAATAACATTTTCGTAATTTGTACACATACTATGTGTATGTGTCTTTTTAGCATTCTGATAATAAAATAAGTGTCTAGACTGTGTGCACATGACTATAATAAGTAGTCTCTTGATGACTGCCTAAGCTTTCCAGTTTGCCGCTAATTAAGGCCATAATTATCCAAGTTAGACATCCAACACCCCCACAAAACCTCACCATGCTTAGCACAGTCGGCTAATACTGAATGCCACACAGCCCGGTGGACTGAAACCCATCCTACCCCTGATCCCATGGCAACAAGTGCCACACTAGCAGCCAGTGATGTTGCTGCCCGTTTTTTATTTGCTGCAATGCCACCTGTCTGTCATTGTAACCAAGGCATGAATAAAACCTCTTATTTAGGGATACACAGCATACTGTGGAAAATACCTTAGCATTGTAAGTATGCAAAACAAAAGATTAACGAGGAATGATGTGCATTTAGATCATTACAGTTCATTCAAAGATTTAATTTAGTTGAAATTATATGAATTATGCCTGAGGTGAAACCCTTTTGCTACTGTAAAAGTTGACAGAGGCAAAAGGACTCCTATGTATTTACATGTATGCCTGCATACTGTACAAGTGTGTTAGTATGGGTGACAGGAAATTAAGGCTCATAGCAATAATGCATATTTAAAAGATGGGGGCCAACAAATGTTTCAGTGTTTTTATTTGTAATCTAATATTTTGTAACTCTTTTATTTTCTTGTGTTGTACAGTAGGTGTATCAAGTTTGGTCTGAATTTGACGTAAGTGCATATTTTGTGCTTTACAGTTAGAAAAAAAATTACTCATAATGGTAATGGCATGAATGGCCATATCAAATTAAATTTAAGTTATTATATTTCAATTAAGTTCAATTTAAATTTTGCTTCTAGCTGATTCTTTAGAGTGAAACCAAATGTTTCTGCCCATCTATGGCCTCAATTATTTTTAGTATTAGAATGATACATTTGGATCATTTAACATAATGTAATTATGTTTGCTAATGTTATTAATGGAAGAAATTGTAATGTTACCAAAAAAGAAAGCTCTTACATCAAATGATTTATGGCCAGACATTCTGAAATGCTCTGTCTGTCTCTTCTGCACACGCATAATCTCTCTGTACGTGTTGGATATTTTCATTCAGCACAACACGAATGCCATTTTAATCTGACATTTTAATCATTGATCAGCGACATTTCCCACAATAAAAGATCAAATCAGTCATTGACTACATAATGTCTTATTTCTAAATAAATATTAGCGATTAAGCAAGATGTTATTTGATAATTGCACTTTAAAATCCCTCCAGGGATGATGACACACGCTCCCTCTCCTGTAGTGTACTGTCCTGGCCATGTGTATGTTACAGTGTACTGATGACAATGTGTTCCCAAGAGAGCCATCAATGCTGTCAGCAAAGAGCAATAGGAAATGCCCTGGCTACAGGCCTGCCAATGGGGTCTTTCACAGAGAACAGACCCAGACTGTTGCTAAAGAAGACAGAAAGTAATTCATGCACGGATCGCACACACAAACAAACAGTAAGTGTTTGTGTCAACCTTGCATGTTTTTGACAGCTTAATGAGGATAAATATGTGTATGAGTTTTTGTAAGTGAATAAGCTCACATATTTCAGCAAGTTTATGAGAGCCAAGTCAGGCAGGTACAGAGCGATACAAACTGTAGTGAATGCTCAAGTGGACTTTATAAACAAACCTGTGGGAAATATTTTTACTACGTACTGTTTGATTTTAATTCCTGTAAAGTAACCCTCAACTGTCATTTATATATTACCTACCTACATTACCTGTATAGGCTAAATGTGAGTAAAACTACAGGAAAACATCAATTAAGTGTCACTTTATTCAAGTAAAATGCTCTTTTCATTCTAGTGTATATAGGTTAAGCATAAGTAAAATTATCTTATAGTTCACTACACTGCAAAAAATGACTTTCTTACTTAATATTTTTGTCTTGTTTTCAGTAGAAATATCTAAAAATTCTTAAATCAAGATGTATTTTCTTGATGAGCAAAGTGACCTAAGAAAATAAGTCTAGTTTTTAGACAAAACTTTACAATTTAAGTGAATTTGCGCTTAAAACAAGTAAAATTATCTGCCAATGGGGTGAAATCCTATTTTTAGATGTTTTTCTCACCCCATTGGTAGATATTTTTGTGTGTTTTAAGATTGAATTTACTTAAATTTTTTATTTTCTTAGGTCATTTTGCTCATCAAGAAAAAGCATCTTAATTTAAGAATTTTTAGATATTTCTACTTAAAACAAGACAAAAATACTGAGTAAGAAAGTAATTTTTTGCAGTGTATAAGCTATAGGAAGCATCCCTTACAATCTATCTACTGTAAAATGCTCTTATTGTCCTAGTGTATAGGTTAAGCATGCATTTCAATTCTCTAATAGCTCACAAGAGAACCATTAGTCATTTTGCGTAATGATACATGCAGGTAAGACACATTGAATGCAAAGATAAACAGATAGGATTTTTTTTCTTTTCTTACATATTTGTTGATATGTAATATCCCCAGGATTGTGCTTATCATTATTTCTAGTTTTAAATCAAAGAAGCTTGCAGTAAATTATGCTTTATTAGAAAGACCCTAATATTTAACTGCCCTGAGGCTTGACTGTCAAGAGCTAGAAGAATAAGTACCAGACAACGGCGGTCTAAGGTGCAGTACTTCACATAATGTTCCCTGTCTCCTAAGATGTCTGCTTCGTGCCCAAACCCCTCATAAGAAGAAAAGAGATAAAGCGCCCTGAGAAGCTGCCGCCGATAGCCTGTGGGGAAACGTGTAAGAGCACACTACTGGGGCAGAGAGTAATCACATCTCTGCGTCTGATCCACTGACTAACCTGATAGATCTGAGACCCCTTGATATTACACTGAAATCGACAGCAAAATGGACGGGGAGTAGATAAAACGAAAAGTAGAAAAAGAAGAAAATCAAAGGGGAAATAAGAGAGGGTAACAAGAATGTATGAACATCGGACTTTGCAGATAGTGGAGAATGATTAAAAGTAGTTTGTCTTATGAAATTAACAGGATTAGTCAACAAAAATGTTGAGGAGTGTGCTGTATTATAATAAAAATTTCACCTTCCACTGAATCATGTTTTGGACGACATGGAGAAGAGTTAATAATGACTGGATTTTTATCTTGAAGGGAACTATTCTTTAGGATTTGACATTTGCATAGAGTTGAATGAGTATTTCACAGAGTGGTCTACCTTTGGTTGCTTTAGTAACGGTGATTTTATAAGATCATTCAAAGCATAAATGCCCCCCTGCCTGCCTTCAGACATGGCTACTTTCACTCCTCCTCACACCAATTAGAATGACTCATACAGCCACATAAGAAGCTTAAGCTTTGGCTCTGAACCTCACAGACATTTTGCAGTGAATCATGTAAAAATTGCTGAATACTTAGGGGGCTTCAGAATGGCTCTAAATGAGAGGGGGCAGGACATAAACACTTAGGAAGTGGATGATGAGCTCTGAAATCACTCAGCCCTGCCACTTGTGATTAGTGGCTAATTAGCAATAATATAATCCAGCATACAGAGCTTTCTTATGAGGAGAACTGACTCACGCATTCCCTTGTACCATATGTTTATTTAATCTTTATCCAAATGAAACACAGTACAATACTTTAACTTAAATGTTGCAGAATTATGCAACAAATAAATTAAACAATTGGATTTAATAAACATTTTTACATTGATTTCAATGTCTCACATGGCCTCACTCAGATATATTAGGTACCAACAGGTCCTGTGAGGTACTAATATGAACTCTTAAGGTTTAAAGAAGTAATGTTTTTATATTTTATAATAAGTAATTTTTTAAGGCTATATTTTGTTATTTTTTTAGGTTATATTTCACCGTAAATCTGTTTTAATTAGAGAAACTTTTAGAAACTTTTAAAATGTTTTAGAAAGACCTCAGTGAGAAGTGATCTGTAAAAACTGTAAAACTATGAATTACATAATACTGTTACATTTGTTAAAATGAAAATCTGTTATTTTCTCAGTCCCATGTCTTTCTAAACTCATATGATGTTATTTCTTTTGTGAAGCACTGACTGTTGTCTTTATTCATACAACAGATGTTTGTATTGACCATGAGCTGTCAATGAGCTTCTTTCTTACATGAGCTTCTTTCTGTTTTGTCTTATTTAAAAAAAAATATGTTTACTTCTTGCAACTTAACTGCAAATATTAATAATAATAATGATAATAAAAGTAATGATAATAATAATAATAATAATAAAATAGCAGCAAACAGGAAGAATGTATTGGGAAATTGGACAACAGACAGAGTTTGAAGAGTTTTGTTGCAAAACAAGATAAATCCGTTTTTAACATTTTTGTCAAAAACTTGTTTATTATTATGTTATCATGTTATTATTTTGTTTTATTTTGCTACTTAGCTGTGTTTTTTAAGTTAAGAAGGAGGTTTAAATCAAAACAAACCAACTGCAGTTGAATTGATAATTGGAATGCACAACCTAAAAACAAAATTTCTGAAAAAAAAAACTGAGTTATCTCATTTTGCAACGAAACTCTTCATTTATTTTTGGGATGAACTAAATAAGTGAACCTATTAGTAAAACATACAAAAAAAAAAAGAAGAGTTGAAACAAAATAAAAGATTAGACTTGTCAGATCAAATCTATAATTTGCCTTCTTTAAATGTGTGTTGTTTTTATAAGTTTTTATAAGTTTTCAAGCAGATCGCCCACTGAAGTTTACGGTGTGGATCAGACACAAGGTCATTAAGGTCAGGGGTCACGTGCATGTTTATGAGGTGACAGTAAGCAGAAACATGTACTCCTCCTGCCTTGTGAAAGCCTGAACTCTGACCCTGACTTTTGCATCCTGCTGCTTTTAACTGGTTTGACGTCTCAGTATCTTGTCTGATCACACAGTAATTTTAAATGTATAGATTGAATGATATATAAAGATCTGTTTATATCATGTTATTAGTATCAATTATTTAAGTATTTTAAAATCTGTAACAGCAGTAGATGGACCTACAGTATAAATTTTGTTTTTATAAAATATACTGTATTTGTGATCCTGGATCACAAAACCAGTTATAAGGGTTAATTTTTTTGAAATTGAGAGATAAACATCATCTGAAAGCTTTATCCGAGATACAACTATTTAAAAATCTGGAATCTGAGGGTGCAAAAAATTAAAACACTGAGAAAATGGCCTTTAAAGTTGTCCAAATGAAGGTCCTGCAACACACATTACTAATGATAAATACATGTTTGACAGTAGGACATTTACAAAATATCTTCATGTAACATGATCTTTACTTAATATCCTAATGATTTTTGGCATAAAATATTGATAATTATGACCCATACAATGTATTGTTGGCTATTGCTACAAATATACGTTTTTTTAGAAATTTACATTTTTAAATATATATCATTTTTCTATATTTTTATTTTTTAGAATTTTTTATGTCATTTAAAGGTCACATTCACAAATCACATTTTTTTCAGGTATCAGCTGAGCGGGTAAGTTTATGAATT
This sequence comes from Paramisgurnus dabryanus, assembly GCF_030506205.2. NCBI lineage: Eukaryota > Metazoa > Chordata > Actinopteri > Cypriniformes > Cobitidae > Paramisgurnus > Paramisgurnus dabryanus. Next base: position 21,124,626 of record NC_133348.1, on the reverse strand, counting down.
TCTCAAAAATCATTATAAACAGCATAGCATATACTGAATGAACAGTGTTCATCTCCTTCCCCTGCATAAATAAGCTTATGTATGCAGGAATGTGACATTCACTATTATACATTCAGTAAAGATATTTTTGAGCCAGCAGTAATGCTAGATATGCCAGACTGCATTTCTCTTAGGCTGGGGACACAACTAATGATTTCCACATAGATTATGAATTTAATTGGATCATAACGACAGATCATGCCTAGTCTTTTCACAGTGGTGCTCAGTCTTTATTTACAATCACAGATAAAAATCAATTGTGTGTGTTGAGTCCAAGAATGTTTCAGCAAGTTGTTAGGTGTGTCTCCAACATAGTTTAGCAGAATATATGCAATAACAATTGCATATGCAATCTCAAAATGTAATACTGCTCACATTCTCCATTTGCATTTTTACTTCTGTGTATGTGTGATTAGTTTTCCCAATCTTCCAGACGTAAATGTGAAATGCCAGCTGGGGACTCAAGGTCCAAATCTCTGGATTTGGTAGAATCCATTGCTTAGCAACACGACAGAAGTTGAACTGAGTAACAATGGCCAGGTTAGATGACTCATTATGACTGGCGGTCTGTATGCGTATGCGGTCTGGGTTTCAATTGAGACTGAGTGTATGTGCGTGCGCATGTATGTGTTTTTTTCTCTGTTGTGATTTTACTTCAGTTGAAAGTGAAGTGTAACTCAGATGTATTGGCTGATTACTATTTTATTTCAACTCAACTTTCATTTGTTCATCTATGTGGAGAATGCTGTGCTTAACCCGATGCACTCCCACATGCTTGAAGGTCAAGGCTGAAATTAGTGTTCGGGATGCTTGAAATGATAAAAGTAGATTTCCTGATCTCACATTCATTATAGTCGTTCTCCTATAAATTAAAGCACTGCTAGATTTTTACAAAATAAAAATAATCTCTTGAAATACTCTGAGCTGAAATACATCAACCACTGAATGAAATGTGGATATGTTAGTAGGATGCTAATGAGACATAAAATCTCAGAGAGTCTTCAGATGTCCATTCCACAGATTTATATGTGAATGTGAAATGATTTACATTAGTGTACTGAGATACAAAGCACAATGATTTTATGTATGATGTCTGTGGTGTGCTTACACAAAATCTGGTTCTTCCATCATTAAAATAACAATACTCCCATCGCAGGACTCACACCAGGATTTCTAGGTTTCATAACAGGTTGTTAACATGTATCTCATTTATGAGGTTTATTGATTGCTTTAAGGTTTATTGCTTAATTTACTGTTTTACCTTTTTGATTGAACCTCTTCATTGATTGGCTCAACCCATCTGCATCAGGATTATATATTTTACTGTGCATAGATTAACCAGGGGAATTTAACATCTTCAGTGTCACAGGCAGTAGTGAGTAAGTCTTTTAGATATGGGTTTTGAAGTGATATCCCTGTTTCGAATCCTTTTGCTGACCTCTTTCTATTCACTTTTCTATTCACAAAAGGCATTTATTTTTAATATACATTAAGAAAATGTTTAAAAAGTGGAAATGCACCACGGATGCTAAACCTTTTAGCAAACTGTCTGAAGTGAATTATACATGCAGATACTCCAGGAAAGAGTTTAAACTAATTATTATTAATTCAGAGAGAATATTAAAGATTTACTGTTGTCCGGACCTCGGTGATGTCATAGCTGGTTACAGCCATACACACAGCAGCCCCAACAGTGACGGCCGGTGACTTCACTTCCGAGGGGCGCAAATATATGTGTTCGCAGTGTCTTTTCTATCATAAACCCCTTTAAAGCAGCTTCAGCTGGCTCGTAGTTTGACATCACGCGTAATGCACATAAGTTTACATGACACGCCGAACACATATTTTGAAATGACGGGCTATCTACATGTTGTGACGAGCTTCGCATCGTGCGGCCTCGAAAAAGAAGTCACCGGCCGCCACTGACCCCCAACCTAAAACATACGGTGTATGTAGATAAAAACTGCTCATTCTAAGGTAATAAAAACAATACAGTTCATTTTGTAAGGTCTTTATACACCACTAATAATATAGTTATATATCATATTGCATTTCTGTCAAAATATCCTTCTAAAGGTCCCACACAGCACTTTAAAGGGATAGTTCGGCCAAAAATGATATTAAACCCATGATTAACTCACCCCCAAGCTGTCCGAGTTGCATATGTCCATCGTTTTTCAGACAAACACATTTTCGGATATTTTATAAAATGTTTTAGATCTTTCAGTTGATTAAATGTAATGTTACGGGGTCCACGACCTTCAAGTCCAAAAAAAGTGCGTCAAATTAAATCCAAACGGCTTCAGGATGATAAACAAAGATCTTCTGAGGGTAATCCGTGCGGTGTTGTTGTAGAAATACCCATATTTAAAACTTTATTAACGAAAATAAATACCTTCCGGTAGCGCCACCATCTTAGACTCCTCTGTATTCAGGAGAGAGTATTAGCGTAGTGTACGCACTTTTCTTTGTGACGTATGACAAATTCGGAGGGCGGGGGCACAGAGCAGCAGCAGAGTAGCCTCCGTAGGCTGCGTAAGCTCTCATCCTGAATGCGGACGCGACTAAGATGGCGGCGCTACCGGAAGGTATTTATTTTCGTTCATAAAGTTTTAAATATGGATATTTCTACAACAACACTGCGCGGATTACCCTCAGAAGACCTTTGTTTATCATCCTGGAGCCGTTTGGATTTAATTTGTGAAGGATGGACGCACTTTTTTTAGACTTGAAGGTCGTAACATTACATTTAATCAACTGAAAGATCTAAAACATTTTCTAAAATATCCGAAAATGTGTTTGTCTGAAAAACGATGGACATATGCAACTCGGACAGCTTGGGGGTGAGTAAATCATGGGTTTAATATCATTTTTGGCCGAACTATCCCTTTAAGGCAATGAAAAGTTTTTTATTCACACATTTTCTCTCTTCTCAACTTCTAATATGTGCATATACTTTACATCTCTTAGGAATTGGATTTAAAACAACGCTGAGAAAGGATCAAATCAAAAATCCCCATTATCCAACCACAGCATGTCTCGTCTGCATCAGTGACATCACAGCTCTTAATCTTCAAAGTGGGTTCTGACTCTCAAAAAATGTCCTTCTTCTCTTGACTTTTGAAATCAAGGAGGTGTATATGCACACAAATACACAAACCCATCGCACAGATGCACACGTTACCGCAGTGTTATGTAACCTTTAGGAAAGGTTGCAACATCAAGGCACACAATAAGCCCTTGATCAGCCGGAGAACGGTTGAAGATTCCTCAATGGGAGTAAGGATAATCAGTGAGAGGATGCTGAGAGCCCAAAGCGAATGGTTAAGCATATTAAGGCGGCGGCTCTGTTAACGAGGAGTCTGGATTCAGTCCTATCATAGTTAAATGTTAGCTTTTTATATAAACATTCTTGATTAAATACTAAGAGTGCAAATGACGAACAGTACGCATAATCCACGAAATAAATATACTACCATCTGATCAATCCACTTTTTATTTGCATTTTCTATTCGTTAACAATAGCACTTACATCACTCCTCAGTGAATATCACAAGAAACCAAACCAAGGTTTTCATTGCAAGGAATTTATCGAAACTTTATTGAATGAATTGTACTGAACTGCATTGAATTGAACTGTATTGTTAAATGAACCTCACACAATTTCAGATTTACTGTATCCCATTAAACAATTTTGTGTTTAAAAGATGTCTAATAGGCATCCAAATACAGCCTAGACATCTAAGCTAAAACAAGTCATAAATTGGGATGTCAGTGAAAATGTAATAGGCTTAAACCATAGCCCACAAGTAAATGCAAATAAATAAAACTAAACACATCGTAATCAGATGACCTTGCTAAAATGATAAAATATCATACATCTTGCAAGTTATTTTGGAAAAAATGACATGTAACCAAGTTTAAGTTTATTTTGGATAGTTGTAGGTTATAGTCAGATTATATTTGGTCTATATGGTAAAATGATAGCAATTGCTTGCTGGGATATTACTTTGTTTCTTCAGTTGAACACAAACAAATAATTTGACATAAAAATGCAGTCATGTTATCTTTTGATATGGGTGTCAACATGGCATTCTCCAAAAAGCACATCCATCCATCATTAAAGTTAACCATTAGCCTTAATTCCTTCTGGGATCCTCGACCTGGATTAAATCAATGAACTTTAATGTTGATATATTTTGACTACTACATGTTTCATGTTTTCCAAAATCATGGAGGAAGCCAGCTCATGTTTGTAAACCTATACAACATTAACCTTTCCGAAATCATCAGTATAATGCAAGCCAGATTTGCACTTTGTCAACAACCCTCTACAACAAAACTCATTCCAGAACCGCAGAGCAAATTGCATTCTGACATCACTGCGTTGTGAGGAAGATATGAACATATGAACCAGAATAGATACCCATGAGAAATTAGAAAGTACGTCAGAGGACTGACAGTTTAAATTCTGGATGTGGCATTTTTGAGAAAAGATAGATAAAGTGGACAGGGGATGATTCAGCCAAGAGGAACAGATCCCACATGGGACAGATACGTGATTCTTCACTAGATGGGAAAAAGCTTTTAGCAGACCTAACTAGCAAACCTTCTTTCATGTGTTTCCTGTTTTTCTGGTTGTAGTTTATAAATAACATGATGAAAGTCTCATGTTTATATGTTCTCTTGTAAGGTCTTCAAGTGTTACTAAATTATCACATGGATGTGATCCAGCTCCGTTATGCATGTTGTCCCACGATTAAATTATAACCACTCAACACTTGCCTCACATTTTTTTAAATCACAATATTTACTTGGAAACGGTGAATGTGTTTCAATCCTGTAATGTCTGTATGTTTTTGATGAATACTCAGTTTCAAATGGACCTTGGAAACGTTGGTGTAAACAAGATGAGATGCCTAGACAGAAGATGTTCTGAGGAGATATGAGGAGAAAGAATGACTGGAGTAAATTACGACAGGTTCTGGTTCTCATTTATAAGACAAGACAGCAACTAACATCGGACAGAGGAATCACAAATAAAATTGCGATTCTCATACAGTATGACTCATGTGATGACTCTAAAAACAAAAGCACCAAAAGTGGTTCTTTGCTCGTAATCATAGAAGAACCGTTTTTAGTGCCATATAGCACCGGTGAAGCACCAGTGAAGAACCTGTGTAGAACCAAATAGTGCTATGTAGAACCATATGTGGTGCTATATGGCCCCTATTTGGTTCTAGACTGGTGCTTCACTGGTGCTTCACCGGTGCTATATGGCACTAAAAACGGTTCTTCTATGATTACGAGCAAAGAACCACTTTTGGTGCTATATAGCACCGTTTGTTTTTAGAGTGTTAGAACCTCATGTGAAAACCAATGTGATTTTACTTGAATCTATAGTTGTTATTGTCTGTTTACATTACATAGCATAACTATTGCTAAATATTCAAAAATAAATAATTGTATTTTTCTGAAAAAACCTATTGTTTTGCTTTAGAAGACATTATTAACCTATTGGGTTATGTATGGATTACTTCAATGTTAGATGAATGCACTTTTGAAGCTTCAAAACATTTGGTCAATGCCATCATAAAGCCAGGATATTATTATATACTGTTAATATAACTCTGATTGTGTTCCGCTGAAGAAATAAAGACATAAACATTTTGGCACATGGCAAAAAAATACATTTTTAAATATAATTTAAAATATATTAAAAAATATACAAAATTGTCAAAAATGTATGTGTGGAAATATATTTTCAAACTTGTTTACAAAAATTTATTTTTACCAATATATTTGTTGGACATTTTTTGCATATTTTGAAATATATTTAAAAAATAAATATATTTTGATGCATTTATTCACGTCGCATTGAAAGAAAAACTTTGTATGTTACAAACCAGTGTGTTACTAAACTAAATATATTTTCAACTGCAAAAATATATTTGTAATTGTATATTTTATACTTAAACTTTATAAATTTTTTACAAAAGTTAATATTTTGGCCAGATTTTTTTTGCCATATGGGTTGTAAAATTAGAAATGTATTTGTTGCTCCTTAAAATATATGTTAATATATGAAGGTTAAAACTAGAGGTAAATATATTTGCAAAGTCTTTATACTTTTTATTAAGCTTTACAGTCCATACAAAAAAAAAAACATTAAATACAATCTACACTACAACAGTAAATAAGATTTATTTAATATTTTTGGGACAGCAGTGCTTCAGTAAAGTAGACTTTAAATAGACTTTTCTTAAACAAATAAAATAAATCTAACTTCTAAAATAAAAATAATGAATTGACATTTACTTAATTATTTAAAAAATGTTGCATGCCCTATTAATTAGATTTTATTTGATTTTGGTGGTAAGTTGTACTTGAAACTAAAGCAGTACATTTTACTTAAAAAAAATGTTTATGAGGATCAAAAATCATAAAATTCAAATAAATTTAAGTTCATTTCACTTGAATGTTTTAGTTTAATGGATTTTATACGCTTAAGTTAAATGAAATTTTTGACTTGAATGTGCTAAAGTTTTTGATTAAAATTTACTTTAATTACATTTTATTTACATTAATTGTGTATTTATTATAATTTTACTTAAAATCTAGTTCTCAATAAATGTTAATTTTACTATGTAGAAAAATTATTATGGTTAATCCACTATATTTTACTACACCAAAAAGTTTGTTTTTTCGGTGTAAAGTCAGATTTTCCAAAAGTCTGCAATCAAAAGTCAGATAGTTTTAAATCTATTCAGTCTTATAAGCTATGAAAAATAAAATAGCTATACCTATTTTCATCTGGAAGAAAACTCATAGTGACAGGCAGCATGGGTGGTATGGGCGGAGTTATAAGAGACGCAGACATGGAGATTTTTACAAACAACATCAGAGTTAAGAGGAAAAAGGCAACTTTTCTCACTTTTCTAACAGTGCAGTCCAGATCCAACACACCAAGGGTTCATGAGGTGAAGGCTGGTGTCAAAGGTCGCATATGTAGACTGACCCCGCTCTCTGACAGCTTTGAAGAGACTTCATGCATCAAGGGGAATCTTCATGTCAAACTGAGCCCCGTCTTTTTAGTGTACATGAGAGAGTTTCTCGCATACAGACAGCACTCAGAAGCTTAGTCTAATCTGATGTATTAACCTGAAAAACACCATACGCTGGTGAAATGTTGTAAACCCATCTAAAGGTGATGTTTACCATTTGTAACAGTAATTTTATTGGTGATATTCTTATAGTTTCTTTATGTCTACACTATAATACATCTCTAAACAAAACCTTGGTATGCTACCAAGTTACTCAACATGAGTACAGAAACGCAGTGTAATCTAAATGGGCAATGTATTCTTTCTTAGGGATTTGGAGTATCCACAAAATTGAAACAGCATCAGCATACTTTTTTCCGGTACAGTTCAATATAAATACTTTCTTGTCATGAACACACTAATGCCTCCAGATGGATATATGATTTGCCTACATTACCTTATGGTCAGAGAGAGAGGGGGTGTGTCATGAACTTTAAGTATATCTGAGTACATACAATAAGCATATGCAGAAATCCCGGGGGATCTAAGCGGTGCCCCCCAAAAAAATTATCCTTAACAACCATGTATATTATAAATATAAAAGTTAACCACACTCTAAAAAAACAAACGCTGCTATATAGCACCAAAACTGTTGCTTTGGATCGTAACCATAGAAGAACCATTTTTAGTGCCATATAGCACCGGTGCAGCACCTGTGTAGCACCTGTGTAAAACCATATAGGGGCCATATAGCACCACTATAGCACCACATACTGTATGGTTCTACAAAGCACTATATGGTTCTACACAGGTGCTTCACTGGTGCTTCACCGGTGCTATATGGTACTAAAAATGGTTCTTCTATGATTACGAGCAAAGAACCACTTTTGGTGCTATATAGCACCGTTTGTTTTTAGAGTGGCACAGATTAATCCAATGACATCCCAGAATCCTTTGCATGCAATTGATAGAAGTCACAAATAGTAACATATCAGATAATTCAGTTCTTCAGAACAAAATGTTTTCTCTCTCTCTCTCTCTCTCTCTCTCTCTCTCTCTCTCTCTCTCTCTCTCTCTCTCTCTCTCTCTCTCTCTCTCTCTCTCCATCCCTTTATCTGTTTCCTGTACTCCTGTGTGTTTCTGTTTATTTTGCGTTTTTTCTTCCTTAGAATCCATTTGTACACATTTCTTCAAAGTTTCACCTTATCTCTTAGTCTTATTCGCTTTCTCTTAACCTTTACTGCTTTTCTTTTTTCTGATATTCCCAATTCTGCTAACTCACAGCCTCTGTCACTGGAAAGAAGATGCTACAAGTGTGTGTGTACGTGTGTGTGTGTGTACGTGTGGGCTTTTTGACTGCATGTGTTGCATAATGTTGCTGAGTGAACATGTTTCTGTCCATCAGTTTTCTCGTGGGACACATGCAAAATGTCACTCGCTCCTTTCACTGTTTCCCTTTGGTGTATCTTCTGTATTCTTCAGTTCATGACATTTACACTACATACCAGAACCTTTACCCCACATCGCATGGGACACAGAGAAAAAGAAGGTAAGGACTAAAGAGAGAGAGAGAGAGTCATAAAAGAACAAGCACCGTAGGAAGACATCAGAAAATAAAGAGCTTGCAGAAAGCAAGAAAAAGGCTTCACAGACAAGGCCCAGCTAAAGGCCTTGGTTAAATGAAGATGTTTAAAGATCTTCATTAAACATGCCTTAGAAAAGATGCACATAATTTTGAATAAAACTTTGCCATCTGAGACAAGGGAAATCATATTTTTCTGAGCATGGGGCGCAGTCATATTAGGGCTAACCCAATCAAACAAGATTGTCCCAAGTACCCACTCACACTTGTACTTTGAGCGATCCGAGGCCGAACACGCTTTTGTCATTAGGATGTGATTGTTTTAAAGAAAACAGGAAGTAAGGCGCTCTCTTAACACTGGAACCCATTGTAATATTAAGTCTGTGCAGCCCAGTCTCACGAAATTTCGTTATATAGTCACGTATTTTTTTGATTCTTTTTTCGTGCTATTATCACGAAATTTTGTGTTTTTTCGTGATCGTATAACGAATTCCTGTTTTCGTGTGATTATCACGTATTGGTTACTCAACTGTTTTGTCCTATTTTCTTACCATTGTCGCTTCGGTTTAGGGTTAGATTTACATAAAATGACATCCCTAACCAAACCCAACTCTAACCCCAACGTCAGGCGACATATAAAAAAATAAATTAGAAAAAATAGTATAAACCAATATATAAAGTGACATTCTAATGCAAGCACCAAATCTAACCCTAAACCGAAGCGACAATGGTTTAAAAATAGGAAAAAGCAGTTGAGTAACCAATACGTGATAATCACACGAAAACAGGAATTCGTTATACGATCACGAAAAAACACGAAATTTCGTGATAATAGCACGAAAAAAGAATCAAAAAAATACGTGACTATATCACGAAACTTTGTGAGACTGGGTAGGTTTTTTTGGTGTGCGATGACACACAGCCCTCTCACATGCCTATCATATTGCTTAGTTGATCTGTCGCGTGTGCAGTTCAGACATTCACGTAACCCTGCTTTGTGCATCAGAAGGTTGTTACGAAGTCAGATGAAGGTGAGTGGTTGCGCAATAGACATCTCTCGTTTTGAACCACGCTCTGGCGCTGTTTCCGATCACACTGCACATTCCGTGACTGAGCCCAAGTGAACCGCGTTCCAGCCCACCTCTGCAAGCTGGCCAGGGTGCGACTGACCAAACCACACCCGGGCACGGTACAGAACAATCACACGAGTCAAACGAACCAGGATTTGAGGGTCAAACGAGTGCGTTTTGGTTTGGATAGTGTGAGTGCGCCCTAATTGCTTATGTGCCATGCTTACGGACCACCAGTGAATTTGTCTTTGTGATAAACCTTTGCTTTCTGTTGAAGTACTGACAGAGTCCATGGTCCTGAAGTGCGATAGTATTTCTAAAAAATCCAACCCCATTAATGCAGCCGACAGCCTTTAGACACTTCAACATTTCTTTCTTTTCATGGCCAAACATTGCCAACATTAATGCAAGGTCTTGCTTGGTTTAGTGTGGTATTTCACTTTCGCATGCCAATAAGGATATCAGTGACATACTGAACGCCCAGTCAACACTGTCAACCGTGACCATTTCTTAGCTAAGGCGCTTATCAAATGGCTTGTCTCGCCATTTACACAATATACATTGTTCAATCTGACAGGCAACAATTGTAACAGGCTTCAGTGTGTACCCACCTTAAAACAGAGATGGATAGGATAGAAACAGGAAATCATAGAAATATGTGAGGGGTAGAGAAAGGAGGTATAGAAAAACATCCCTTATTCCCCAGAGACTCTCCCTCTCCTCTTTCTCTCCCTCTTTGAGTCATCTATCTAACTGAGATAAAAGAGACCACTACAAACATCAAAACAAAAATAGCATAATTTATGCAGTGCCTTCATCTCAAGAAAAAAAATTAAATAATTGTACAGCACCTCGGTGAATAACTAAGCCAACATATTTAAAGAGCTTTAAAGTTTAAAAGACTTTTAAGATTTATAGTTCACACACACACATTCTGGTTTCCATGTTTTGTGAGGACATTCCAGAGATGTAATGCATTTTATACTGTACAAACTGTATATTCTATTCCCTTTCACTAACCCAAACCATCACAGAAAACTTTCTGCTACTTTACATTTTCAAAAAAAACATTTTGTTTGATTTATACCTTAACATGACCCCACAAGGTCAAAATTTACTGGTATTCCTATCTTTGTGGGGACATTTGGTCCCCGCATCGTGTTAATTTCCAGACACACACACAAACTCACACATATTTGATAGCTTCATGATCGATATGATAGCTCTGTCTTGTTCAAAGAAAGGTCAATGCCTCAGGCATTTCTTATTATACTGCCTAAAGCTACACAGATATAAGTCTTAAATGCATATATGCATGTATATAAGATACCATTAAATAAGAAGTGAGAGAAAAAAATAGTGCAGTGAAACCTGTGTCAGAATAAAATGAACTAAACATTTGTCTTTCTCAGTAGGACTATTAGCAGGAACACTTAGGGGTCATTGTGCTGTTGGTAACTTTAGACTGTTAACTGCATCATAAATGTTACAGGTCATTCCTGTTAGGCAGAAGGTTTTGTGACTAAAGAATATTCATAATATGTTTTTGTTGTAATCAGAGGAGGCATTCATATTGAAGAATATATCAAGTTTTGGGAAATATATTCTGGTCAAGCTCAAGCACTTAACTTTATTCATTATGACTTGATTGTTTGTACAATAGGAAAACCATATTACCAGACGCTTACTGACAGAGTGAAACCTGACACAAATGAAGAGCTAATTCATTCACTTTTAAAAGTAAAGGTTCTCTGTTTCGCTGTATAGTTCAATAAAGAACCTTTAACATTCACAGAACCTTTCAAGTTATACAGACTATGAGAATAGTTTTGTTTACAATGGATTTGTTACTGAAAATGTCTTGCAGTGAACTCAAGTAAAATTTTGTTAGTATGTGAGGTACCTGGAAAACAAACCCATTACCTTACTGACTGTTCTGAGTTGTTTTGAGCTACACAATCTGCAAGCAGTTAAAGGCAACTTAAGTCTTTCCTCAATGTCTGCAATTAATGTAAATTAAATCAGTTCACTGTGTTCCCATTTACTTTCCTTGAGAAAGAAGTATGGGTAAGAGACAGAGGAAGAGACAGAGAAAGGGATTCAGTAAATACCTTGCAGACAAATTGATAGTTGAACTTATGGCCAAAGCACACTGATGCTGCAATGCTCTACTGGCGTGTATATGAGAATATAAGCTTTACTGGCAGTACTTTTGTATCCCTATAGTATTAAAAGCCTATAACTCATATTCTGGCATATAATGAATGTGTCAACACCCCTAAACAAAGGAAAAGAGGTTGCACTTTAGTGTTACTTTTCAAAACCCAAAGTTATTTGGTTTCATTGCAGGTCCAAGCATGTACTGAAATAACTACTCACACATTACATTACACAAGTATTTGTCAGTCTATGTGTTTGTGATACTGTGAGAAAGCTTTGTGTCTGTAGGCATTACTCATAATCACACCTGTGTTTTTGATGTACGGTAATTCTCCCCCTTTATTTAGAAAGCAGTCTAAAAGACATACCTGTCCCACCTGCTCCACCTCAACACCTGTTCCTGTTTGTCTCTATCAGAAGTGATCATACTCCACCCAGTCAGTGCAAAGATTAATCTACAGAAACTGTAAACAAAGACATCTTAAAACAACAGTTGTAAGACTTTGACCTAACCTACGGTAGAAAATGCAGTTTTCTTTTTCTTGATGTCTGTACAGCTAGGTTGAATATTTCATGAATAATGTATTTAATCAGTGCATTGTCCCAGCATGATGCTGCTCAGGGATAAATTGCAGAATGCTAGTCTGAGAGCTTTATTCTCGGTGAAGGTTAACAAGCAGCTATTTGGTTCAAAATGGAGAGTCTGGCCTGAGTCTCTCGGTGAGCATTAAAAAGTTGCTGGATATGATGCTTTGCCTTCAATCATTATACTGATATCCTGAAGTGAAGCTTGCAGTTCGTTTTTTAATGCAGACATTCTGCTGTTCGCATGTTTTTACCTTCTCATTGCCTTTATTGACTGGGTTTATGCACGTTTATGACAGCTGTCATTAAGTTTCATTTGTTCAATTATGTCACTTTTTATGCAAATATGACAAATATGATATTAAACTGTCATTTCAATGTCATTAAGTGTTACAAATAGTTTTATAAAAGCATCATGAATATATTTCTTGACCTCAGCTACATTTGTACGAATTGAACTTGTCATTAAAATGTCAGTAAGTGTTAATACTGTCAAATAACTATGTCAAATGACCTTTAAAGCACACACACACGTCAAAAGATTATACTTAACTTCATGTGCTGAGGGGCAGCCTTCCGATCTCTCAGATGAAACCAATACGGAAGTGATTTAAACATCGTAAATTCATTCTGGTAAATTCATGGTAATTTACCAGAACTACTGTGTGAAAGAGGCTACTGAAGTCGACCTCGGTGGGCGTGGTTTCAGCAACCAGTCACCTCAGCTTTACCCACGTCCCGCTTCTTTACCCATGTTCGGATATCCGCGAGTGATGCGCGATTATGCGCGGCCAAGATTGCGACGGAAGACACCGCCTACTTTAAGCTTCAAAAACGATCTTCAGAAACCTATGGGTGACGTCACGGACACTACGTCCATCTTTTTTTACAGTCTATGCTATGTGCACAATACATAAAAAACTGATGACTAACGAAACTTCTCCCTCACACAGAGGGTTCTGATTTTCTTACATTGAAGAAAAAACTAACAAAACATTTAATTAATTTAATGTAATTAATTGTTTCCCAGTGATATGGACCCAAAGCTGCATGCCTTAACTCATTATTGTACTCTTTTCATTTAATTTTAGGTGATTTTTCGTTAAATGTAGGTCTTCAAATGCAATAAAATATAATAATAATAACAACAATAACAATAATAATAATAATAATTATTATTATTCGTTGATTGTTTAAATTAATCTAACACCTGGAGGAAATAAAAAAATTCTGAATGGAAGAATATTCCTGATGCTTTTATAAAACTATTTGACATAGTATATTAACACTTAATGACATTTTAATGACAAATTATATTTGTATCACTGTAGTTGAGGTCAAGAAAAATATTCATGATGCTTTTATAAAACCATTTGACAGAGTATTAACACTTAATGACATTTAAATGACAAATTCAATTTGTATCACTGGTAAAAGTGGTCGGTTATAATGTATAGGTTTATGTCAAGTTGTCATAACAAAGACATCTCAAACAATGTCATCTTCGCATTAAAAATGACACCATTAAAAAAATGACACTTAATGACAGTTGTCATTAACATGCATAAAATCTCCTTCATGGTCATGACACGTGTCATGCCATGATTATGAAGGTGTCATGTCAGTCTTATGGACACCCCTTCAAGTAAAAGTGTCACCTTATTGAAATAAAATCATTGTTATCTCTTAATATAAACATGGTCCTAGATCTATGGATCTAGTTATTGGAAAAGTTATTGATATGTGTGACATTCGTGATGATGTATGCCATGGTTTCCAGACCACCTGGTTTCTCAACATTGAAGCAGTTCTGTGCTTGCAAATCTTCATGCCACTGTTTGACGGAACGAAGTAAGAAAGAGCAGTCACATGACAGAGATGCTTGTTTAATGTAACCTCATTCCCACACACAAACATAATCAAAGAGTGAAATCTATAAAGGTCATAGGTGTCATTTACACTGGGGACGCTGGGGACATGTCCCCACCACTTTTTGAAATGGCTGATTTTGTCCCCACCACTTTTTGAAAGCATTTGGGAAAAATGTTCTGAAAAATAAAACAATACATGTGCGACTTACACTGCAAAAATGACTTTCTTACTTAGTATTTTTGTCTTGTTTTCAGTAGAAATATCAAAAAATTCTTAAATCAAGATGTATTTTCTTGATAAGCAAAATGACCAAAGAAAATAAGTCTAGTTTTTAGACAAAAATAAACAATTTGAGTGAATTTGTGATTAAAACAAGCAAAAATATCTGTCAATAGGGTGAGAAAAAAAAATCTAAAAATAAGATTTATTTTTTTCTTAAACACTTAATTTAAGCAAAATTTTCTCACCCCATTGGCAGATATTTTTGCTTGTTTTAAGCACAAATTCACTTAAATTGTATAGTTTTTATCTAAAAACGAGACTAATTTTCTTACGTCATTTTGCTCATCAAGAAAATACATCTTGATTTAAGAATTTTAAGATATTTCTACTGAAATCAAGACAAAAATACTAAGTAAGAAAGTCAGATTTTCAAGAAAAAAATCTTAGTATTTTTGCTTTGTTTTCAGTAAAAATATCTAAAAATTCTTACATTTTAGATGCTTTTTCTTGATGAGCAAAAAAATCAAGTTTTTAAACCAAAAATATCAAATTTAAGTGATTTTGTGCATAAAACAAGCAAAAATATCTGCCAATGGGGTAAGCAATTTTTTCTTGAATTTTTCTTGAATTTAGTGTTTAAGAAAAATGTTCACGATTTTTAGCTTACCCCATTGGCAGATTTTTTTGCTTGTTTATGCACAGAATCACTTACATTTAGTATTTTTGGTCTAAAAACTAGACTTATTTTCTTAGGTCATTTTGCTCATCAAGAAAATGCATCTTAATTTAAGAGTTTTAAGATATTTTTACTGAAAACAAGACAAAAATACTAAGAATTATTTTTCATAAATATTTTTTTGCAGTGTACGACTGGTTTTGTGGTCCAGGGTCACATATGTTGTGTTGTATAGTGTGTTTTCTTTTACATAATAATGAAATTCATTGTAATCAGTGACTTTACGCGCTGCTGTTTTCTACAGTATGGTGCTTTGGCACTGTTTGGTTGAGCTGGTGTTGTAGGGAACTGTTACATGTACAGTCAACATTGTTGAGGGTTTTATGCTGAGTATTTTTGTGTTGTTGACTGGCCTACTACGCTATGCCCATTTTTGATGGGCCGTTATTCAATATTTTTCCCATCCTGCTGTAATGTTTTTTCATCTGATCTTTTGTCCCCACCACTTTTCAAAACAAACTGACGCCCCTGATAAAGGTGTACACACATTATCCCAACCAAACCGTGCCTGAGCCCAAGTGAACTGCCTAAAACGTGCTCGGGCGCGGTTTGGTTGGGATAATGCAGTGTGATCGCAAATTTTCGGTTCAAAAGGAGAAATGTAAATTGCGCGACCACTCACCTTCATTTGCCACCGTATTAACATTCTGATGCGAGCAGCAGAGTTACATAAATGTCTGAGCTGTGCATGGAACAAATCAACCAGACCCCCGTGGTCCATTATAGCATTACAGAGGTTTGCTGGGTGGAGCTGTGTTTATAATTGAGGAAGCCGCAATCAGCATGATATCTTCTCATGGGATTGTGTATCTGTGTTGTATTTGTTTCGTATGCTGTTGTGAATGTTTGTGGTGTGTGTATGTTTATGAATCTGATGACATCTTGCTCATCACTGGATGCAAGTCTCTGAACAGTTTCTGGTAATTACCCAGCATTCCAAAGTGCTCACGCTCTCTAAATTGCTTTCTGAACAGACCTCTCATTTACAGCTCATTCAGGAGATTATGGGTATTCGTTATGCATCGGTGTGTGTTTTAGAGCATGATTGGCAAATGAGTAAGATCACACTGATGAAAGATGTGTAAAAAATGAGCATGCCAAATCCCCTGGTCATGAAGAAGTTATATAATACTGTATCTCTCTCTCTCTCTTTCTATATATAACACACTACCATATACAGTTAATGCTCATGTTTAAAAATGCATGATGCAATGCTCACTTTCATGGCACACTAATTGTAGCATACAGTATGAAAAGGATGTATGCAACACATGCATGCATAATCAGTTGAATGTGAAGTGCATAATTTCTGCGACATTGCCATGACCAGAAATCCATAAAAGACAAATTGGTTACAAATTGCTTTCAGATTATTTTCTAAATCAAACAATTATTTTTACATAGAAATTATGCTTTATTTATACACAACGTGACCATTTTCTATAATTTGATGCAATGAAAATCTTTCAAAAACATGTAATTAGAAAACGATTGTTAGAAAAATCAAGCATGGATGTCATCTTCTAACCTCTCCTGCCCCCAAACTCAGTCATCACTGTGGCAAAATCAGATTGTATGAAAACGTACAAATGACATCATACAAATTTACAAATTAGCCTATTCAATTAGCATCAGCTCGCTAAAACACAAATTACCTTTAAATTGCCTTGAGGTTTGACTTTTGGTTAGAAATTAGTAGTTAGTAGTAAAAATCAGAAGTTATGTATGTGCATCTTTGTAGTTCTAAATGTAGGTTCGAGAAAAGCCTATTCAGGTCTGTCAATCATCATTATGGGCATAAATAAGGCAGCCTTCAGGCCTCTGGGTCCAGCTGCAATTTTTTTGGCATCCCTCCTCCTTCCCTGCTCTCTTTCTTCCTCTGTGCAGTTCTGTTGCGGGGGGTTGGGCTTGGGGCTCGAGCCCCAGCCTCAGGTTCGCTAACTCTGAAGGTTCAGAGCTCATCTGCATAGCTCCCTTCGAGGACTGCAAGTCAAGTTTGTTTACAATTAATCGTTAATATCTGAATGCGCAGGCGAACTATTGAATCTTTAGGAGGTGTTACTAATTCTGGTTTTCCTACACAACTTTAAACGAGTAACTATCCTTTTAGTAAATCAAGAAGGACGGTTGAAGTGAACTTAACTTCTTCACTTTCATTAGTAGTCGCTCTCGAAAGTCACTCATCATTTGCATAAAGTTGAAACATTCTCCATTTTGTCATGTAGCTGGACACGCCCCCTTCCTGTTGCCAATGTTCACTGTCACTAGTGTTGCCGGAAGTCGCCAGGCTTCCATTGAAATTATTGAGATTGCATCGCTCTTCCATTGCTTGCTAGTCACATCTTCTCTTTCAGTATTAAGTCTATCCTAATTTGTTTTTTTTTACATAAAACTTTACCATGTAACCCAGTCTAACGGAGTTGCGCATAAATAGCACGAAGTATGAAAATCACGCATATGCCAAATTCCATTTTGGCGTGCATATGATACGCCAGTCCTTTCCATTCACTTAAACAGCATATCTTTTTTTGTCGTTTTATTTATTCGTTTCTCAATTTTTTTGCACTTTTTTACCATTTTTGCTTGGGTTTAGGATTAGAACTACTTTTTGTTGTATAAAAATGACATCCTAACCCAAACCCCAACTCCAAGCGACGATGGCTAAAGACAGAAACATGGAGAAACCTGTATATTAAAGCAACACCAAATAGGTTTTTTTTACCTTAAAATAACATTTCCAAAAAAGTTTCAGTCGTTCATCCACTCGAAACAGGGTGAACGGCACTTTCACATTCGCTTTGCAGCCCTCTATCGGCCAAAACCGCACTAAAGAAGTTTCCAACCGTCGGGTCGCGGCCTGGTAGTTCGAGTGAAAACTACAAAAACTTGCTTTACGGCAGACCTACAATCCAATCAGAGCCAGCTATGCTGCAGTATTTACGACAGTGCTAATGGACAATTATGCTTCTAACCAGTAGGGGGAGCAAAGAGCAAAAACTCTTAAGTGTTGCTTTAAATAACCTCCATAAGCAAATCTCAAATCTAAACCTAAACCCAAGCGAAAATGGTTTAAAAAACAGAAAAAATTGAGAAACCAATAAATAAAACGACAAAAAAAGATGCGCCTTTTAAGTAAATGGGAAGGACTGCCGTATCATATGCGCGCCATGCAAGTGGAATTTGGTGTATGTATTGCACGATTTACACACTTCGTGCTATATATACGCATCTACATGACACTGGGTAGGTTTCATACTATATATTTAATGTCTCCGTGCTTCTAATCCAGCTTCACAAGACGCTTTATGATTGTCCAATGTGTACACCAATTAGACCTCTAACAAATCAGCATAGACCAGAATAAACCATGCTGGTCTAACCTGGTTTTTTGCTTTTTTAAATGGTTCTGAATTAAATGATAGAAAAGAAGCTGTGGATAACTGTTTATTTGTCGCTGTGCTCCTTATGCTGTGCTGCGTCTAACAGTGTGAGTGTGTGTTGATATCTCAGGTGATGTTTACAGCAGCCAGTTGTAGACACACTCCACTGCTGAAATGGGGCATTTTAATGGAGCCGATTTCACATCTGCCACAGAGCAATTCATCACACATCAGCGGGAAATGACTCCGCAAAGACACACACACACACACACACACACACACACACACACACACACACACACACACACACACACACACACACACACACACACTCTCTCTCTCTCCTCAACCCTCTTTCTGTTTCTTGTAGGCACAAGAAATTGGAATTTAGTTTGTATTTCATTGCTATGACAATATGCATATTGAACTCATGCCTCACTCAGCCTGTTTTACAGAAACATTGCCTTTCTGGTTTTAACTTGCCTGACTCTATGCACTCTGTACTTTCTTAAACCAGTTTCTTTAAGCTAGTGCTCAGAGGGTTTAGATGAGAGAGAGAGAGCACAGGAGGGTTGCTCTACCTTGCATTGGAAAAAGCATTCAGCCTTTTGTCATCTTTAATTAAAGCTCATTTGGCATATGGTTAATGAGAAACGGTTTAATCAGTCAGGCTGAGAAAGGAAATTGAATGGACCTTGCTCAATAGATAATTCAAGCTCTCTTGCCGTCTAATTGCTCAAGTGAATTCTGTAGTTTCAAGGCGAGAATAGTAATAAATTATATGGATATTAAACATGCCTTAAGTTTAAAAAATAAAAGGGGGTGTAGAATATAAAATGAGACTCTTCTTATGGATAGATAAAACATTGTGGAGAAAAAAAAACTTTAATATTTCTATTGAAAAATTACAACTTAATATATTTGCATAACAAGTTTGTGAAAAAACCTGCAGCATATTTTTATGCTACTTTAACTTAAAAAATTAAGTTAAACAATTTCAAATTTAATTTATAAGTTGTGTCAACTTTTTTAAGCCAGTAGGTTGAATTGACTTGCAAAACCAAGTTGATTTAAAGCCATGCTACATTTTTTTTTACACTTTTTTTACAGTGCATAATCTCACATCTGGTATGTTCAGGTCTCTATATTGTTCCTCTCTTTTGTAAGTCGGTTTGAATGAAAGCATCTGCTAAATACACAAATGCCTAAATGTAATGTGCACCTTGACCGAGTTCTCACCTTTTGTTGATCACATAAACTGATGATCTCTTGTGAAACTCGATTAGATATATGGGTCTCTGAGCCTCTGGGGCTAAACACTGAAATCTGATGACGTCACTCTGGTTGCGATTGGCTTATTGACCAGCTGTATATTATGTAACAACTTCATTGTAAAAATAGCAGCTAACAACCCATCACATTTGTCATTCGCATCGATACCCTTTAGCTCTTGCTACTGTATAGCATAAGCTTATGTGTGTATATATATACATATATATATATATATATATATATATATATATATATATATATATATATATATTGCTGTTGAATTTACATTTACTGTATGCATTTGACAGAGACTTGTATCCATACAGTGCATTATCACATTGAATATATGTTAGCAGTACCATGTGTGTTTCTTGGAAATCAAGCCCACAACCTTTCAGCTGCTAACACAATGCTCTGAAGGATCAAGGAAACAATGATTTGCTTTCTTATTATATTTATTATATTTTATAACTTATGTTAGTGTTTAATATTTGTCACATTAACATGGTGGTATCTGTGTAGATTAAAAATGCATAAAAATGCAGCAAGGAGAGGAGGCACTACAGTAATCTTTAAGTCTTCTCCTACACTTCTGCCTGTTTTTCTTCAGTTTCTCCTGCTGTCTCTTCTATATGCGGTTACGCTCGAATGCGGACTGAGCTGTGATTGTCTCTGTGGGGTGACACTGCCATGCATAAGCAGGTATTAGTCTTGCATAGATCTGTTGGGAAAAGTCGACACAACTGAACAGGAGAGCAGAAAAAGGAAGAAGAAAATATTTAATTTAGATCCCTAGTGAGATTAAAACAGATTTAATGTTATTCCTTTTCTGCCTGTTTGATTAAGTGATTATTAAAATAAATGGATTTTTACAAGGAACAATGCATACTAATGGACTACATGAAAATACTGCCTTTCCATTTTATCTGTATTAAATATGTCTGCTGTTCACAAAAATTCAGTTCAAGCTTATTTAATAAATGTAAATGATATGCTGTAATGGTAGAAACAAATGCACATAGATCTATAAAGCATCTATTGTGTGAGAGAAGTAATTGTGAGCACATTATGTAAAAAGTCATTTTGTGCGTAATTGTGTCTGTCCTTGTTATTTAGTGTCTGTGTGTATACAGGTTTCTTTGTTTCTGCAACTGAATATTAAGACGTCATTCCTGACATTTTCACTTCTTTAAAGGTTTTGTTTGAACTTTTCAATTTCTCCCTCCTCCACCCAAAAAGCTTAAGACAAAAGTACCTTGCATTAAACTAAAGTATTTTATTGTTTAAACAAATGTAATCCTAAAAAAGCATAATTTAACAGAACATTCTAATGTATAATAATCATTTACCACATCACTGCAGAAAGGAAGGTGCAAAAAACATATAAATACCAAAGCACTTTTATGAGAGACCTTATTATTAACATTCTGCATATTCACTCAGCAGATGGTATCCAAAGCAATATGGCATCTGTATAATTGTCTTGCAAACTACTATTTTCAGAATAATTTGATGACCATTTGATTATATTGTGATTTTAATGTGTCTCAGGTAGCAGTTTTAGCAAGTAGACAACTTTAAAGAGCTATAAACTTTAATTGTTTCTTCATATTCACTGAACATTCGCATCATCAACATTACACCAGCCTCTCTTTTTTAGCCCTTTCTGTCTGAGATTAAACACAAAAAGAGATAGAGGACCAGTCTTGAATATTTATGAATATTGATAGTCTTTAAACTCTGATCACGCCGTGTCTGAACTTTTTGCAGTAATGATTAGGATTGTGTGCATTAAAAAAAGCTGTACTGTAATTCTTGATAGGTCCACGTATGTTCATACAATATGTGCACTACAATTTAAATGTTTAGGGTAACTTATTCTTTATTTATTCATATAAATATTTTGTTTTAGACCAATAATTAACTCATAAAAAAGTTGTAACTATGTGAATTATTGTGAATACATTAAAGCTATGTTATATTTTAGCAGTTTCAAAGCAAACACCAATTGTTTATATTCGCTTTCAAGGCTTTCCTCTGTGCTGAATATTGCGCCCGTATAATTTGTGTATCAACTAGTTTATGAGAAGAGGGTGTCCACAACCTTCACAAAATGCATGTGTAGTTTACAGTACATACACACAAAAAAACCATTATTGTTTATTTACCTAACATACCAATCTAATGTTACCAAAATGGCACCTTATAAAAACAAGATTAGAGCAATGGATACAAAGGATATTGTACAATATTGTATAATACAAAATATACACTGTCGGATAAATGGGCCCCTAGCTGGGATAGTACCCTTTTAAATGGTACATCTGTGCACCTAGAGAGTTCATATATTTCTGAGTTACATATTGTTACCAAAGAATGCATATTAGCACTTCAAATGTGCATATTGATACCAAATGTATACATATCTCTACCTAAATGGTACATAATAGGATCTTTTTAAAGTGTATACTGCCAGATTTAACTACTTTTTAACTTTTTCTGACAGCGAACACTTTAAACAATGTGCAATAGACATGCATGTTTTTCCTAAGGACTTGTGGGAAATCATTTTAAGCAACATTTGTTAAAAAGATTATTGTGTTAAGAAAAACTGTTCATCTTTTATTGAAAACCATCAATAGATATTATTTACAAGCATACTTTTTCAGTTTAAGTATGTGTCCTAAATGTATTAATGTATGTGTGTGGCATGTGTGAGTAAAAACATTTTAATCAGTGAGAACGAACACTTGACCCCCACAGGCAATGTGCGTTTTGGACCTGTCAGTCACTCCAAATTATAAACATGACTTTAATTCTTGATGAATTTCAAACAAGCCCGTTCTACCCTCATGACACATATGGAGAGCCTCAAGGCCATCGGCTGTCTGTGTTAGTTACATCAGAGACGAGAAAGAGATTTTGACAGATGGTTAATGCTGACAGGGTGAAGCATATAATGAGAGTGTCCTCTCAGATAGCCACCTGTTTCGAATGCAACCCTATTAGAAAAAGACTTCCCTGCCTAAAGGCAAAGTGAACCGTTACCAGAGGCCTGTTAGCACCTTTCAATGTTCTTCAAATGGCTATTTGTGTGTTTAATGTTTCATATTGCTGGAGGCACAGTTGGTCGATCTGTTTTTCCTCAGCTGGTGTATAGATGTTATGAGATGGAGACATAATTGTGTGATCACAAATTTCAAGACCTTGTTATAGAAAGCATCCATCCAAGCATTCGATTGGACAAAAATCTGCACCGTAAAAAAGGTTTGCCCTTTTTTTCAAATTTTGAATTAATTAAACTTAAAAACATTAGTTGACACAACAATGTTTACACTTTTTTAGTTAACTAATATTTTTAAGTACATTAAGGCAAACAGGTAACTTACTTTTTTAAAGTTGAACCAATAAATCTTTTATTACAGTACAGGTATGTGTAGTACAGGATGAGCCATTAATATTTTTCATCTTTTTTTCTGAAAAAAAAAAAATCATTGAGTACTAAAAGCCTCAATACATTTGATTTCATTTCTGTTTGCACTATGCAGGGATGTTTGTGTCTCTCTGTGTGTACAGACTAACCTTGTGCTTTACGTGCCTCTGACAGGGCTATATGTTGCATTTAGTTCATTTGTCTTCATTATGCACTCAGTGCACTGCTACAAGTTCTCTACATTCATCTTTCTTCCTTCCCACTGTTGTATAAGCCTATCCAATCTCTTGATTTTTCTCTTTACTCATGCGTATAAATCATATTTAGGTGTTTAGCTGTTGCCTTTTAAAAAACAGAGCTTTTCAGGTGTCAGAGCTTATGAATCTTTGGACAAACTCATAAAAATTAATAACATTTTCGCTCTCTTTCTAATGAGTTATTGAACACATCATCATTAGGTTGTCATACAGTATTCATTTCTTCTAAAAATGAGAATCGATGTTGTTGTTCTGCTCTAAGTCTCTTCGTGTATTTTTCTATGCCATTGCCTTATTTATAGTCTCTTCCTCTCTCTATTTTTTCCCTCCCTCTGTTTTTGTCTTTCAGGTTTGATGTTGCCACTGTGCCCAGCAACACAAAATATCATTGAAGTGTGAAACACAGCAGTTTAGAGCAAAATCCATCCTCATTTGCAGAGACAACCTGCTGGACCTGTCATGTTTCTTTTAGATTTGAAGTGCAACTATCTCACTGTATTCCTACTGTGGGGCGAATGAAGCAATGCGACGTGGCCCTCTGATAAAAAACAGAAGGGTGAAATCATTAACATTTACTGTGGTCTTATTAACAAACCATTCCCATTCAATTTTACTTGGGTACCAAATGAAGCGTCAGATTAATTTATTATTTTCCCTACAAACACACCTGCTTCTAATGTCAATTTGTCTCATTTATGTATTGTACCTTATTAATTAAATTCAGCATTATTTGCCTAATGCTATTAAGGTCCCTTTATTTCAGGCATGACAGTCATTCATTCTTCGTAAATTCCCTCTGCAATGACAGCTGGTAGCCATTTATTTAGCCTACACATCTGCATCTTGAAGCCTCTCAAACTTTCAGGTGTTTTGTAACTCAAAAATGCGTAAACTAATGACTGAACACTTTATTAGTAGAGAGAGGTCAATGATCAGAAAAATGTTAGATAAATTGTATCACCAAATCCAATGAGTTCTATTAATGTGTATCATTTTGTGTGTGAGTGTGTTGGCTCAAGTATGAGTGATTGAAGCCCACACACCATTACGCTAAGAGGTGAGAGCAAAGTGCCGTGAACCTCCAGTCTAATTCATATGCCACTTCTCATTGAACCTAAAGACAAACACGCACACATTCCCAAAGACAGAATGTGGAGGATTTCTAGTTTTGCAGCAAAGCTAATTGTTCTGTTTAAAGATGCGTAAGTTGAATAGAAAAAAACAATGGCGTGTCAGGGGGCAAAAGGAGAAAGTGGTGGGAAGAAGGTCTAAGTCTTTTCCTTTCAAATTAATATATAGAGAAAATATCTTTTCATGCATGTATGAATAACTTGAAGAGTATCAGTCATTAGACTCTTCACCAGCAGTCTTGCAAACTTAAAGATACATATATTTAATGAACAAAATATCTTTCAAACAATTTGCAGATGTTCAGATCTGTTCAGATGCAAAACCCTCTAAGTGCGTCTGACATGAATTTTTTTATCAGGCTTATGTTTAGTTTCAGTAATTTCACAAAGGTTATTAAGCAGTACAAATATCTCATTTGTCATTTCATTTTTATTTAACAAATTTCGACTATCTTTAGCTGCAAAACCCTTTAAGTGTATGCAAGCTTCTTAAAAAATCCAAATATCACATTTGTCATTTAATTTTTATTTAACAAATTTTGACTATTTTTAGCAGCATAAGCATGCAAGCTTCTTAGAAAATCCAAATATCACATTTGTCATTTCATTATTATTTAACAAATTTTGACTATCTTTAGCTGCAAAACCCCTTAAGTGCGTGCAAGCTTATAAAAAATCCACTTCTAAACACTTGTAAAATCACTACAGATGCAACTAGAAACATTGCAAATGATAAAAGTCAGAATGAAAACATGAGGAACTGAATCACACATTAGGAGGCGCTGTGATGTCTGTCACTGGAAAGTACTAAAAGGACCCAAGTTTGAAGACGATCCACGGTTGTTTGCAACGTCATCGTATGCACGCAACGTCACCTTCAGCGAAAATGACTGCGGTTACGCTCACTGAGTGGCAAAAGACAGAGTGACAGAATGAGTGTACAGTGTAAGAACACGGTGAAGACGCGTCGAAATGGGAAACAGCTGTTGTGCGATAGACTGTACTAACAGATTAACAAGAATTCGGAGCTATCGTTTTACAGACTGCCAAGAAACACCGAAAGGAGAAGTAAATGGATCGTTCATGCCAACGTCCACAGGTGGGTTGACAGGGTCACTATCAAGCAGAGATTTTACTTTCTACTTAAAAGTATTTTTGCAAGTATTTGTATTTTATTCGTGTTTTTCGTTGGAAAACATACATAGCATATTATCATAATTTTTATTCTATTACATTTCAATAATAAGTTTTTGATTTACATTTAATTTTTAAGTACATAAACGTACTTTTCCTCAAGTAAAAGTACACAATTTTAATGTAATTAGGTATTAAATAAATTTTAATATGCAATATTAAAGAATGCACAGTATAATTTTTCCCAATACAAACACCCTAATAAGCACAGATTCTTTGAAAATGTAACTAAGTATTGTTCACCTCTGCTATTAAGTCCAACTAAATTCAATTTAAATTGACAATAGTCAGTTTTACTAGGATTTTCGCAGCAGTTGCTATGAAAACCAGCCAAGTTGTTGAACGTTTGCCACTCATCAACAGGGCGCGTTCCCTCGTGGTCACGTGGAAAAGTGACGTCAATACATACCCTCTATTCATCCTTCGCGCACTCAGATGAAAAGTTAACAAAGTCGACATGACGTTTAGCGGATTCTGATTACAACGTGGTACTGTATTTCTGAATGGCCTAGCGGATTTGAAGCGAAGGTATTTGAACATACTGTATAATACGTGCCGAGAGCATTCAGTTAATATCATTATCTTATTTTTGACGGGTGTTTAGCAGCTTTTGCATGAGCTCCTCATATAATTAATACAGTTGGACGATACAGTAAATGGCAGCAGGAGATACTATAAACAGCTTCATTAATGTGTTCACTGAATAAAACAACAATGAGATCATCTTCACAGCTCATAATAACACGCAGCAATCTGATTGGATGTCTAGATGCGTGGGTGGCTGTGATGGGCACGGGCACGTCTACATACATGTGCGAGAGAAGCTTTAGATGTTATTTGAGAGATGTCAGCTGTAAGATGATGGCTGGGGATTGGAAGAGTTCCCTGCCCTGATTACATCAGTTATCACCTCCGCACACCACCAATGTGTGTGAACATCACTTATCAGCACGTCTCCATGTGTGACTGACTGTCTAGTGAGTTGGAGTGAATGGAAGAAATGGAGGGAAAGTGGAGAAACCATATTTCCACCTTTTTGGGACCATCAAACTGGAGCCCTCAATGTGTAAAATTACCAAATTGGCCCTTAAAACCTGCTACTATACTTTAAAAGAGTGTAACATCTCATGGCAAATGAAGTTTTAAATTGACTTGTTGAAATGTGTTTATTATATTTTCTTACCATTGCCTTACAAGCAGCTTGTGAATAGCACAAATGTGCTCACTCACATTACTTTTAATAAATTGTTAATATGAATATGACTAATAGGACAAAGACCTACAATAAATTACATTAATTTATTACTGTATGTCTTTCAAGTCTGTTGAATACTGGATTACTGAATATATTACTTTGTATCTTCAAATGGATTGTCCTGTTCTGTGTTCTGTTCATCTTTATGACAACTCTGACTCTCCCCTCTCTTTCTTATGACAGAGTCGACTGGAAGCTGATTTGTTTAGGTTGAAAAGTCTCTGATCAACTGGAAGGAAAAGTAGGTGTTTAGATGGACGCATTTGTCTGCAGACTTCCCAGCCAAAAGATCATGGCAGGATTCAGGTTAGGCTGAGTTCACAGGCTTATTATGTTTAATTGATTCAAGCAAGGCCCATTTGCCAATTCAAGCAATGCATAACTTACTCCCAGTCTGTGCACTTCTCATATCTCCACATACTGTACCATATTTATCAAATGCACACACACAAGCTTGCACAGTTTGGTCAAAATTACTTTATTTTATGAGGGGTCTGCCTCCACACCATGCATTGTCAGTTCAGTGACCTTCTTTCAGCAGTCTTCCTCTTGCATATTCATATGCACAGCAACATTAGCATCGCAGCTATGAAATATGTATGCCGATGAAGCAGGGAGCAATAGAGAGCTGGCCTTTCATATCCCGAGTCATTGGAGAGCTAGGTTAGGGAGTCTTTCTTGAAAAGTTTGGAGACTTTTTGTAAGGCTTTTGTGGCAGAATCTTGTGGGACGGCCAAGTCGTTTCAGACTTTGTAATAGAAATGGGGGGGGGGTCAGCTAAGGGCAGATGCACTGTCTCTACGCCAGCTAGCACTTTATAAAGACACATACTGTAGAGACGTTTGGACTGGATTTAGACTGAAACTATAGCCTGATTTGAATGAGATTTAGAGTCTGAATCCATCAAACTCAGTCTGGATACTAATCAGGATCAGACCTGTTCTGATATTTGCAATTTAGAGACTAACTGGAATTGATCCTATGTATTGTAACAGGACTTTTTTAAAGCAATACATTACCGAATATAAAAGTTTTATCATAAATTATGCATTTATTCATGCCATTCCAAATGTATATGAATTCCTTTCTTCAGCTGAACACAAACAATTTATATACAAAACATTTAAGGAAAAATTATATTGCATGAGTGTCTCATGACAAAACACACATAAAGTACGACAACTACACTCTAAAAATGTTGGGTTATTTTCGAAAAGGGACAAACCCAGCCTGATGGGTTGTAATTTAACTTATGCTGCATTGTTTTAACCCATTGTTGCAAATATAAACAATTGGGTTCATGTAACACAACGGTTGGGCATGACCATTTTTGACCCAACACTGGGTTAAAAATAACCCAGCATTTTTTTAAACTCTGAATATGCACATTTGTATTATTTCACTTCAGAAGACTTATATTAACCCACTGGAGACGTTTAAATTCCTTTAATCATAGATATATGTGCTTTTTGAGCCTCATATAAGAAGATGAAATGGTGGCATTTTAACATAAATTATTTGTCTGTGTTCAGCTGAAGATAAGAAATCACAGACATCTGGGATTGCATGAAGGTGAGTAAATCATGAAAGAATTTTCATATACGGGACAAATTAAGAGTTTGGTTCCAAAATGCAAGAAATCCATTTTGACTTATTTGGGTAAAAATGTGTTTTCTATACCAAGAAAGTGACAAGATGAAAACCAGAATTTTCTATTACAAACTTTCACATTGCATCTTTAGGTTATAATAACATTAAAAATTCAAATCCATAATTTGATTTTCAAAGATTTATTATAAAAACTGATTATTTGTTTCGCAAAATGCAATAAATCCATAATTTTTTTTGGAAAAAATAGGAGAAAAGATGACAAAATTACACAGCGGATATCGGATTTTGCATAAAATGAAGAATTTACTTTTTAATATTGACCTGATACAATACTGATTTTGGCGGAAAACAATATTTTTTTTAAATGGCGTTTGGCGCGTTTTGGAATCAAACTCTTCAAATATTCATATTGCTTTCATATAACTTTAAATTGTTTCTGTGGAATTGTTACAAGCGAGTAAAACAAAAAATAAAGATAAAGCACAAGAAAAAACAATGAAACAGCCTTAACAGCATAAGTAGAAAGGACAGAAAGTACAAAAGTAAAGTTGCCTTCTGTTTTCCGTCTCAAAAGAGATTCTCAGTGTGTGTATCCTATTCTCTGCAGGAGGGTCAGTGTGAGGATGATGAGGGTGACAGCAGGTCACCACACTGCATCATGGGAAGGTGGGGGTGAGTTTCATTCCACTACAGCATAAGTCACCTTGAATGTGTGAATGTGTGTGTATTTGTCTTCTACCGTAACACATCAGTTGTACCAGCATTCACCATTATAATATTACAATACATGCAGGCACACAAAAGCGTATGCAAATGCGAAGTCACCCTGCTATCACACAGAGCTTTGTCCTGTACCACTGTTTTTGTTGATTTGGAAAGTAGGGGAGAACAGGGGCAAACGTAACACAAGACGAAAGTAACAAACCACATCAAAATTTGTATTAAATGTACACATAGATTTTTTATTTGTCATATTGTCACATGATCTAATGATCACAGCATACATGTGCACACAAACACACTGCTGTATGTTTCCACACATATATAATCACAAAACAAATTGTGCAACATACTGCACATACCGATGAAAACAGAAGTTTTGTAAAACTCTCAGAACGAACAGATTAAAATGCTTCACTTATTTCCCATTAATCAAACCAGGCGGCACAATAAACCTGTTTTTTGGACATAAGGTCAGTTATAACCTCTTGTACAGCTGTCAAAGCTGATCGATTGCCTGTTTGTTTTAATCTCTCTAACACTCCTTTCAAAAAACAGCTGTTTTCAAATCATTGCTGTATATTCATTGACTTGCATGTTTCTTGGGTATTGAACCTACAACTTTGGCATGCCTAGCACCATACATACAATACCTAGTAAGCTAAAGGAACACTAAACTTACCATGATTAGCGTGCACCTATTATTAGCATCCACCAATCGCAACCAAGCAAAACAATTGCTTTGCACTTGTTTATACAAATTGTAAAGGTGTGAACTCCCTAATGATTCAGAGATCTGTCAGTGTCAAAATATTTCCTGCTGTGACACACAAGTGACCTATATCACTTGCACGTGAGTGAAGATGGGATTTTCCCGCACAACCAAATTTCTAGGGTTTTCCAAAGAATGGTGTGAAAAGGGAAAAACATCCAGTATGTGGCAGTCCTGTGGGCGAAAAATGCCTTGTTGATGCTAGAGTTCAGAGAAGAATGGGCCGACTGATTCAGAAGAGCAACTTTGACTGAAATAACCACTTGTTACAACCGAGGTATGCAGCAAAGCATTTGTGAATCCACAACACGCACAACCTTGAGGCGGATGGGCTACAACAGCAAAAGACCCCACCGGGAACCACTCATCTCCACTACAAATAGGAAAAAGAGGCTACAATTTGCAAGAACTTACTTTTGGACAGTTGAAGCCTGGAAAAGTGGTTTCTTGAACATGACAATGAGTTCACTGTACTAAAATGCACCCCACAGTCACCAGATTTCAACCCAATAGAGCATCTTTGGGATGTGGTGGAACGGGAGCTTCGTGCCCTGGATGTGCATCCCACAAATCTCCATCAACTGCAAGATGCTATCCTATCAATATGGGCCAACATTTCTAAAGAATGCTTTCAGCACCTTGTTGAATCAATGCCATGTAGAATTAAGGCACTTCTGAAAGCGAAAAGGGGTCAAACACAGGTATAGTATGGTGTTCCTAATATTCCTTTAGGTGAGTGTATATATATATATATATATATATATATATATATATATATATATATATATATATATATTATGGACATTTTATTATTTAGGATTGCACTTTTTAATTCATGCTAAAACTGAATGTAATAAGCAGTATTGTTAGGATTTTAGGATTTTTTGCATTTGTTTTACTTTTTAACAAATTATAGACAAAATAGCCTATACAACTATAGACATCTGAAGTAATAAATAAAATAAAACATTATTCCAATATTTTCTTTTACTAACTAACTAATTAACTTCATCTTCCGACAAATTTCTGGCAAATTTCAATGACAAAATGAATCATCCACACTCTCCACAGCATGTGTAATCTACTTTAGCTTTGCCCACGGCTCTTTCCTACAGTGTCTCTGATGTATTCACCGAAGCTTATACATACACAAACATTATGACACACTCTTGTTTTCTAAGAAAGAAAGTCTGCAACAAGCAGAGACAAATACCCATTGTTTAACCTGTATTTTGCAGGTAACCCCCACTTCCCCACACACACAATCCTGTCTTAAACATCAAATGAAGCGTGTAAAGAAAGAGTCGACCGTTCTGATGTCGTTGGATGGGTGTGAACACCTGGATAGTAAAAATAAGCATTAGTGTGGTATTTATGGAACTTACAGCACTTTGTTTATAGGGTTGTGTATGAGGATTCAGGTGCGCATTAGTAGTGTGTCTGTTGCTAATGTATTTGCATGTGGTTTATTGTGGCGGCATTTATGTTTAAGTCCTTTAAAATAAATACCATTTAAGTATGGTGATAAACTACTGAGGGAGCTTTTCAGACATTTAGTTGTTGTGATATTGATTATTGCAATGTTTCAAGCTTTCTGTGTGTGAGTAAACCAGTTCCCAGCCCCACCAGAGCAGGTTGGGTCAGTTCTCATATTTACCTGCCTACTGGTTTAGCTCTGCCTCTTCTCTGTCACTTCCTGTATCAGGTGTGTGAATGCGTTCTTCAGTAGTTGGCATCCCCGAGCGTTTCAGGGTGGCCGGGGGCCTTTGGAATAAAATACCCAGGACAACTCTCCCTCCCTACTGGATACCACATAAATTTAACCATCAAGCAATTTTAAACACGTGGCCTCTGGGACAAAGTCCTCTTTCTTTTTGTTTTGCTTTCCTTCACTCACACTTTCTCTCCCCTTCTCATTTTCTCTCTGCCGGAGAGGTTGGATTACCTGTTCAGGTAAGCAGGAGAAAGGCAAAGGTCCTTGTGTGTTTATTTATTCAGAACTGTTTCATATTAACTTTTATGTCTGCTTCTAAACATCGATCTATATGTGATGACCTTTGAATGGTTGACTCTGGTTGAAACTTTCTTTGTTTATTTAGCAACTTCTAAGTCATAATGCCTTTGAAAATCTGTGTGTGTGTTTGGACACATGCATAACGTATACAGTACTGTATATAGATACATGTGTGTGATTGTTGTCACAATGTTGTATATGTTAAGAAACATGTACAGCATATACAGTATCAGTGTTTGTGTCAAAATTATTTTGTGTCAGCAGTTTCGGTCTTCACAGATTGTTTAGCCGGCAAAACGAACAGCATCACCTGTCAGTGTGCGTGCTTGTGTGTGGGTTAATGTAAATACAGGCTTACTTTTGATGTATCTTCTTTTGTTGGTGTTTATTTGTAGTTTCGACTGAATGTGGCATTATATGAAGTGCTAGACATCATTTACAAAGTTCCAGTGATACACTGTTGAAAATGTTTTGTCGGGTTACCCAAAATGTTCATGTGGTAACATCTAAAGACTTTGTTTTGATTGTTTATAAGTAAAAAATCTAGCGTAAAAGTAGCCACAAACTGCATGTGTATAATTGTTACAGTGTATAAAGAAAGTAAAGTTATAATGAAAGGAGATTATATAATGTCATGACTTGTCCATTATATATCCCAGTTAGATGTAACATCAGGAGATATAGAGATCAGAGAGGGTGATTAAGAAAACAGTCTGGCCATGGATGACAAAAACCTGATGTGGGTTAATAAAGAAGATGTTTGAGAAAAAAGATTAAAAAGAAGAGGGATTAGAGATAGAAAACTGAACGTTGAGGGGGAAGGGAGTTATGTTCATTTACATATGAACTCTTATGTAATTCTCCACACGCTACACTGGAAGATGCTTTGGTGTGAAGTTTTGATGTGAAGTTTCCCAGCTTTCCTGTCCTACATAGCAGAAACATGTAGCCTCGTTTTTAAATAGACTGTCTATGTATAAGTTTTGTGAGAATGGTTTGATGCACATACTCTCTTAAATGCACATATAATAATATCCATCATTTCCACTGTATAGTCATTATTTGGACATTAATTATATTGCATTATTCATTCAATTATGAATTTAAAGGGAGTCTCATTGGTGTTTTTTGAGTCCTGTAGGTTTTTGTTTAGGGTTTAACTTGTTCACAGAGGGCATTCAACTGTGTTTCTTAGGAATGCTGTTGAACAGATATGAAACATGTCTGAACAAATCATAATGAAGTCAAAAACATATCCACTGCAGCACTTAAAAGATAGGAAGAGATCCACCCTAAGATCTGTTGCTTTAAAGCTTGCAATTTACTTTGTCATAATATTTACTTACTAAAAAATATAAGTTCGAACCTAAATAAGAATTGTTTTAATTCATTTGAGGTAAGCTAATACAGATTTGGTGTTGATGCAGAATATACAAAGTTGTATACTGACATTTAAGCCAAATGGGTCAATCAGTCGACCATACAGAATAAATATTCAATACAAAAATGTAAGTGCCCCACTTACCAGTTGCTGGGAGTGAGCGACTAGTTCCCTCAATGATGCTGTGAAAGGACTAAATGCTTTTTGGCAAAATGAAATATGACCAAACAAAAGCTTACAGAAAGAAAAATGAATGTCAGTTTATTTTTGGTGAAATGTGGCTGAAGCCTTAAGATGTGCTTGAAAAAGACAACAGGTAAAAAACACTGTTTGAGACCACATTTAACTTTCAGTGAATAAAGCAAGAAATGTTAAAGGGACACTACACTTTTTTTGAAAATAGGCTCATTTTCCAGCTCCCCTAGAGTTAAACATTTGATTTTTACCATTTTGGAATCCATTCAGCTGATCTGCATAAACACTGTCAGAAAAAAAGGTACAAAACTGTAAAAAAAATTGACTTGAAAAACCAAGTTTGTTTTAACTTCATGTTGCATTTTTTTTTACACTGTTTAAACATAATACAATGTTGTACCTTTTGAGGTACGTTACTGTTCCTTAAGGATCTAATGTGTACCTTTAAAGATACAGTTAACTGTTTTGTACCCCTAAAATTTAACTGGTACAAAATTGTTCCTTAAGGTACACAATTGGTCCTTTGGGTATAATATGTACCCCATAACGTACAACATTTCAATGTGTTGTATACCCATAAAGGTACAATAAGGTACCTTTTAGGGTACCACCCCAGCGACAGAAAAAAGAACAACTTTTTACCTTTTTTTCTGACAGTGATCCATTGAATCTGATTAGACCATTAGCATCGCGCTCAAAAATAACGAAAGAGTTTTGATATTTTTTCTATTTAAAACTTGACTCTTTTGTAGTTACATCGTGTACTAAGACCGACAGAAAATTAAAAGTTGCGATTATCTAGGCAGATATGGCTAGGACCTATACTCTCATCCTGGCGTAATAATCAAGGGCTTTGCTGCTGCAACATGGCAGCAGAAGGCATAATGATATTTGCAGCCATGTTACGGCAGAAAAGTCCTTGATTATTACGCCAGAATGAGATTATAGTTCATAGCCATATCTGCCTGGAAAATCGCAACTTAGTACACGATGTAACTACAGAAGAGTCAAGTTTAAATAGGAAAAATATCGAAACTCTTTGGTTATTTTGAGCGCGATGCTAATGGTCTAATCAGATTCAATGGATTATGCTAAGCTATGCTAAAAGTGGTACTGCCAGACCCGGAGATCAGCTGAATGGATTCCAAAACGGAAAAAATCTAATGTTTAACTCTAGGGGAGCTGGAAAATTAATATATTTTTTAAACAGTGGAGTGTCCTTTTAAGTTGAAGTTTACAACATTTAGCATTTATTGGCAGATATAATAAGACTAATCAGTAACATTGAGCAAATGTTAACTCCTTTGAACAAAAGGTCAAGTTTTCTTGCTTGATTTGAGGCCTTTGGAACATCCATACTGAGAAAACACGGATCATCAAGTTTTACACAAATTTGTGAAGTCCATCCCAGTATATGCTGACATTCATTAAAGCAAAAGGGTGACATACTAGAAAGCCTTCTCATTCAAATTATTCTTAGTATTTAATTTGCCATTAAATATTTTGCATGAAATAAAAAATGAATATGTTGCAGTAATTTGCTTTACACTTTCATGGGAAAATGCTGGGAGATCAAAAAGTGCTGACACACAACACACACACACACGCACGCAAGACAATTTTTAACTGAAGCTTTCAGGGGAAAGTGCACATTAGGCAAAGTGTTACACAATTATTAATCGGTTAATACAAAGTAATGTTTTCCAGTTGTGTGTTATTGAAGAATGTCATTAAATGGACTGGATCTAAGAGGCTGTTTATATCTGGTATTAAGATGCGTTTTGGTTGATTAAATCACAAGTGGACAAGATACATGTTCACTTTTAGATGTGGTGTTTTAATCCGTCTCTTTTGTCCACTTTTGACTGCTTCTTTTCTGATTACTTCAAGGGGATGGTCTGTGGGTGAGTCCTTGAAACACGAGCAGGAGAAAACATGGCTTTAAATTGGCAAGCACCAATATTATGTCATAGTCCGGTGCTTGTGTTGCAACTAAACATGCTGCACAATGTTTTGTACATGTATATGTAAGCGCTTTCTCTTGTTTTTAAAGCAATTGATGACATAAGCTTGATCAACAATCATAAGCTCACAAAATGAAACAAAAATGAAAGAGGCAGTGAGCCTAAAGATCGCGCTGAACTGTGGGTTCGTGCTAGAAGTCAGGACCGATGTAAAAACACTGTGCTGGGTACATCACATTAGATCAATAAGCGGAGAGTAGGTGGTCTTTTGTGGCACATTCAACCACATACGTGTCTACACCAAAAAATCAGTCCTGTTGAATGCTGAATGTGGTCGAAAGTAAACAAACTTAAAATGTTTCATACCACGTTTACACCTGTATTTAGCATTGTCCACTTGTCATCCAATCGACCAGTACGTATGTTAATACCAGGTGTAAACAGTCTCTAAGGTTAAAGTTTAAAAGCTAGACATGTAGTATGTGTGTATATATTTGCTGTTAATTGATATAAACTTGATACGCTGCTTATGTGATTTTATTTTGGGCCAAAGGTCACAATGGAGACAATATAATTTTCCTAGACAGAAAACATAGAGAGAATGAGAGAGATAGAGAATAAAATTGTTACATTAGCTTATGTCATTCTGTTTGTTTTCTCACATGTATTCTTCACTAGAATTGTCTTTGAACGTATAGGGAGAAAAAAGAAAATGGAAAATTCCACTTGAATGAGAGCTGCAGGGCAACGGTGTGTATTTGTGTGTGTGTGCGTAATATGACACGTTAGCATACTGTAGCCATATCGTCACTCTGAAGTATCATTAAAGAGATGATGATTTACTGAGAACGAAGAGTTGCCAGGTGTAACTGTGTCCTTGGGCACACTCCTTCATAGGTGGTTGTGTGTGTGTGGGGGGGGGGTCAGATCAGATTACTGGGTGGGAGACAGTAAAGGTCTTCTGATATATTCATCTGGACTTTAGTTCAAGGGTTTCCTCCTTAAATCAACAGCTGGGGCATTAAAACTGATAAGTCATATTTAAAACACACACACACAAAGTTGAAGAGAGATTGTATGTACAGTCAGTGGATAGATTGTCCTCTGCGAGACAGTGCACAGACAGAGAATTTTATAGCTGCAATAACTTTACACTACAGTTGGGATTGCACTGACTCATAAACACATACGTTTGTATGTGATAAAACAGGCGTGGTAATGCACTCTGATCTTATGTAACTTTGATCACTAAACTTTACTTACAGGATAAAGGTTAAGCTTGTATTTAAACAGTGCATGTGTTGTGAACCAAACTTCACATACACAAAGCTTTTTTATTCTATTTTTATTATACTTTTTGATGTGACCTTGTCTGTGAAATCCAGGCTAAAGTTTCATAATCGAATTTTGAGATTAGGAATTGGATTTCAATCATTAACATGGCCTTACTCAGTCAATATTAAAGATATGACCATGCTATAAAACTTTTCTGTTGTGGGACATTTTAAAATCCCAATCTTCTTTATTTATACTACCAAATGACCGTTCTCTCTCCAGTTGGGTTGGGTTTATTCAGAACTTTAGGATATTCAGAATATTTTGTTACCAGAAATATAAATACGTTTTCAATGAGTTTATTCATCCTTTTGACAACTCAGAAAATTAAACTCAAATAAAAGCGATGAGTTACAAACGGTATATAAAAATTATTTGTCTTTTTTTTGCTTTTTGCTAAACTGTGTGCATGTGTCTTTGGGTGTGTGCACCTGCCTTTCCAGCAAACAAGACACACCTATTTCCCACAAATGACTTTGCTTGTTTTTTGTTGTGCTTTCCCCATACAGGTGGATGGGTTAAAACAAATCCCTCCAACTGTGAAGAATCACAACCTTAGTAACCATATTAACCCTTTAGTCTAAACCCGCAAGCAATGAGTGATCAGGAAGAGGCAGGCGCCGTGGGGATGGCCGAATGCGGTGCCACTGGGGGCACTCCCACCTCCCCTCCACCTGATCTATGCCGCGTCTGTGGACAACGGCATCTACAGGAGGAGAACCATGAATATAACTATAAGGAAGAAGTGGATGATGACCTCATGTGCCACATTTGCCTCCAGCCATTAATACGGCCCCTGGACACACCCTGTGGTCACACTTACTGCCAGGAGTGTCTGACAAGCTTTCTTTTGGAAAGTGACTTCTGTCCGGTGGACCGCACCCCGTTGATGCTGCAGACTTGTCGCAAGTCCAGCCTGCTGGTCAACAAACTTCTAGATAAACTGACGGTGTCCTGCCCCTTTACCGAGCACTGTACCGAAGATTTGGCCCGTGGAGAGCTGGAGGGACACTTTAAGAGCAGGTGAGGAACTCTCTTATATGCAATAGTGACCGGAACTAGATTTAATCTTTTGTTAATGTCATTCAGGTTAGTGCATAAAAGTGTGAGATGGACAATGTGATTTAACCAAGGTGTACATATTCTTGGATCAGCATCATTTGTCGGTCATTTGCATTTTAAAAATGTGCTTGTTAACCCTTTGAAGGTCTACATGTACAATGACAGGAAAAGGCAATCATCATCATTATCACTCATTAATCACATACAATTATAGAAAATAAAGACGGAACAAAAATTCACTTTGGCGACCGCTAAAAGAATATAATTCAGGATAAACTCCTAAACATAATATCAGAGGGCGGGCCGGATTTGAATTTGACACCCCTGTTCTATGACATTTTGTAGCTCCATAATTTTTAAGAGGTGTGCATGTGATTTTAAAGGTGCCAAAGTATGCATTGAAATAGAATGTTAAATTGTTCTCTGATATCTACATAGAAAGTATTTGGCTTTATTAAGGGCAAAAAATATCCAGAAATGGTTTACATGTCCATTTACAACCCTAGGATTTGCCCTCCTATACTAAGCTAGTGAGCTGGTTTTAGCTGGTCTCCCAGGTTGGTTTTAGCTGGTTTTGCTGGCGTAGCAAGCTGGTCTAGCTGTGTTTCGTCACTTTTTAAGCTGGTCTAGCTTGACTTAACGGGTCAGGCTAGAAGACCAGCTACTGCCACCTTAAACCAGCTAAAACCAGCTACCAGTTTTTTACCGGCTTTCAGTAGGGCTTAGAATTAAATGGTTTAATTTTGCCCTATTTGGAATGGTCATGAATAATAATGTTGACCTCTGCTCTAATTGGCTGTTTCGCAGTGAAGCAAACAAGGCTCATGTCAGTAGCTCACATTAGTACCCTACTGAAAAATCCAGCTAAGACCAGCATAAGCTAATAGCTGGTTTTAGCTGGTTTAAGGTGGCACTAGCTGGTCGAAGCTAGTCCTCCCAGTCTTGCAAAGCTGGTCATGCTGGTGGGTCAGCTGGTCTTCCAGTCTGACCAGCTAAGTCCAGCTTAGGGTGGCCATTCGTGCCAGTTCCGCCGGACACGTCCCTAACATGTTTTCGGGTGCGTTCTCCCGAAGTCGCGTTGCTCGACCGCATACGTCATCGAGGTTCTCACATTTCAGTTAAAATACATTAGAAAATTAAGATTTATTTATTTTAAGACATACAATCATTGTAGTTTCATTCTTGCCTTGAAATGTAACGGTTGCTTTTCTGAAATTGAACCCGAAATATTAAACCTTGATGACGTTTGTGGTCGACCAACACAACTTCCAGAGAACGCACCCGAAAACATGTTCAGGACGTGTCCGGCGGAATTGGCACGAATGGCCACCCTAGTCCAGCTAGACAAGCTTAAAAAGTGACCAAAACACAGCTAGACCAAGTTGCTACACCAGCAAAACCAGCTTGCTACACCAGCAAAAACCAAGCTGGAAGACCAGGCAAACCCAGCCCACCAGCTTATGCTGGTCTTAGCTGGATTTTTCAGTAGTGTAAACAGACCTTATATGTTTGAGCATGTATCAGACGAAGATACAGATTTTGAAGAACAACATTTTGTTTGGAGATTGGAAATGGACGTTTTTGAGTGGTACGTTTATTTTTTTTTTCAGTATGGACCTGCAAAACGCAACTGGAATGTCAATAGGGTCTTGAAAATATATTATGAAGGTTGAAAAACTACAAAGTGTCACTTTAATGTGTAATTTAATATTGAGCGTACATCAAAAGTGTAATGTCACAGTCGGTGTTATGTTAAGATTGGCCTCTTATTAGTGATCTTTTGCATAAGGTTTACATAAGAATGAGGAAAAAATAATGTTTGAGGCTTGCAAACTGTCATTACCATGTACAGAGCTCTTATTATTCATCTTTGCCTAGGTAAATGCAGTTTTATATTATTTACATTATATATACAAAATTATTTTATTCAGTTTTGCAGGATAGTCACCAAACTTACCGTTCAATACATTAAACTGTGCATTACCACACTCTTATGTTTGATATATGAAGACATAGTAGTTAAGATATTTTATGACTCCTCCAGTATTTAATATATACATATATCAATACCGTACTGTATATGTCTGAGAGACACACAAGTCTGTTGTAATGCACAGTTTAGGATATTGAATTGCATAGGCAATTTTTGTTTTGTTCGCTGTCACTGTAATTGCTTAATACAACTGTACTGATGCATGAAATTTAGTCTTCAGTTTCTCATTGGCATTCAAAATGCGCTCCTTATTCATTACCATTCACCGAAGGCTCTTGTCAGTGATTGTTTCAAACAGAAGACATGTGTCAAGCACATCTCGGTCTGCGTGCACTTGTTTGCCCGTTTGTTTGTTTCTCTGTATTCTTCGGTTTTGTGTTCCTCAGAGGTGGCACCTCAAAGTGACCTCTATTTAACAGACCGAGATATCTTCCACCTCAGTGCCTTTGGGAACTATATGCTAACTAACGCTTTTCATTGGAACGCTCACTCTCTCCATTTTCAAGATGGTGGAGTCTATTTCGTTCCCATGGACTGCGTCTGAATCATTAGCGCTCCACAGGCCTGAGGGCCTCCATTGAAATTGATTGCACTTTGTTACTCGCGGTAATGGAAAGTTTCCCTCTCATTTAAAACTCCACTTATGGAAACATAATCAACTTGCCCTTTACTCCACTCAAGCAAAAAAGCTACGTTTGTTTCTTTCCATTCTTCTTCCCCTCCCACATCCCCTCTTATACTGGGCTCTTAGGTTCTCTGATCATCTTTCTTTGTCTTTCGGTTCCTCTTCTTTGTTTCTCCAATGTGATTTGGAAGCTGGAGTTCTTAGTTGGTTGAGGACTGTAAATTGGGACGTCGTTCAGAATGGGACGGGACTTGAAAGGGACAGACGCTTTTGAGGACCAGCCAAAGACTCACTCTGTGTAAGAATAGCCTTCCTTGCTTTTGTCTGTCAACTTGTGTTATTTGACTTTTGACTGCATGCAAAGGTCTAAGTTTTTCTGTGGCTTAACTAGCACAGCGCCTCATTAGCAATGGCAATGCCATGGGTTCAGATACACTGGAGCACACATAGGGGAGAACGGGGCACAACCTAACGCTTTTTGGTCATTCAAAAAATATTTGAGTTTGATTAATTATATTTTTACACAAGCAACACACATATCTGCTACAAACGAACATTTAAAGTTTGTTTCTAGTACTAACCATTATTGGACAATTACACCAATTACACCAAACGTGACAGAAGTGCAAACCCCATAGGTGGTAGGGGGTTAGTTGTAACACTTGCTAAAAATTAAGTTTGCAGGCAAATATTTCAATACTATTTGTCTATATACTTGAAGTGGATATTGTTTATATATCTGTCTATAATATACAGGTATCCACACTGTATTCATTCATCCAGCCCTTTTCTAACAATAGTTCAATTATAAATGGATACAAATGTCTAAATATGTGAGAAAAAGCAGCACAATTATTACAAAACATTTTTTATATGTGACCCTGTCTGCCATACTACAGTTCAAAATCAAATTTTGAGATAATGAGCATCAAAGTCTGATTTTAGCCATTCATTTCATTATGATTTCAATCTGTGATGTGACCTTATTCAATCAATATTAAAGATATGAACAAAAATTAATTTTGATAATACAGGCACATTTATTTTGTTGGCAGCCAGCAATCATTTGTGTAGCTATTTAAAACAACAGCAAGAATTACGCTAACGTTAGCGGTTTTCATATCGTTTGTGCTGAGGGGTTAGTTGTAACAGGTTTACAATTAACCCCGCTGGGTCAAAATATTTTTAAGTCCACCAAAAAAGTTGCTAAGAGCTGCAGACATTTTCAAAATGATGCTATGTTTTAGTCAACGAGATACTGATTAATATGATATAGCATTGAATTTGGTATCTTACACACCCAACTTAGAAACGAAAAAAAGCATATGATGAAAAAATGTACTTACATGCCACCAAAACACTCGTTCATCAATAACTCTCTGGAAAAACATAATACATTTCCAATAATTTGCAGGAGACGGTCTTTTGGCAGCGTGAAAAAAATACCGGAAAAACAAAACGCTCAACCTTGTGCAACAATGTAAACAGTCCGTGTTACAACTAACCCCCGCGTTAGTTTTTGCCCCGCGCACCCCTATATATATGGCCAGGTGTATACTTTACATGCACTGCATGTACCTAAAACCTGTGAACTTGCATTTAGTATTATCTTCTACGCGTTATATTTGTGTCACAGCATTTGGGACCCTTTTGATTTCCACTATTTCACTTTAATATCAATCTTTGACATGACCTTACGAAGTCAATATTAAAGGTTATATACTAGTCAACATTTGAAGTGGATCAAAAAAGTTTATCAAAGTTGTCCTAAGACAAGAATGGGTATTAGGGATTGGTTTTATGTAAACATTTATTAAAGGTTTTGATCCAATTCGAATGTTGACTAGTGTATTTTCACAGAATGTTCTTTACCTTATGTAGAAAACAGTAAATCACAAAACATAGTTTTTTCATACTATGGAGCTTATTTGTACTGCATGGAGTAGTTTATCGTGCATGCTGTCTGTGTCAGCTTAATTTATTGTTTGCATTGAAGCATGCCTAGATGTACTTTGTCTGTTAGCGTGCATAAGTTTGTGCTTGTGTTGCATGAATTTGGTGTTCTATAGACTTTCCTGGAATCTTGGTTTTAATTAGCAGGGAGGAGTGAATAGGGCCTTAGGCTGTCCTTGGGCTCTCTCAAGCGCAAAAAGTATTGATACATGCACATTAATATCCAGGAACCATATCAGTATTGAAACTGCTTTATAAAATGTGCGGACCCTTGACCTCAACTTAACTCTGTTTGACTAATAGTGACCCATCTTGTCCATCCATATGTCTGTCTGCCTACCTATATACAGTACAGTATTCTCCACATGTCTACCCCCCACACACGTACACATAAACACACACGCCCCTCTTCATGGCTGAATGAACTGTTAATCCACGTAAGGGGGTGGTCTATGCCACATGCTCTACCTTTGATGCATTAGGTAATGATAGATGCACCAACCAACCCTGTATCTCCCCCCTCTCTCCCATCTCAAATGGTTTCCTCCACCTCTCTCTCTCTCTTTCTGTAGAGCATGCTGCAGTATAAGTCAGAAGCTGTGTTGCCACTCTCATATACAGTCTCTCTCCATCTCTCTCTCTCTTTCTCTCTCTCTCTCAGCAGCGTGTGGGCTCGTGAGCGTAAATCCTCTTATTCTTGGACGATGCCCAGGACAGATTAGACTGCAACCATCGCATCCGACCGGCGTGCCAGCGAATGCTACTGCCTGGTTCTTCTTCTTCTCCTTCTACCTCACATCTCTCTTTCTTCTCGGCCGTGCACCTGCGCTGGCTCCAGACTCTGCTCTTCTTCTTGTGTCTTTCTTCATCCTGCGCTCTGTTCGTCTCCATTGGCAACGCTCCTAATTCTGCCTCTCTGTGCATTGCTGCTGATCTTTTTGCTGCTGACCGGGTTGAATGCCTGAGGGATGCAAGAGAAGGGAAAAGTGGAGACACTGAGTAACCAAGCAAAAACGAAGAATAGCTTTTACTTGAGTGGAAGGAGGGAGGGGGGTTGGCACTTTATTACATAGTATAGGAAAGACTGCATCCAGTTCAAGGAAAGAGAGACAAAGCAAACAAGAGAGAGAGAGAGAGAGAAAGCGAAGCTAGGAAGCCCTGGAGAGACGGGGTCATGAAGGCT
Organism: Paramisgurnus dabryanus; assembly: GCF_030506205.2. NCBI lineage: Eukaryota > Metazoa > Chordata > Actinopteri > Cypriniformes > Cobitidae > Paramisgurnus > Paramisgurnus dabryanus. The sequence goes on along the minus strand of NC_133348.1, from coordinate 21,080,588 downwards.
TTGCTGCTGTTGGTCCTGCCCTGGCTTAGTCCAGCAAACTACACTGATAATGTGGGCAACCTGCACATCCTCTACTCTGAACTGTGAGTAACACACACATCGGCTCACCGCAATGTGTGTGTATGTGGCGTGTATGTGTCCTGTGTGAGTTAGAGAGCCATATATACACAGTGAAGTCACACTGTATCCCCATCCCCATCCCGCACTGCAATGTGTGCAGCTGGTTGTGTGTGTGTATTTGTTTGTGTTCATCCATACATCATTAACAGTGACGTGCATAAATACAAAATGATCACTTTGAACTATCTGTGCATGCATACCTGAGTGTGTTTGTGCGTGCATGCAAAAGGGTTGTGTTTTTTGTTGTATAGAAGTTTCTAAATGTGTCTTTTGGGAAATTTTGAAAAATTTGTCAATGGTTGTGTAGCAGAGGATAATGGTTAGATGGTGAGGAAGGTTGGAAAGCGGGTTTTGTTTTGATGCGACCAAACAGTGAGGCACACTGCAGCACGGCAGAGATGACCTAATGTGTGTGTGTGTGTTCAGTCAGGTATATTTTCACATCCAATAGTCAACAAGCAATAATATTTAAATCGTATAATATTATTATGGCTGTTATTTAAATTACACATGTCAAATATATGACAAAAATGAAAATTCTGTCAAAATATACTCATCCTCATGTTGTTACAAACCTTTGTAAATGTCTTTGTTTTGATGAACACAAAGGAAGATATTTTGAGAAATGTTTGTAACCAAACCGTTCGTGGACCCCATTCACTTCTATAGTAGGAAAAAAGAATACTATGGAAATAAATGGGGTTCACGAACATTTCTCAAAATATCTTCCTTTGTGTTCATCAGAACAACAAAATTTATACAGGTTTGTAAAAACATGAGAGTAAGTAAATGATGACACAATTTTTGGGTGAACTATCCCTTTAACTACTGTGTATCATTTTACTTGTTATTGCAAACTCTATTGCATCTATCAATATCAAAATCGATATCTAATCTTTATGTACATATATGTGGGTTGCGTGTGCAAAACAGACTACGGCATCTACACGCGCACACACTCATCACCATTCAGAAAGACACAGTTACCCAAACCCCTACACACACAAACCCACTGTATACTCATTCATCAAGCACATAAAAACATTCAAGCTGACCTCAAAATCACAAAATATTCCTTTAAAGAGAAATGCACACTGCAGTAAACACAGTTGTGGACGTTCTCATGCTTTTGCTGCACTATTGAGAAGAGACTTCTGCATTCATAGAGCGTGTGTGTGTGTGTTTGGGTGAAAGCTGGTTATATTGATCCCGGGCCGGGACTTTGGCAGAAACACGGTGGCGTGTAAGTGTGTGTGTGTGAAAGCCTCGGCATCGTACAATAGACTGCATTAGAAATCCTCTCCGAGTCTAGACTATACACACGGCACAAACCCACATAAACTGTTATAAACAGAATAAATTACGGAGAGGTATTCTCATAGAGGGATAATGTGAATGGTGAGGAGAGACAGACAGATAAGGTAATTTCCCGGACCATCTGTCCGTGAGTTTATTTGGCTGGGATCTCGGAGGACAAGCTCTTTTGCTCTCCTTTATCACCCTTTGTGTATGTGGGTCAGCATGTGAGTCATGTTTACATTTTATGATTTATATCCATGTGCTTGTCGCTAGATCTGCAATGAATGTAGAAGAGGAGAATTGAGAAAAACGGACAGAATGGACAGAAAAGTGAAATGGTAGCACAGTTGTTTATCTTCATCCTGTGTGATTACAGAAATCTGCCCCTTTTTCTGTGTGTCTTCATATTTGATGTATCATTATCTATTCCCTTTTGTATTTTTCTCTGTCTGTGAGTTATCGGCTCAGTGGATTTTCTCACTACAGATGTCTCTGATGGACATTTGCTCATGAATATGAACTGTACTGTAATAGTTAGGCATATCTTACTGTTCTGACCCTACAACCAGTTATACCCAAACATTAGATTATAAACACTGAGTCGAAGTGAGCAATATTACTGCATGCTGATGTCACAGAAACAGAAAACGGTTGATTGACAGGTGGATATGCCGTTCTCCGCCACTATTCTGGGTACATTACAAACCGAAGGAACACATTACTGTGATTGCTGTTTGTTCACATGCATTTCTAACTATTTCAAATGGTGTTTGCATTATCGGCTAACAAAACGTTTTGAGCTCCATAGTTGCATTTAGTGCTGTCTGTTTGTGATCGGATCGTCCAAAATGAATGTTGATATACAGTAGCAGGTGTAAACAGCGCATTTTTGTGTGTGTGTGTGTGTGTGTGTGTGTGTGTGTGTGTGTGTGTGTGTGTGTGTGTGTGTGTGTGTGTGTGTGTGTGTGTGTGTGTGTGTGTGTTTGTTAAATGCTCTGATTAGTTCTGCTTCCATCCTGCCAGCACTGATATCCTGACTGCTTGATCTCTGCTGATGCTGCCCTTGTACCTCTGAACACTCAGCCTCTCTCTCCCTCCCTCTCTCTCTCTCTCTCTCTCTCTCTCTCTCTCTCTCTCTCTCTCTCTCTCTCTCTCTCGTGAGATGATTAATTGGACTTGGAATTAAACATCCATCTCTTTGCACTGTTGCAGATGTGTATGCAGATGCTTTATTTGTAGGTGTGTATTGTTAGAGACACAATACTTGATAACCATTATTACTAAAACTGCAGAGGGTTTAGCCTGCTGTCGAAGGTGGTCTTTTTGTATGTTTAATGAGTTTTTTGTTTGTTGTTGTTAATACTGTATTACTATTACAACTCATCAGGCAGTTCATATATTGCAAAGTACAGTAAACGTATATAACTCATTCTGAACACATTAAAGAATATGACTAGTATCTAGTGTCGTCCTATTGAATATGTTTGGGGTTAATATATCCTTACCAACAAACAATAAAACAAATCAATATAGGCAGTATGGCATGAATTCACATTTAATTATATTTAAAATTTATTGTCTCTGAGACCCAAACATCATGCATTTAATTGATGACGTCTGAAGCATTTTAGAGGTCACGTTCCTTCAAATCCTATTTTTTAAACGCCAGTTAGTTAGTGTGTAATGTTGCTATAATAGCATAAATAATAGCTGTAAAATGATAAAGCTCAAAGTTCACTGCCAGGCGATATATTTTCTTTAACAGAATTCGCCTTTCAAAGCCTACAGCGAACGGCCGGTTTGGACTACAGCCCTTTACTTCCTGCTTTAATGATGTCATTAAAACAGTTTTTTGACTAAACTCCGCCCACATGAACACGTCAGTGGCCAGCTAAGCTAACGGCAAGCTAAGCTGCTATCGAATCACAACACGCTAAACAAACTACACAATCAGAACTCATTACGTATTTCTAAAGGAGGGACAAGGAAGACATCAGCTGTTTTTTGGATAGTGAAAACAGCGCTATACAGATAAGTTAATTATGTAAAAAATACTGCGTTTTTTTACACGTGAAATATGAACACATATGTGTAAACACAATCAAAGCTTCAAAAACACAGAAAGAACGGGAGCTTTAAGTTAAAATATTATTTATGATAGCTAGAACATATTAACGTTAAATTTGTTTTTAAAATTGGCCTTGAGCGCACTCATACTGTACATGTTTTGCTTTCAAATCTGGTTATGCAATTCAGTGAAGGTGTATCCTGTGCATTGTATAGTTGTACGGGCATGCTATCATATCTCATGTTGTCTGCGTTGTTGAATATGTCTAGACATGTTTTATCAGGTGGTATGTCAGAAAAATACGACTCGCATGTAGCTGTTTTTGCTGTTTTGAACTCTGTCTGTCTCTTCACATTTCACAATTTTCAACCACTCGGAGGGGTGTGATGGACCTCAGTTATGTCATTGATGTGATGTCAGGTTACCTACGGCAACAAAATGTGTACATCACACTTCTCCAGGGCTCGTCTTAATGTCTTGAATTTAAGGGACTGTTTACACAAAACCGTGTTAAAAAAGGGAAACCTTTAGTTGTTTTGGCTGTTCATTTACATAACAACAACATTTTAAGAGGATGAATATGCAAACTTTTAAAAGTCAATTGAAGTTTTTGAAAATGATACAATTATCATCACTGTGAAAATTACAAAAAATTGGGAAAACGGTGACGTTATGCGCATAGATATTACCTTTGAAATCCTTCCTTTTAAGGAAGTTGCGTCACTTTACCGCCATATTTGCAATGCCTCCATGTTTTGTCAGAACAAGACCTGTCGATTCTGCGCATGTGCGAAGTCTCTCTCCCAGAGGATTAGCGGTTGGCCCTTTTTACTGGGAGGCGGGACTACTGCGGCCATTCTGACCATTGTGATCTCCCCTATTCATATCGCATGTGACGCATCTTGTTAATATTAAATATCTTTTATATTACATGTTAAATCATCAACTACTGGCCTGTCATGCTTAATTCAGACTTTTTATTTGTCTCCTTGTGACAGGGATTGTTTTAACAACCTTGTCACCTGAACACGAAAAACACATAGGAAAACTTTTAGTATATATAGTTGTATAAAAGTAACAATTATTGTTGGGTTGGTGGGTAAGAATACAGATCTTGTGAAGCAGATATATTGTATTTGATGAAATTGATTTGATGTTTTTTTTTTTATTTGTAGCATATACAATCATTGCAATAAGTTTGTGGTGATCTGACTCATGTGTCAAGATGGGTGATGTAGTTTATTAATGACATTTTCATTTTAAATGTTTAAAGCAGTTGTGCTTTTAATTTACGTCCTGTGCTTGGGCGGATAGACAGTGTTATGGGTAAAACATTACCATTTCAAAACCGTATAAAGCATCTCTGCAGATCCTCAGCTATCACATTGTGAATCACACTTTTTATTAACCTCCCCTCAAGCATTTTATTTACAGCCGTGTCTAGCAAAAAAGCATTTTGAGACCTCAGTCAAGCTGTTTTTGTGCACAAGAAAGTATCTCATGTAAAAGGCATCTAAAAATTTAATGAATGGCAGGTGAACCCAAAACCAGACCAATTGATGGCTTCCCTCATCATATCTAATATCAGTCTTGTCATAGTTATCTTCTGTGAAGGTCAAAGTGTAAGGCTGTACCTAACCATGATTTTGATGTATGTACCTGGTTCTGGTTCATATTATGGTTAAGCATGAATGGGTGGGGGGGTTTATTAAGTTATTGAATCTGTATACGTGCATTTGTGTGTGTTCGTGTTTGGTTGATGCCTCTGGTCAGACAGCAGCGTGTCATCATCAGGGTGACGTGTGCATAGTGAGAAAACAAGGCCGCGTGTTACCGCGGTGACCTTATTTTCATGCATAGTGAGCGGATGACCGATGAGTGTTCTCAAGTGACATATCCTGCGGCTCATTCAGTGACCGCATAACCCATCTACTCATCTAAGACAACACACAAACAACACAGAGGGAAACAAAGAATTCTGGGATGTTCCCTACACATGTAGTCTCTATATTGTAAATAAGATATAGTAATGTTCACAGAGGAGCGAATTAACATTTTGCGTTTGTTTTTGGAGGATGAGCCCACACATGTATGTATGCCTTAAAGGAACAGTATGTAGGATTGTGGCCAAAACTGGTATTGCAATCACAAAACATGTGGCTAAAGCTGGTACTGCAATCACACAGCTGGTGGCCAATATACAAAACGACAACATAAACATCAGTTGAGGGCTGCAACTCCACTTTTTCAATGATAATATCCTGGTTATACCACTGTTGTCAGTGATATAAGTATTTGAAATGAAAATTATTTCTTAATGTCTAGTGACATTTCAGGGCCATTTAATGATTAATTGATATAAATTTCTTACATACAGTTCCTTTAAATATAATTAAAATATTTGTATGCTTACTTTAGTTCATTTATTTACTAACATTATGAAGTATATATATTTTATCACTTTCTCTTTCTCTATAACATTTTCACTCTTTTTACACTTTTATCCAAAATGGCAGTAGTAGTATTTCCATTTCCTGGGGCTCAAACCCATGACCTTTTGTATTGCTAATGTGATGCTGTACCATTTGAGCTACAGGAACATTACTCACTATGGGTAAATAATAAGATACCACACTCTTAGCAGGGAGTAAAACACTGTACTGTCTTTGAGTAGTTTAGCAAGACTTACAGATTGCTGTACGTTTTCACTCTTTTCTGCAGTTGCTCTGCGTCCTCTTGCCTTTCTTATCAGGTTAATGATGATGAGGAGCAGGAAGAGCAAAAAAGCTGTTGCTAATTCAACACTTTAGCTGCATCTGAGACAGAAAGTTGGCAGAGATCTTTCCCTGCTCAGCACCTGAGCTCAGGGCTGGATTTGCACCTGCACTGGCAGCCCTGTCCCTGCTTTGCATTCTGGGAAAGAGCTAAGCAGTTTAACCTACAGTATATGAGCAAGAAACAGAAAACAGTTTCTATTTGCATGGAAAATACAGCAGGAATAAACGATTTTAAATACTCCTCCAATACTGTAAAAACAGCCAAAAACATATTCCGTATTTGTTGCGGGTACAAGGAGTGCCGGGTTCAAATCCCAAACTGTGGGAAAAGTTATTAAAAAAATGTGAAAGAAGGTTGAAACTCTAAATTGTACTCATGAAATATAAACATTTCAGAATGATTAATCTGCCTACAGTACTTTTTCAACTATGGAAGATATAAATACATTTATTGGAAGTTGCACTAAACAAAATCCACTTTGGTCAAAAATCTGAAAAAAAAACCCCATTATCTGGTTCCCTGTCTGAATACAAATGATGCATTTATAAAAGCATAAGCAGTGATGCAAGATCTCTTTATGTCACAGTGCTATAGGCTTTGAAGACCACATATGTGAAGATTTCTGGAAAACTAGGCCAGACAGAGCTGCTCAAGTGAAGATAAAGTGTGAATACACACACACGCGGTTTAAGCAGATGTATATTTTATCCCGCAAACCATCGGTATAAAGCAGGCACGTGCACACTCATGCACTGCACGGGTACGCACACATACCTCACATACATCGACTCAGGGAACCAAGGCATGTTACCTGTATAATTCATTTACAGAGTTTTGTCACGGCTGTCCTTGGCTAGCTGTGAATGAATTTGTGCAGCCACACAATAGCACAGCACATGAATGGAGCACATGCAGAGGTCAAACTGAATCTAAGAACTGTTTGGCATGTTGGGCCTGTTTGTGCCCACTTGGGAATGGGTCAGTTGTATCTAATTGTCAAATGAAAAAGGTCTCAATGTTAACTTCATCCCATACCCTGTGTTGCCGTGCACACACTGGATAACTAAAGCAGATCACTGCCCCGATTCCACAGAGAGAAAGAGAGAGAGAGAGAGAAATAAAGTCAATGCGGTCGCTCGGTTGGCGGTGGGGGGCTGGTGGGGGATAGAGGGATGAACATAAATCTGCTGCTGTCTTCATCCTGCTGCTCTCATCAGAGAGAAATGGGGGGAGGAGTGTTAATGTAAAAAAAGTGTAGAGAGAAGATATAAATAAACAATAAAAGAGAAGGGATATATCACAGAAAACAGTAAAGGAGAGAGACAGAAGGAGAGAGAGATAACTGTCCTTGCAGGCTGCCAGTGTGACGTCATTGGTCGGCTGAGTAGGTCACATGATACTGTTTCATAGGATGAGGGAAAGTATGGGAGAACCTGTTCAAGGTGTCAGTGTGTGCATGGGAGGGATTTTTTTATTTTTTTATTTTTAGCAACCCTGGAGTCACCTCAGCAGCAGTGGTTTGACTCTATTTTAACTCTTTAATGAGTTATTTTTCTCTTTTGATGAATCATTTCAATCAGATATCTCTCTGGGTGTGTCTATGTCGCACACTCCAGGATGCAATAATATGTGTGATGAGCAATCAGTCCTTAATGAGATACACTATCATCACCAGTTTTCCTGTTTACTGCGTGTCAATGTTGAATAACTTCCTCTCATCCCAGGATAATTTGCAGAGACTGTGTAAATACTGCGCCTTGATCTGTGACTTACTGTAGCATAATGTCACATCTGCATTAACAAAATCCATGGTGATCATTGGCTGTCAAGTTGTTGTTCATTATAAACTATAGGGTCAGGGTTAGTATCTTAGGTTAAGAGTTAAAGGAAAACTACAGTGTTTTTCAATATTTTACTATGTTCTTACCTCAAATTAGATGAATTAATACATACCTATCTTTATTCAATGCATGCACTTTTAATCTTTGTACAGCGTCTCGTGACTGTGTTAGCATTTAGCCTAGCCACATTCATTCCTATGGCTCCAAACAAAAGTTTTATTTTGTGCCACCATACTTACTCGTGTAATTACTCATGTCAAAATTTGTATCACTTAAAACTCATCTTTGAGCATCATAATAGCATATGTAAAAGTGTTTCCTGCGACAGTAATTTCTTTATGCTTTAAAACAGCTTGAAAATAACTCTACACCCATTCCTCATTTACTATCTATAAATTTAGTATCTTTAGTATCTACTTTAGTATTTAATATCTATGAATATTTAAATTAGCCCTTGCCTCTTCTCAGTCGCACCAACTCAGACCATTGATATGAATATGTGAATTAGTCATCATCTCCACTCAAACGCACCAGCTCAGGCCATAGATACCGTATATATATATATATATATATATATATATATATATATATATATATATATATATATATATATATATATATATATATATACTTGAGGCTCGATGTGCTGCGGTGATATGTGAATTCCTTGTTGCATAGCTTACACACAACCATGCTCTTATCGATGCTTCCATCCGTTCATTTTTTATAAAAGAATTTCCCATCCACTCAGCCAACCAAAGCGATCTCATCAGCTTCTTCGTTCATGTTCATTGTGGTTTGTTGTAGTCTGAAGTCTTGAACTCTAGTTGGTGCTCCAGTATAATCGGTCCGCCGAAACTCATCCAATGAGAAATGTTACGCGATGCAAAAATATATATATATATATAGGGCCGGGACTTTAACGCGTTAATTAAGATTAATTAATTACACAAAAAATAACGCGTTAAACATTTTTAACGCATTTTAATCGCACTTATTTTTGCACCGCGTAACATTTCTCATTGGATGAGTTTCGGCGGACCGATTATACTGGAGCACCAACTAGAGTTCAAGACTTCAGACTACAACAAACCACATTGAACATGAACGAAGAAGCTGATGAGATCGCTTTGGTTGGCCCCGTGGATGGGAAATTCTTTTATAAAAAAACGAACGGATGGAAGCATCGATAAGAGCATGGTTGTGTGTAAGCGATGCAACAACGAATTCACATATCACCGCAGCACATCGAGCCTCAAGTATCATCTCAATGCAAAACATATGTACATGCTAAGTTTGCATCACACAATGCATATACGCAAATTGTGCGTTTGGAGCACATATTTTTTCATTTCAGAGCTGAATCTATGCGGCACCCACACATATCTATAGCTCAAACTACTGCTCCACTACTGTTCAGCTGTGTTGATTGGTTACATGTCACATGTTTTGTGATGTAGGATTTTATGGAGAAAATACTTAGCAATGGTGTTGAATGATGACTTTGCACATGGCTTGTCGTAAAGCATATTAAAAAACATCACATAGAGACTCTGAAATTACACACGGCACCTTTAACTGATTCACATTATGCTTTAATCCGCTATCCAGATTAATTAAAATGGCAGTCAGGGCGTAAACGCAGGTTTTAAAGTTTAAAAGGTCACCAAGGTCATAGAAGTATAACAGGTTGTAAGCTGGGGGATTTAAAAACATTTCACAAAAATGAGTTTACTTTTCTTGCTATATCTCTCTAAGAGTGTATAATCCTCCAGACAGTGAATTACTTACCACTAAGATCCAAATAGCAGATCTGTGTCTCCATCTCCCTCCCTCTCTGGTCTACTGCTCCGTAAGATTATTACTTTTCTTAATCCCGTCATATCTTCCTCTTACTGCACTGATGCACTGATCTTCAGTCCCATCAGCAGATTATGCACAGATAGGGAGAAAGACACCTCATTTAACAAACCGCACAAAGATTAGTGTGTATTTATTTGCACATTTATCTCTGCCTCTGTGTTAGACTAATTAAAGAGATCAGATGGATCCAATATCAACACTTTCCCATAATGTGTTTCTCTTCTCTCTTCACCCTATAAAGTAGCCAATAAAGGGGCGGTTTCCCAGACAGGGATTATACCAGTCCTAGACTAAAATAAATGTAAGAGCTGTCCAAACTGAAAACAACTTGCACTGACATATCTTAAAATACATTAGTGCCCTTTGTTTTGCCTCAAAAAGTAATGTTTTTAGTAAGGCATGTTTGTTAAAACTAGTTATATCAAACTAAGGCATAGTGCTGGTTTATCCCTGTCTGGGAAAGCACCTCAAAGAGTTTGATACCAAATGAAAGACGGCGCTTGATAACTGGTTTATTCTTTATTTCTCGATCTGAAACTATCACATCCACTATATCAGCTGTGAGGTGAGTGCAGGCGGGGATAAACACAATATCCTGCAGTTTTCAGATGTCAATTGAAACTAAAAGTGCTGCAGTTTTGTCAGAAATGCATTTTGTGCTGGTGCAGCGTTGCGTTGCAAAGCTGTCTGTCGAACAACTAAAGTCTCTGGCTTGAAAATGCAATGCCTCTTTAAATGCTGCAGTATGAGTGTGTTTGTGTGTTTGTGTGTGTGTGTGTGTGTGTGTGTGTGTGCGGACAACTAGAAGAGTACTGATCGCATGCTGTGTGATTATCCTACTGCATGTGTCTGGATTAGCAACGTAGCTACAGAGGATTCAGGGGGAAGGGATGGAGTATACCTCTTATGTCTGTAAGATAGCACTTTAATATGTATGGAGTGAGGAATGGATTATTGTATTTGACACTGCATGCTTTAAAACTTACACATGGTGTCGTACAAAGATTAAAAGTAGTATTATGCACTAACATTGCATTAAAGGTAATAACAGCACATAATAGCAGTAAAAGGGCTGTTAGTTGCATTTATGCGCATTTCATGTGCGTTTCGCCAACAATTATATGGGCTAAAACCACAGCAAATACTGTAGGAGAAACACACATACCAACAGAAGTTAATAAAGAAGTCAAATATAGATGAATGACTTCATTATGAAGAGACCTACAACATAGTATTTTCGGTAACACTTTAAAATAAGGTTAACATTAGTTAACACAAACTAATAATGCACTGCATTTATACAGCATTTATTAATCTTTGTTAATGTTAATTTCAACAATTACTAATACTTTCTTAAAATCTTGTTAACGTTAGTTAATGCACTGCGAACTAATATGAACGAACAATTAGCTTTATAGAAGCTTTATTTCTATTAACGAACATTAACAAAGATTAATAAATACTGTAACAAATGTATTAATCATGGTTTGTTCATGTTAGTTAATACATTAACTTATGTTAACTAATGAATCTTTTTGTAAAGAGTTGATTTTACATAAAGACGCACTGTAAAACAAGTTGGTTTAACTTAAAAAGTAAGTTACCTAGTTTTTGAGTCAACAAATATTTTTAAGTTGAATTAACTCAAAATTTTAAAGAGCACCTCTTGTCCGATTCACGTTTTTAAATTTCCTTTGGTGTGTAAGTGTGTGTTAGTACATTAACGATATGCAAAAGGTACATACCCCAAAGTAAACGATGGCGTGAGTTATCGTCTCCAACGTAAATCTCTTTTCTTGGACTACAACAAACACACGGATTGTAGGCAACAGTTTACTTCCTGGGATTGATGATGCAGACAAGACCGACATTATCATAATTCCTCCCGCTTAAGACTTGTAGCCTGTAAGTTTACTCCTGTTAGCAATTTAATCTTTTAAACATGGTAAGGAGCGTCACGTTTCCGGCTGACGTCAGAGGTATTCAGGCAAATCACAACTTATAGATTAGCTGGCCAATCAGGGACACAGAGGTTTTCAAATCTGTGCGTTTCGTACAAAAATGTACGGTATAGTTTTTTAACCATAAACTATGCAGATACATTGTAACATCTCTTATCATTTGTATACCAAATTCACAAAATAACGTTGTTTTTAACAATTAAATAGGTGCTCTTTAAGGCAACTAAGTTGAACCAACACATTTTTATACAGTACAGTGTGGCTACTGTAGATAGTGAAGTAAAATACGTATGGTAATAAAGGTGTAGATTACCCAAAATTCTGTACTGCGGTTTTAGAGCACCTCTCAAGCGTTGTCTATGGTGCAGGTTTGACACTGTGATGCTTTGCAACATGTTTTTGACATTCAAACAGTTTGCAGGCAAATTAGATTATTTAATCATATTCCTTAGATGGCTCACTGTAGAAGTGAAGAAGATTTGTTGGAAGTACGTGAAGAAAACCATAGGAGTCTGGGTTCGGTGTCCAGGGAAATGATCGAATTAAATAATAATTGGGGAGAGAGATGGAAACGTGCATGAGATTTGTTAATCTCTCTCTGTGTGCTGCTTTGTGCCCTGCTGCCCATCCATATGGTTGCCTGTCTGTGTGTTGGTGAGGAAGAGATATAATGATAAAGAGAGAAAATGCATAAGGAAATAGGGGGCAAGGTGAATGAAACATGCCAACATTGATGATAAAATGTGGTTTGGCTACACAACAACCTTTGCTTTGGTGTTACTGTGTCTGTAGGTTTTATCTGTGGTTTCAGATTCTCAGGCGAACAAAGACATGGCTTATAGCTTCAGACAGCAGATTGTTACTTTATCTTTACCAGGAAAGCCTATTTTAATGAACATCTGTCTAAGCCCCTTAAAGAAGAAACAGACAAGACCATTGTGTCTGATCTTTGCTTTTGTTTCTAGCTCTCTTTTTTACATACTGTACATACTGTATACAGTATACTATACACTGCACCATTGTCCCTATAGGGAATAAAACCAGAAGTACATTAAATTGTTGCTTTGTCTCCATGGATTCCCTCTGTTATATAACATAAGGAGATGATGTTATACTCTCAGGTAATCACTGTAATTGCTTTTGATGGCTACAGCCGGCAGTTACGCTGCCCAATAGAGGAGGGCAAGAGTGCCTGTAATTTGCTATATAGTTCTGACCAGTTAGCAGTAAATTACTCAGCTAATCTTCCTACTGTATCTTAATTACTCGTCTGTCGTACTCCATCCATACCGCAAACCATAAATGAGAGATCTGACTGTCTGTTCATTCATCCACCCGTCTGATCATTCATCTGTCTCAGTCTGTTCGTCCATTCATGTGTCTGTCTCTGTCAGTTCGTCCATTTGTTCATTCATGTTTCTCTTAATTGCTTGTCTGTCTGTCCACGTGTCTGTCTTACTCCATCCATACCTTAATCCATAAATGAGAGATATGTCTGTCTGTCTGTCTATCCATCCGCCATTCTGGTTATTTATCTGTCTCAGTCAATTTGTCCATTCATGTGTCTGTCTCTCCGTCCATTTATCTATCCTTCTTTCTGTGTGTCATCATTCCATTGTATTACCTCAGTGGGCGGTTGTGTCATTAGGCTGCAGAATCGTATTTCAATACCAGGGTTAGGTGGGGTGATATGCGAGTGGTGTTTTTCATCACAGAAAACTCCAAAGGTGTAATTTCATATTGACACGCCGTTGATCGACCAGTGTGAAGTTATTGCCTTTCTTCAGGTTCCCAACAGGATTTTCGGTTTTTCACCTGCCCTGTAAAGGAACCCGAGAGAAAGCGGCCCTCGTTCTTTAGGGACTTTATTGAGTTTGCACACCTGAGGTACTCCGATCAGTGCTCAGCAGTAAGTGAGATATACGGCCGGTGTCAATCCCAAGCCTTTATTCTCTTTCTCTCTTCTCTGGTGTATGGTATGACAGGCATAAATACTAAGACAAAATGCTTTATTTTAAACCAGGTCCTAGGGGCATGGTATATCTCTTGGTACTGTACACATTTTTGTCTGCATGTGTCCATCCATTGATTTATCCCTTTATAGCTGGCCCGGAGAGAGATGTCTGCCACAGTGTTTGTTATGCTGTAGTAGCACCGTTCAGTTTAGTGTCACATGAGTTGATTTAATTGTGTTTTTGCAACCACTGTGCCACTTTTCCCCAATCCTGATGAAATTGACCAATGAATTCAACCACCCAGTTATGACTTTGACCCACCCTGGCAACCACACCAAACTGTCTAGCCAAGTCCTGCATGGGCCATCTCACATCCTAGAGCTGAAATTAGGTTCAGGTTTATTTTAAATAGTGTAATTAAGAAAATTGCCTGGATTTTATCTTACCAATGGTTATATCAGACTTTACATTTGGACTTATATACTATGGACCACCATGTTTCTTACCGTATTCTGATGGTTAATTGGTAATATATCTAATATGTGTTTAAGCATACCAGAGTGGCATTAAAAAATTATCTTGAATTTAAATATAAGTGTGTGGGAGGACAATAAAGTCCTAAACAGACAGATTAGTTTTGTAAAGCCGAGCATCAAATTTCAAAAGTGAGGTTTTTATATTTTATATTCTGCTCTTGTATTCGCTTCCCAGGGCGAAACGTGTTTGTTCGTTGGTTATCAAATCTAGCCTTACCGCAAACACTTAACACATCAGCGAAACAACAGTACGCACGTACAGTGATGTAGCAGTGCATATCTACTGTAAATGAATCAAGTCTACATGGATCCAGTCCAAAAACACTCTCTTTTATCAGTGTGATTATATTCAGTGTCCTTTCTGTGACTTTGCACTAATAATGGTGCAAAGAGATGATGACACGTTCATTGTATGGTAGTAATATATCTTGCTGACCTAGTTGTATACGCATGTGTGTGGTCTTACAGGTGTAAAGGAGCGTCACACTATGGTCTCTCAGCGGAGAGGAAACGGCGATCTCAGGAGGAAGATTGTACGGATAGCACCTCAGAGCTTACCGTGGCTGCCCTGCCCGGAGAGGGCTGCCCCTCCTCTGCTCTCGCTCTCCTGTCAGATGAGCCCGGATTGGTTAACCCCGCCTACGAGCCCAGTGTGGAAGACAACAGCCAATCCGGAAGCACCACAAGCCTGGCAGCACGCAGTTCAAGGAAGAGTGAGTGTGAGTGCACACATTATGTGTGTGTGTTTGTGTATTTGTGCACTAGTGTGTTTTCTCTACCAGTAATGAAAAATATGACATGTATGGTCACCCTAGTTTAGCTGTATCTGTATGCAAATGTACTCTTAATTCATATATAAATACTTAATAGTCATGACTTTGAACAAATATACATATTTAATATGAAGATCAAATTATATTAGATGCTCTGTAGAGATAAATTGCCCTCCCCGAATTAATTTCGAAGAAAAAATGTTTATTATATAATGACATGTTAATTTTATATATATATACATACATATACATATATACATATACATACATATATATATATATATATATATATATATATATATATATATATATATATATATATATATATATATATATATATATAGTCTCCTTGATACTATTGTAGAAATTTCCCTCTATGCACCATTTATGTAATTTAATACAAAAATAAATTAAATTGTTCATCTGAAAGGTTTTATGGCTAAACTGAAACACTCAATTGTTATTGCTGTTAAAGAAACAAGAAGCAGGAGAGTAGGATAAATTCACATATGCCATATGAATACTTTATGAGACCTGTTCCTGACCTCCACAAAGCAACTTAGATGGGTTGCTTTGTCTGACATCCCCTGGAAACATGAATTCAAGAGAATGGGCACAAAATATGCAGCATCATGGATGCAGGAAGTGCAATGATATTACTCAGTGCCCGAAAATAGTCCACTGCTATTGAAAGTTACCAATGAGACTATTTTCAGGCACTGTGTAAAATCATTACGCCTGCTGCAGCCATGGTACGGCAGCAAAGTCCTTGATTATTGTGCCAGAATGAGAGTATAGTTCCTAGCCATATCAGCTTAGAAAATCACAACTTTTAATTTTCCGTCGGTCTTAGTACACAATGTAACTACAGAAGAGTCGTTTTAAATAGGAGAAATATCGGAACACTTTGGTTATTTTTGAGCGCAATGCTAATGGTCTAATCAGATTCAATGGATTGTGCTAAGCTATGCTAAAAGTGGTACCGCCAGTGGTATACAGACTAGTATAATAGTGTTATATATCTATATGTCTATGTGGTGGTCTCCCAGACTAGGGTTTTGATTAATCCTATAGGCCTTAGTTATATTAGGGCATTTAAGTAGTTTTTTACAAACAATATGTGCATCTTAAGACAAAACAACGGTACTGATATATTTTAAGATGTGTCAGTACAAGGTATTTTTAAATTAAGGCAGCTCATGCATGGCATGCATAATACAGCTTTTTTAGATGTTTTCGCAGATACGTATTTTTAGGGTTAGTGTTAGCAGATAAAGTTATTTGCAACTTTCTTAAACAGTGTTTCAAGTTACACAGACATGCAGAAAAGTGGCCTGCACCATTCTGTGCTGATTCAGGTTTATAGAAAACAGCATAGGACAAAGTTTTAATCTTACTGCAGTGTACAATGGACAGCACAGGTGTTTGCCCATGACACCGGCAGGTGCAGCGGTTCATCACAGATGCAGTGATTTCAATATCAACACCACCAACCTAGGCTAGAACACCACAACATAGGGCTAGTCTGATTGGCTGCCGTGTGTTAACATGTCTCTGATTGGCTCCTGTGTGTTAACTAGTCTGTGATTGGCTGTAAGGGTAAGTGGAGTTTGTGAGAGACATGTCCAGGCAGGTTTAGGCAGATAAGTGTACTTCTCTCTCACTTGCTCTCTTCATGTTTCATTTGCAGATCGTAACTTTGACCGGACATCGGTGCGTAGCCGCTCTTTCCGGCGTTTGAATCGAGCATTCAGCGTCCTGAGGAGGACTAAGAGTGGGACAACAGTGGTCAATGAGACCACAGAAGAGAGAGATAACCTCAGAAATGCCAACATACCACCAGAGGGTGAGTGCTTATGAAAATTTTGGAAACCGTTTTTGCATCTTGCTTTAAAAACCATGCTGTTAATCTTGTCTGGGCAAACTGGTTTTCATCTGGTTTGGATGATGAGCAAAACCAACCTAAAACCAGGTGACACACCAGCTTAGAAGAAGTGTCACTGTGCTGTTTTTATGCTTTATGGTATCTTATAAAGACTTATAATAGCCTACTTAATTCTAGTTTAATTCAGCAGAGGTAAATAAGAGACCATGCATGCTATTTGAGATTTAAGTTAAAGTCTAAATTAAAGATACCTCTGTATTATAGGGGGAAAGATGACAGTTGACAGTAAGAACCTATATTGATGTTTAAATCCCTCTGCTAATGTTATATTGCACAGAACATAAAATCAAAACATGATAAGATTGAACTTTAAATGTCCTGACATCTATTGTCATTCATTCAATAACATGCTAAAACATTATCAGCAGATAGAAAATGAAAGAGAGAGTATGTGTCAGAAGGTGACTGGCTGGTTGGGTCCGCTCAGCACCACAGTAGCATATGGTCCTTTAATAATGCAGATGGAGCCTGACAAGGCATGTCAAAGAGAGAGAGAGAAGTGAAGTGTTCAGAGAAGGTGAAATGGGTTTGAGAGATTGAAAATGAGTGAGGGGGTTAAAGAAGGATCTAAGTGTGTGCGCTTGTGTGTTATGTAACACCCTCAGGTTGCTGTAGTAATGAGCTTCACTTTCTTTTTCCCTGCAAGCAATCAGAACAGATGAGAAAATATTGACTTTAAAGAGAGAAAGGGTAGATTGTGGAGAACATGGCGATATGAAAGAGCAATTGAGAAACGATGGTTAGATAAAAATGAGAAATCACAGATTGTAACCAAATACAGCTTTAGTCTTAAACACATCGGTCAAAGACGCAGGTGCGGTAGTTCTTTCACCCAGAACAAATATGTTTGTGCACATATTTGTTGAAGTATTTCAATGCTTATCTTAATCTTAAATGTACAGTTTTTATTGCATTCGATATCAAACCCAGTGGTAAGTGGTATGTATCTATAAAGAAATAAGGCTGGTTCTTACTACAGAGCTAACATCACTTTTCTATGGCAGTTTACTTTAAACTGATTTCAAGGTACTATTTACAGGTATCTGCTACTTACCTAACCTTAACCAACCTTTATTAATTTATAAGTCATTCATAATATTTGTAACACTTCAGTTCTGGATCATAGACTGTAATAAAAAATGGACGTAGTGTCCGAGACGTCACCCATAGGTTTGTGAAGAGCTTTTATGAACCTTAAGTAGGTGGTGCCTGTCATCGCGGCCGTGTGTCACCGCGCATCACTCGTGGATAACCAAAAATGTGTAAAGAGGCGGGATGTGGGTGAAGCTGAGGTGGCTGGTTGCTGAAAGTGACAGTAAGCGTGCCACACAAGTCCTGAAAAGTAAAGCCAAAATGTCTCGATTGTCCCCCATACTGGTACTAGTATAGGTCATAAGCCCCGCCTCCCCCATGTTATTCAATGGTACTTGAGACCAACTAAACAATTGAATTACACTTCAAATATCTTTTTTCCGAAGCTGGTTTCTGTAATTTACTGTAGTTTTATCACGCTGATGTAAATTCAAGTGTTTGTTTTAAAAATAAGTTTGTTTTAAGTTAGTTATTTAATGCTATAAAAAAGGTGGTTTGACGTCATGATTGACAGCTGTGATTGAGAGCTATCTGAGCCGAGCGAAGTATAGTCACTAAAGCACCAACAGACTTTTTCTCTGGATCTTCGGAGGACTGAGAAGATTGGAGCTTTAAATTTAATATCTAAATTTCTATAATTAATATAATTTCACACAGACATAATGGGTTGTTCTGTAGTAGAACCATAGAAACAGTGCAGCGTGTGCTTGTGATATATTATGCACATTCTGTGAGGGCGGGGCCTTGATTTTCCGGCTTTACTTCCTGCTCACTACTGTGCAGGACTCGTCCCAAAATCGCTACGATGGAGACTTAAGACCCAAGATGTCAGTCCCTTATCGGGACACTGGCGGCTTCACTTTTCACCACTGGAAGAGAGCGAATGGGCGTTGTAAATATGTTTTTACAGTCTATGAGTGACAGCAGTGGAAGTTCACCCGTCACTCAAGTGGCCACGCCCTTAATTATGCAGAACTTTAAGTCTTAAAGGAACAGTATGTAAGAAGTTTGTATCAATTAATCATAAAATGGCCCTGATATGTCACTAGACATTAAGAAATCATTTTCATTTCAAATACTTATATCACTCACAACAGTGGTCCGGCCAGGATATTGTCATTTAAAAAGTGGAGTTGCAGCCCTCAACTGACATTTATGTTGTCATGTTGTGTATTGGCCACCAGTTGTGAGATTGCAGTACCAGTTTTTGCCACAAGTTTTGTGATTGCAGTACCAGTTTTGACCACAATCCTACATACTGTTCCTTCAATATAATTTAAACAAAAAAGTTACAAAAAAATCACCTACCTTACAAAATTATCTACATAGACCAATAACACTTTTTGTACCAGACTGTAAACATATTATTTTCTACTGTAAAGTTTGGCATTTTAACATTGAGGTCTATAGGAATTAACTCCCTTTTGGAGCCTGCCTCTAGCGGCCAGTCGATGATTTGCAGTCTAAGTCACGTCCGTATTGGCTTCATCAGAGAGACAGAAGGTTGCCCCTCGGTCTGAACACTTCAACTATTACTTTCTGTAACAACTCCAACTCTATGGCTGCAGATTTATGCTTTAGTTTTGGTTCATTTCCTCAGATTAATAAGGTTTGAAATTAGTTTTTTCTCACTGAAAGACCTGTTTCTTTGTTTCAAGCCTTCATTGTTTCGTTTTGTTTGAGAGGCTCCAATGACATTTATTGTTTTCTTCCCTATTTTCTTTATTCACAGTTTTTCCTTTTTTATATATGAAGTCATGTTTGGCTCTGGTTTTGTCTGAACAGATGTCCTCTTTACAGCACACACGTTGTTTGTATGGCACCCCATGAATCTCCAGATAGTGATGGACCTCACTGAGACTCTCTCTCTCTCTCTCTCTCTCTCTCTGTCTCGTACAGTATTTGCATTACCTCAGCTTCATCATCTAATCCCTGATGGAGAGCTCACCAGTATTAAGATCACCAGAGCAGATCCCTGTGAACCACTGGCTATCAGCATTGTTGGGGGTAATGAGACGCCTCTTGTCCGCATCCTCATTCAAGACATCTACAGAGAGGGGGTCATTGCTCGGGATGGTAGACTGCTACCTGGTGATATGATCCTCAAGGTATGCACATGCGTGTTTGGCCGGGGGTTTTACTTGTAGTTGAGTTCATATGGAATCTGGGAACTTTACCATATAAACATTTGGGAAAAAATGGCAGAAAGCCAGAAAGAATCTACTGTTTTATGAGCTGCTGATTAGTGCCTGCTCCAACACATTTCATTTTTCTTTCTCTTAGGTCAATGGTATAGACATCAGTAATGTGCCTCACTGTTACGCAGTGGCTGCTCTGAAGCAGCCCTGCACACTGTTGCGTCTGACCGTACTACGAGAGCAGCGCCACCGTTACCGGTCCCACCACAATCCCCCCACCGACAGCTTCCCGGCCTACAACTCTGCCATCCGGGACGACAGTCTGCACGTGGTCCTCGTGAAGAGGGTCCCAGACGAACAGCTGGGCATCAAGCTGGTGCGCAGACCAGACGAACATGGCGTCTTCATCATCCATCTGCTGGAGGGGGGACTGGCTGCCCATGACGGAAGACTGAGGGTAGATGATCGCGTGCTGGCCATCAACGGCCACGACCTGCGATACGGAGCTCCTGAGCATGCCGCATTGCTTATTCAGGTAAGCAGCATACAAAAGAAAAAAATCAAAGAAAATGGGGGAAGCCCTGCCACTCATTGAGAACAGTATGAAGCCCTTCATTAAAATGTCTCTCAAGCTGTGATGTGAAAGGCAGCAGACAGCGATTATGTTTGTGATAATAAAATGTAGTCAGAACACTGCTTTTGAATGGCTGTGAATGGACAAAAAGCCGGTTGTTTTTTTTTAACCCATAGTTAGGTAAAATTTGAGCAAAAACAAACGTTGGGTTTAAATGTACCTATCCTGGGTTGTTTTACAGTCATTGTTTAGCGTAATTTAAAAAAGTGGTTGAATTTGACCATATTATACCCACAGTTGAAACAACCCAGCGGTTTTTGATACAGTATACACTAATAAGGGTAAATGGACCCAAACCAGCCAATCCTTGACCTTTAGTTCATTGCAATGTATGTGTGTATAAGCGAGTGTGTTATTTAATATATTCTTCAGGGTGGTGGGTCTTTCTAAGTCTCAAAGTTATTTTTTCAGTCTGCTGCTTCCTGTCTGGTAAAGATTGGTCTCCAAGGAGCCAAGATGGCCGCTCACAGCAGGCAGTTTCTGACATGGATTAACTACCGGCAGGAAACTTATTAAATTAGTCCAATTAGAGTGATAACAAGCTAGGCCCACTCAATTAGGTGGCAGCGAAAGGGCATTAGACTCCCACGAACGCCATCGGCCCACATTGTGAGTGGGTGTCTGCTTTAGACTAACACAAGCTACAACAGGGTTACGAGAGGAAAAGGTTAATGAAGAATAAAGCTGAGATGCACTCAGATGGAACAGGAAGGATGGATAAGAGAAAGAGCAATAGCGAAATAAATCAAAGAGAGTAAAACCCAAGCACATGCATAGACATCTACTGCAGCATGGTTCCCCAATCTCCATTTATATTGCTTTTCTTTTAATAAGTACACACAAGAGAGATACAGTTACATCAAGTTTGAGCTGTAGGGAGCTAGTAGTCATCACAACATCTGGTAATTGTGCTTTCTAGACTTCCATATCGTAATGGCAGATTACGCACCCAAGCACGAACTCTCTCTTGAGTATGAACAAGCTATTTTGAATTTTAATTGTTTAAGAACTGTTCACTCCTTAGGGAGGTTTTTGTCCTCGGTTTGCTCTCCTTATAGGTTCAAAAGGCTTATGTTTTTTTTTTAAGGATTTGCTGCAATAAGCTGGTTCTTAGTCTTGCATGGCCAAACTGGTCACGAGATGGTTTGGGGGGCCTATCAATGTTGGTCCCTTAGGCTGACTAGGCCGGGAGACAATCTAAGGGGTGATTCACATATCACATCTTTTGCAGGCGCAAGCTTGTTATTTGAAATGTAGGCGCCAGATATGCGCGCTCATACTGGAAGCGGTGCTCGTTTTTCCAGGCGCCTCCGCACCGAGTTAAAAACATTTCAACTTTTCAGAATGCCGCAAGTTCAGGTCATGTGACAAGAACCTACGCATTCTAGGCGCGTCATGTGAATGGCCCCTAAGACCAGCAAACTGTATTAAAATGTTTAAACCAGTTGGTCTGAAACTGGGGATCAGATAGTGTTGGCGATAACAGTTTTCTGACACATTATGAAATGTAGGATTTACCATAAATTCTTTGGAATTAAATATTAGAGAAAAAAGGCATATTTAATAACACATTTATTTTTTTGTTTCTTAACTCTTTCCCCGCCATTGACGAGTTATCTCGTCAATCTGCAATACTGCTAATATCCACCAGGTGGGGCTCTTCCGCAACTTATAAAAACATAGTATTTTATAAAGTAGTCTACTTATAAAAACAGAAGTATTGACCTAGATCAAACAGCTGTATGTCCGTATCGCTCTGCATCTGATCTCTATCAAAAGCTTTTTGCTCAAAATTTTGTGTTTTTGATCAAACCTACACATATTTGAGAGGTGATAAAAACAGAACACATGAAGGTAGGATGGAACATTTTTTGTTTGAAAGCAGAGGGTCGGTTCTTTTATTTCATATATTGTATGTTTATATATTTAAAAAGGAGCATTTTCAGGAAGGCATTAAACTGTTGTGAAAATCATGAAAAATTCGGTGAAAGAGTTAAAAGTCCATCTAAAGACCACAGGAGACGTGTTATTAACCACCCAGCCAAAGTTAAATGATTTAAAAAATACTTATTAAATAAAATAAGTAATTAAAATGTTTAAAAAAAGTGGGCAGGATTCCCTTCCCCTTAAGGGGGCGTGCATACCAAAGCTTTTTTACGCCCACAACCGGCACGTTTTCAATTGTTTCCAATGGAAGCTCTGCGTTTTTCAAAAAAGCTAGCGGTTTTCTTTTTCGCGCTGAAAGCCGTCGCTTGGCAGTTTTCCCGCGCTTTTCGCTGAGCACCGAAAGTTGAAAAATATTCAACTTTGGGTGAAAAGCTCCGCTTGTCAATTTCAGTTCTCACACGGCCGTCCAATCACAGTCAAGGAGGGGCGGGACAAGTATCACAACATCCAACCGGCTCACAGCTCAAGTATCACAGCTACCAAAGCGCCCAGCTGAAGAAAGCTGGCACTCAGCTGAAAAAACAGCTGGCATTCGGCGTCCTCCAGATGTTTTAAAGTTTTGGTGAGCACAACCCCTAAGTGTTGGGGGCGTGTCCTCTGTCAGCACTGAAACCACGCCCACTGGCAGGAAAGCTGCAGTCTCTCTCAACTTTCAAAAAACACTACAACCTAAATGGATGCTTGTGAATGTGTTTGGGGCGGGGCCATGCTCGGTGGCTTCAGTGCATCATCAAGTCGTGATTTTAGACTGCCAGAAAATCCTCCACAATTCACTACATAGTTCACGGTAACATGTAACTACATATGTAACATATTTCAGCAAAACATTTATATAGTATGTGTTTAGAAACAATTGTCTGAATTTACTTTACACAGACTTTGAAAATGTCATTTTAAAATTGTTTTGTGTCATGAATTTTCTTTGGTGGGGCCATAAAAAGATGGGCCTTACATAAGAGGGTGGTCATGCAATTTTTTTTAAGAACTGGTTTAAGCTGTTTTTATTAGCATTAAAGCCTCTGAACCTGGACGTAAATGTAACATGCTTTGTATCCTGCAGGCGAGTGAGGACCGTGTCCACTTCATAGTTTCCCGACAGACACAAATCTCTACTCCAGAAATCCTACAGGAGGCGCCGTGGAACATGGAAGGACCACCACCCTACTCTCCTGTAGATATCGAGCAGTCTTTACTGGTGAGTCTCATAAACCAAAGCAGCATCCTTTCTTTACTTCCAATTCCTTCAGTTAAAACACTTTCAGTTAGTAAATCCTGTTACTTTAACATCAAGGAATCAAGCTATCTGCAAAAAAACACACACACACACAATCCTCTGAATATTACACTTCAAACCTATTAATGAAAGAAAACCCAGCGGGGAAAACGCAGCCATGGCATTGAGGATTTCTTCACACCTTTTAAATTTGATTTTCTGCTGCTCAGTATTTGCACTGACAACTTCCCCTGTTCACAGCTATTCATTACTCTCTCTCTCTCTCCTTTTTTTATCTCCTCACTATTCTCCCTCTCTCCATGTCACTTTTCAATCTCTCACTAACTCTTGTTAATTCTCCTTTACACATTTTGAGAGGTGGAAACATTCTAGCTTTACATTATAAAAGGTTTTTTGCTCCTTTGAATTAGACACAGCCTAACATACTTTCTCCACTGATAAGCTGTATGCAGTAACAGGCAGCACAGATCTGATTGTCTGTAGCCCGAGGCGCAGACTAAATACAAACAGCCCTTTTATTGAACTTTAATAAAGCTTTTTATTAAGTTAGAACTTAGCGGCAGTGTTTGTTGTTTTTGGAGGAGTTCCAAGGGCTTAATTTGGCTGCGGTCAGCATTATCGCAATGTCCTGTAAGCTCACCATTTATTACAAACACACAGATACACAGGCTTCATGCAGTCATGAAAATTAAAGTTGTTCTCTTAGTTGGGGTCTCAGGAAAGCTTAACAATAAGTCAGATAACCAAATATGTGTATTTTTTTTATTGTTTCTGGGTGTTTCATCAACTATGCACACTTTTAGCCCTACTGTATGTCCATTTAAAAAAAAAAATACTTTTTTCACTTCCCACAGGACAAAACTGAAATTTGTTTTGATAAAAAAAAAATCAACACATAGTATAAAAGTGGCCAAAGTTGAAGAGACATCTATACTGTCTTTCCACTTTAGGATTCGTGCCAAAAGCCTGCGTGTTACGAGAAGACTGTGACTCTGTTGAAGGAGCCTCATGATTCTCTGGGCATGACGGTTGCTGGCGGGATGAGCAGCAGGGGCTGGGACCTGCCCGTTTATGTCACCAATGTCGACCCCAGTGGCGTCGTGGGGCAAGAGGGCTCCATCCGCAAAGGTAAACTCTCTAAGAGTGTGTTTAATCTATTCAAACACAGCTGACAAAGCCAAGCACACCTGTTTCCAAGGTGCCCCTCTGATCTTTTCTCCCTCGCTTGCTTTGAATACAGATAAACACACAGAACCAAAGACACACCTGCTAATGCATATGTATAACTGTCATTAGTTTTGCAAATATATGCATATAACATTGGAAAATGACACACTTGTACGGCACCACACTTGCCGGTCTGTCTCTCACAAACGGACACTTTTCAGCCCACCATTGAGCATATGGAAGTTTTTGCAGGTTTTTATTTTTATCATGTGCGACACATGCATGTAGGCGTGTGAAGTTACAGGTGCAATCGTTTACAGACAATAGGTGCAATAGCTTACAGACACACATATATACAGGACGCCAAATTCAAGACTTTTAGTATTTAAAGGTGACATAGAATGATTGAACGGGGTATTTATCCTTGTTCTGTGATGTGACTTGTAGACAAAAATTTTTTGTTTGGGTCTGTAATGCCTTAGAAGCGTCCTAAAAACCTCTCTCAGATAGCTCTATTAGGGTGGGGGATTTTAAACAAGTGGTTTGGCACCTATTTGGCTCCCCTACTGGCTTAACTTGCAAACTCATTACTGATTGGCTGACTTTGCTGCCACTCAAAAAATGCAGCCAATTATTTTAAAGTGGAGGGGCAGTGAGATGCCTGTGATGTCATAAGCATCAGTTTTTCAGATTGGGCCGTTTTCTGGCGGACATTTTTTAAAAGAGGAATTTCTATGAGACTGAGATGTTTGGCATGTCTAGCACTTTTTGTATGTTTGTGAATGTGGGTAGACTACCTTTATTTCTACAAAGACAAGGTAAAAATGTTTTTTCATTCTCTGTCCCCTTTAACTGCTGTATGAGATGGATAAAGATGTTATAAGCCCAGTGTTTCAATTATACCAAAGCTTTAAGAAATGGTTTTGGATGAAAATAAGTCAAAAAGATTTGCCTACTAAATAAGTTATACTTTTTCCATTTTGAATGTAATTATTACAATAATACCACAGTAATGGGTGATTTTTAATAGAATAAAGAATTGTTAAGCAGTTGGAGCAGTTTGATAAATACCGTTTATTTGTTGTATTTTGTTATAGCCCCCATTTAATTTTCAACAAGTCAGAAATGCATCAAATTTGGGGACTGTATTGGTTTACTGTGCTGGGAAACAATCCCATTAAACTGAAATTACTTTTATTACCTGTAGTAAAATCTGCAATTCAAAATATAAAATGATGCTTTCTGCTGGTATCTGCAGTCTTTTACAGTAGCTTATTTTATTAATCTGAAAGCTAAAATCCAGTTCTGCGTTTTCCTTTATTTTAAGTGTGGAAATTTCAGTATGTATTTCAGTATGTGCTTCTCTCCTCAACCTCCGAGTCTTACGCAGTGCCCGAAAATAGTGCCCTTGGTTACTTTCAATAGCAGGGGACTATTTTTGGGCACTGCTTTATATTATTGTGCCTGCTGCAGCCATGTTACGGCAGCAAAGTCCTTGATTATCACGCCAGAATGAGAGTATAGTTCCTAGCCATATCGGCCTACAAAATCACAACTTTTAATTTTCTCTCGTTCTTAGTACACGATGTTACTACAGAAAATTCAAGTTTTAAATAGGAAAAATATAGAAACTCTTTGGTCATTTTTAAGCGCGATGCTAATAGTCTAATCGGATTAAATGGACTACGCTAAGCTATGCTAAAAGTGGTTCAGTCTGACCCGGAGATCGGCTAAATGGATTCCAAAACGGTAAAAATCAAATGTTTTACTCTATGGTGCTGAAAAATTAGCCTATTTTCAAAAAAAATTGAGTGTCCCTTTAAGGTATATTCACATTATAAGTGATTTTGTTACTGTGTGTACATATCTTTCAATGAGGTCGTTCGGAGGCATTTTTTAAATATGGTTGTCATAAACAAATGAGTATCGTCCACTCCAGTAATTGTCGAGAGACGGAAGACGGTACACTTCTTTATTGTCATTGGAAGTCGCTCCCGAAAGTCACTTATAATTTTAAAGTTAAACTTTTCCCCATCCAGTCGCCAACGGTCACTGTCACTCGTGTTGCCAAGCTTCCATTGAAATGAATGAGATTGCGTCGCTCTGCTAGTCTAAATGCAGCTTTAGAGGTGTCTGTTGCCATCTGTAAATGGTAATTAATAAATGTAATAATTATCAATAAGTCTATATGACATGCACTGTTTAAAAAGATGTATCACTTAATTTAAGATTCAAGATTCAAAGATTAAAATATCTTTATTAGTCCCCAAGGGGCAATTCAGTTTTCACAGCCAACCCATCCAATAGGTCAATTAGCACACAAAAAATATAAAATTTGTAAGTTAAAATGTATACAAAACAATCATACACACACACAACACAACACACACATTCACCTGCCAGTGACAGAACAGAGCAGTGTGATACAGCATCCAATTGTAATGAATGCCAGTGCACTTTCTTCAAAATGTAGTAATGTGTTTCCTCTTAAGCAATATGACCAAAGCTGCTCAGCTAGGGAAGAATAACATTAACCATTAACATTCCATTCTACTTTTAACAATTCATTCAAATCCAGATAGATGGAAATTAGTTGCCACCTGACATCACTGCCTGTTACTGCATATATTTTTTTATTATGAACACAAACCCATTTCATGTTGTTTTTATACTGAAAGAAGAGCATTCATTTGAGATTTAATAAAAGTGAAAATGGGTAATAAAGAGATAAAGGTAATTTTTGTCATCACGTACAGTACCCTCATGTTGTTTTAAACCTATATGAGTTCTTTATTCTGTTGAACACAAAAGAAGATATTTTAATAAATGAATCACACAGTGGACAGTACTGTCAATGGTCCAGATGTTTCATATATCAAAACATCTGCTTTTGTGTTCAACAGAATAACATGACGGTAAGTAAAGGATGACAGAATTTTCTTTGTTTTGGGTGAACCAACTAACTATCTCTTTAAGTATCACAACTATACAGTGCAACAACCAATCAGAAACAATCTTTTGACTATATCCGTCTCCTAGGTGACATCCTGCTATGTGTAAATGGGGTTGACCTGACGGGTGTGACTCGAAGTGAGGCCGTGAGTAACCTGAAGAACACCTCATCCCCGGTGGTCCTGCAGGTGCTGGAAATGAGCCTTCCCAATGAGAGCACTCTGGACTGCCTGCCGCCCCTGCATTCCCCCTGCGCTCTCTCGCCCTCTCCCCCAGGAGATATCAAACTACCCCTGCCTAATGATGACTACTCCCCCCTCTGGGTGTCCTGGCTCCAGCTGCCCAGGTACAATAAAAGGACATACAGTACAGTTGAGGGCTAGTCAAGTAAAGTTAACTGGGATAAGATGTGCCAGTAGATATACATCAAGGCGAAATGATTTCAAACATAATTTTGCTGCACCAAATGGTTTTTGAGCACACCAGCCTGAACTTTTTATACATTCTGAAAATGTTTGATTTACATGTTTTAAATGTTTCACATTTAAATGTTTTACCTTTATCTTATCCTCAATGTCTACAGGACAACTTAAGTAAAAATTTATATAAGCTTACTTAACTCTCACCCATTAAATTTGACATAAACCAAGTTCTCAGGAATAGAAGTACAGTCTGTTCAATATATCCTATTAGGTACATAGATCTAAATTTCACAACCCATTGAACAACCCACTAGTGTCTACTAAAATTTATTGAAGACATTAAGGTACCACAAAATTAAGAGGACTGCACTTCCTTTCCGACAGCTTCTGAGCGTTTTTTTTTGCGTCTAATTCAATATGCTGCACCGCAGGTCGTGTGACAAGAATCAACCAATCACCTTTACCCTTTATATATCAACATTGGGTCATGTAAACATTGGATTATTCCATATTAACTCAAGATGGAGGAACAGCTGATAGCTGTACAGTGATACACAAAACGAACGAAATGTCAATTTTGACACAAATAGAAGAAACAGTACATGAAGACACATTATTGTATCCATGGGGAGTGCAGCTTAATGTTGCTTAGCAATAGCAGACGCTACAGGAGCGCAAACGCCAAAGCACAATGGAAAGAAGGATGAATACTGGTGCGATTGCATTTTCCACACAATTTTAGACGCACAATGTGAATCACCCTTTTAATTGTTTTGTGGAAAAAGAAAAAACACAAATTGCATTTAAAGTAAAAAAAAATTTGTTCCAATAATAACGCAGAATATTTTGCATAGAGCAGAAATATAAAGACCACTAGGATAGGATTAAAGAGAATGGTAAGTTTGTGTAGGAGTTTTAGGTCCCGGACATACTGCATATTAATTCGGTTGTCACTTTTTACGTTCAGTAATTTACTGGACTGGCAACCGCATTCTACAACCAAATTAACTCCCGCAAAATGCCGTAAGTGACAACCGCATTTATAGAAACTGCATAGTGTGTACATAACCGAACAACTAGTAGTTAATAAAGTATTTAAATGTGCATCATGGATATGACAAGTCTCTTATAATAATAATAATAATAAATGCCTAGAAGGGGAAAAAGTCTTTTGTATGTGCGGTGCAGAAAATGACAAAGATACGAGCGTTTGCTAACTAGTGTTGCCAGATCTTCCACATAAAAAAACTGCAAACTAGAAAAATCTAAAATAAAACCGAAATAAATCCAAATGCTTTCTCTCAAAGATCAGATACCTTCACACTTTATTAACACCAAAAACTTGATCGCTTCATGAGCCAAAATCCATAAACGGTTAAGCACCAAAACGGTATGCAAGTACAAAAAAAACGAGGACCTGGCAACACTCCAGGACCGCACGCTGTGAAGCAGCCTCAAAAAAGCGTACAATACACAACGCCAAGACAGAGGTTTACTGCAAAACATAACGCTGTTAAATTATTTTGGTCAAAGCTGTGAGTGACAAGCACTGCGTGAGATGGCAGAACGTTGCTATGGTTATCTCTGTGTCAATCATCAAGTTTTCGGGAGTGAGTCTTGTTCCATACAGACATGAAATGAACATGTAGGGGATTCACTTCTGCATTTAAATGCGGTTGTCACTCCCGAAAGTTTATGAAATAGACATCCCCTAATGTTTCTTTCCATCTCGTTCATCTGTTCTACATCCTTTGATTTCTCAAAAGTCCACTTTCTCTGAGCTTTCCTGCTGTTATCTGTCAGGCATGGTGGATATCCAGCTTTCAATATTTGAAATATCCATAACAATGAATCTCCCCAAAGGGACTGTACGTCTTTCAATACAAAATGAGTTTTCCACTGTTCCTCAGAATATGAACCTCATTTTATTTACCAGATATTCATAATCTCATTGTTAACCTTTTATGTATCGTGAATGTTCTGTCTATTCCAGGCACCTCTACTGCTGTAAAGACATTGTCCTTCGCAGGAGCACATCTGGCAGTCTGGGTTTCAGTATTGTGGGTGGACAAGAGGAACTCAACTGTAACCAGTCATTCTTTATACGCTCCATCGTAGAGGGCACCCCTGCTTATAATGACGGCAGAATACGGTACATACTTTAAAAAAATATCTCATGTATACTATTAAATATAGATGGCAGCAAGTACTCTATTAGTCTTAAAATACAATAATGACTCCATATACTAAAACTTGCTCTGTGTGGGTTTTTTTTAATAAGCTGTGGTGATATCCTGTTGGAAGTGAATGGGAAGAGCACCTGGGGAATGACACATACAGCTCTGGTACGTCTGCTTAAGGAGCTGAGAGGCCGGATCACTCTCACCATCGTTTCTTGGCCTGGCAGCCTGCTATAGGACTACTCTGCACGGGGGCGGGGCTTATAGCACTGACCCTACATTTAGGGGTGGAGCTTAAAACACAGACGATGACAACAAAAACTGTGGATTTTTGAATACACGACTTCCTTTGAAGGACAGAGCTGTCCTGGGAAGCAGTAAATAGCAGAGGCTTTGACAGACTCTACGCGAGGAGGCGGAGCTAATGATATGACCCTGCCCCCAAGAAGCACGGTTATCAGACTACAAAATTGGGAGGCGCTGTCACGATTGCCCCTTTGTCAATGAACAGGGCATAAGGATAACATCTGCAAATGAGATAAGTGCATGAGAGGAACAAACTGTCAATTACTGACAGAAGGCGGAGCTTGTTCTACTGTACTAAAGAGATGACAAAACACAATATTCAGGAGAATTGAGTCGTGTCTGTCGATAAACGAGTCAGAGATAGATGTATAAACATTATGGGCACTGTGCTATATGTAGTCCGATTGTCTGACTCTGTTGTTGGTTCATAGAGGTATAGAGAGGAGGCACTGTTGGATGAGAGATGCTTAGATGTGTAGGGTTCGAGCGGTGGATACACACGTTGCCAATTTCATTAGTTTTACATGTTAGTAAATGCATTGAAGACGCACATTCTTTACTATAAATGTTGGTGTCTGAAAAAAGAAAATTCAAGCACTTGTACTATGAGTAATATTACTTTGGTTTATTTCTGTTTCTATGGCTTTCAGATATCAGCTTTGTTTCTTGTTCTGAAAGTGGTCGATACTCTCCATCCGCTGGCATGGAGACACATTTGCCAAGTAGTTTTATCGATGGTGCGTTTCAGATGCTGTTGCGAACGAAAACAAACTATAGCGAGTAATAAAAAATAAAAGAATCGCAACTGAAATAAGAAATAAAAAGAAGAGCAATGTTCATAATCTATTTTAAAAATGGATGATAACTTATAATGCTTCAAATAATAATGTGATATTTTGGCGGCCTTGCTGATTTTATTTTTTACTATTGAGAGAAAAAAGTGTGAATGACGTGTGAAAGAAGAAGTGTGTGTGTGTGGGTCTCATTGTGGGTAAGATGCGTGATCTAGCAGCTCATGCTTTGGCTTGTGCAGTATACTGTATCTGTTGGTACCTTTTGTTCAATGATCAATAAAGTCATCTACAAGGACACTTGTGTGATGTTTCTTGGCGTGTAAATGTCAGTGCAAAAAAAGACCTCGAGAGAAGGTCGGAGCATTCACCACAATGAATCACACACATTCACCATATCATGTTTATAATATTTTGATTTAACAATTAACACTTGACACAACAAAAATACCATTCCATATTATCCAGCTATTTTAAATGAATAAATTAATAATATTTAAATTAAATATAATAATTTTCATAAATTAAAAATGATGCGCCCCTTGGGCCATTCTTTACTTTTCATAAAGAAATTTTTAGAAAACTAAATCTAAAAATGTAACATAAATTGGCTGGTGTTTGGCATTGGTTGGTCAAAAACGATTACCAGTTGGTCACTCCGCAGTTGGTCGCTCTGACTGGTGATCTTTTACCTCCTATTGGTCATCAAACAGGTTCACCAACTGGTCAAGGATTTATTCAGGGACCTCTGACTGGTTATCCTGATCCACACTGCACTCCTCGCTGGGTTCCCCGCTCTCTCGCTTATGTCTGGAGCGCTTGTGCCTGTGCCTCCTGTGGCTATCTGCGTCATCACTATAATGATGCCTCCTACTGCTGCCACTAATGAGAACATCAGAGGGAGGAAAGGACATTAAACTGCTAGAGTTCAACGGGTAAAAGTGTTAGAAATACAAAGATTGTGGGTTGATTTCAAGACTATAGGGACCTTTGTTTCTAAACACAATATACAGTAAATATTTGCATTTATGCATATGACAGACACTGCTGACTTAAGCCATTCATTCTGTTTTTAACACTGCATACCTGCGAGAGGATCGGTGAGGCTCACTCCTCTCTCTTTGTCTTTTCTCTCTACGTCTGTCACTCTCTCCTTCTCTTGCTGAGCTTTCCCGATACCTCTCTCTCCTGTAATGAGTGTGATCTCTGTGTCGAGACGGGCGCTCCTCTTCACTGCACATATTGGTAATGAAGGAAAATAATGCACATTGTCAAACATGATGTGTTCACTTTCGGGTGATTAATAATCTGATCGTCATACGCTGCCTTATCAAATTGCCTTACTCAGAATTACTTTGTTTTGAAGTGCACAGATCACATATTAATACTCTATGTAGAGCCTTAAGGGGACATGTCATGAAAATCTGGCTTTGCATGTTTAAGTGCTATAACTCGGTCCCCAGTGCTTCTATCAAAAAATTTGAAAAATATCAACCCAGTAACTTAGTTTTGGTAAACCATTTTCTGCAAGCATGTGAAAAAATTGGTAATTAAAATTTGGCTCCCCTTGTGATGTCAGGAGGGGATAATACCGCCCCTTAATCTGCACTATACATATCACTGCAATTTAGTGCAGAGATCAGCTCATTTGCATTTAAAAGGACACACCCAAAAATGGCACATTTTTGCTCCCACCTACACAGGGAACATTTTAACATGCTATATTAAATTATCTGTATGGCATTTTGAGCTAAAACTTCACATATGTACTCTGGGAACACCGAATATTTATTTGACATCTAAAAAAGTCTTGTGAAATGCCCCATTTAAAGGAACAGTTCACCCAAATATAAAAACATGAGCCCATTGTGACCCCTCTGGGGTCTTTACGTTTATTGTCCCCCTCGAAAATTTTTGACCTGCACTGATATTCACATGCTTTATTCAGTTGCTTAAAAACATTATAATGGGAAAAGTCTCATAATACTGTGTTCATAACAAACTGGGCTACAATATTATATAAGCAACATACATACATGTTTCTATTTTTGTCAAAAGGTTTTTTGAAAAAGCTAATTTTTTCACAAAGTCACTGATATAAGTCCACAAACCCATACTAAACATGTTTTAAACTTGATTTAGTAGTCTAGAGTTATTTCTTTAAAATAAAACGATACATTGATAAAAATTTCTAAGACACTTTTTGCTTAGAAAGCCAATATGCGATGTGTCGTGAATGCTCCTGAATAATCTGCGATTGACACCTGAAGAAACAAAGACTTGCATAATGAGCCACACAATGAGCCTTTTGAATGCTGTATAAATCATATATGGATGTCCAAAATCAGCAGAGAAGTCTAAGGGGGCGTGCACACCAAAGCTTTTACGCCCGCGGCCGGCATATGTTTCTAGTTGTTTCCAATGGAAACTGTGCTTTTTTCAAAAAAGCTTTTTTCCGCACTCAGCGCCAAGTGTTGAAAAACTTTGGGTGAAAAGCTCAGCTCATCAATGAGGCTGTTTACACTTGGCATTAACATGCGTTTTCGTCGATCGGATCACAAGTGGACGACGTTAATGCCAGGTGTAAACGGTGTTCAAAACGTTTTGAGCTCGTCCACTTTCGACCACATTCAACCACATCCAGAGGTAGTCGAAACCACTTTCGGTCGGATCGCTTTGGAGTTGCGGAACGCATATGTGGTTGAATGTGTTCGAACAGCCACAAGCGACCGCCTTCTCTCCGCCCATTTATCTAATCTGAGATACAAAACACAAGTTTTACGTCTTTTCTGACTTCTGGCACTATTTTTAGCCTTTCATTGATAAAACTAAAGCGGCTGATCTCCGTAGTTTCGTTTTGAAAGTGTGTGAAAGTTGCGAGATCCTATTTCATCAATTGCGCTGAAAATTCAGAGAAAGCTCTAACACTCTTGTGCAGCATGTTTACTTGCTAAACAAGCAGTGGACTCCGACATAAGTTTGCGTCCATATAAACTCATAATTACTCCCGCTCGCATTTGAATGACAGCAGAGAGACTCGCCCACCGTCTCACAGACCACCCCCTCACAGTATTCAGGACAGAAGCGGTCGAAAGTGGACAAAAGAGACGGATTTAAATACCAGGTGTAAACGCAAAGTGTCTCTCTCGTCCACTTGTGATCCGATCGATGAAAACACATCTTAATACCAAGTGTAAACAGCCCCAATGACACTTCTGACACGGCCATCCAATAACGGTGGAGGAGGGGAGGAACAAATGTAGAAACAACCAACCAGCACATCCTACAACGACTGATAAACAAAGCAGAAGTATCACAGCAACCAAAGCGCTCAGCTCAGCTAAAAAAACTAGCATGTGGCATCCACCAGACGTTTCAGCCACGTTTAAAGGTTTGGTGTGCACAGCCCCTTAGTCATAAAAAAAAGGTAGCGCATGTTGATAACATTGAATCTAGTTGTCATATGCATATTTTATTTTAATTACAAAAATATTCTTTTCCATGTGTGTGAACTACAGTATTCCATTAATCAAGTTTTGAAACGATTCTAAAATGCTTAAACTGTAGCGATTATGATGTTTTCCAAGACAAGAGTGCAAGTGCACAACGTGTTACTCATGATAAAAGAGAGACAGACTCCACACTGTGATAGCTCTGTATTTAGAGGCAGTTAAAAGCCCTTAGGTGATGTGATATAGATTAGTCCTGGAAACACTAATGACATGACCAGACAAAAGTGCTTTTAGTGGCAGTGGTACAGTAGGTGCAAGAAAGTATGTGCGCGATTGCTTCATGTTTCTTTTAGTTAAGCAACTGCCAGGTGTCCTTTCTTTGTGCGTTTCTCACTGTTAGTCAAGCAATCTCTATTTTACTGTCAGCAGTATGAACTGAAAGCCCAGCATGCAACTGTGCTAGTGTTGCAAATTCTTCTCTATCGACCTAATACATTTCAGAACCATGTACTTTGGGATTTGGGGTGTAAATGCACCATGAGCAAGACATCACGTGATTCTGAGTCTGTTAGTGTTTGTACTGTATGTGTCATGCCAGCTGGACTGAACACCAACACGTCATCTCTTTAAGCCATGGGAATGAGATCATATGGGACAACTGTTCACCAAATGTCCAACTAGTTGCATCTCCAGGCAGAAAAAGATGAGAGTAAGGTGGAAATAAATGAGCAAGCAAAATAAAATAGAATAGATAGAAAGGTAAAAGTCTCTTTGATCTTGTATAAACCTAGTATACTTAATTCTGTGTTGTATAAAAACTGTGATAAAGAACAGGTTTGTCAGAGTACACCATAGCAGAGAGGACTCTAGGGCTGAATAAAAATGTTGGTCAGTAGGCCCTACAGAATGAGCAACAGCACAGGCGCTAAGCTGCTAACATACTCTCAAAGCCCTGCCATGTGTGGATGTGTGTGATAACTTCAGTCCTAGTTTATGTAATGCCAGGCCAAAGTGTGTGTTTGTGTCCCAGCGGGCCCTGCAGTGAATCAGAGGCGCCATGCTGAGATTTGGCAGTCATTTTATTTAATGCGTGTTCAACCAAACCACTTTTCCTTTAAAAACAATCCCACGGCAGTTATACGCTGTGAGGCCTTAAAGGGATAGTTCGGCCAAAAATGATATTAAACCCATGATTTACTCACCCCCAAGCTGTCAGAGTTGCATATGTCCATCGTTTTTCAGACAAACACATTTTCGGATATTTTAGAAAATGTTTTAGATCTTTCAGTTGATTAAATGTGAAGTTACGGGGTCCACGACCTTCAAGTCCAAAAAAGTGCGTCCATCCTTCACAAATTAAATCCAAACGGCTCCAGGATGATAAACAAAGATCTTCTGAGGGTAATCCGCGCGGTGTTGTTGTAGAAATATCCATTTTTAAAACTTTATTAACGAAAATAAATACCTTCCGGTAGCGCCGCCATCTTAGTCGCGTCCGCATTCAGGATGAGAGCTTACGCAGCCTACGGAGGCTACTCTGCTGCTGCTCTGTGCCCCCGCCCTCCGAATTTGTCATACGTCACTAAGAAAAGTGCGTACACTACACTAATACTCTCTCCTGAATACAGAGGAGTCTAAGGCTTCAGTCACACCAAAAGCGCTTTAAACGCTTGCAAACGCAAGGCGCGACGCACTGCCTTTTTTAAAAAAAGAGCAGGGCGACGCGGCTTTTCATATTGCTAAGCAACCACCGAGTCAGCTGTCTTGTCAATCAAATATTGAAGCGTGAGCGCTCTTTTGCTGTTAACTGTCATATCAGCAGAAACTTTAAAAAGAGGACGCTTGCTCTGACCTTGTTTGAGGGTGAGAGGTGCACAAACACACAGGAGAGAGTGAGCGAGTGGTGTCCGGTTCTTCAAAGCAACTGTAAACTTCCCTCGCCACAACGTAAGGCCCGCCTCTCCCCTCATTCGATTGGACAATGGAAAGACACGAATGACGTCGGGCGCTTCTCCGCTCTCAGCGCTCCTTCAAAAACGCTGTGCGCGGCAGGCGGCAAAAAAACGCAAGGCGCTCGGCGCGCATAAACAGCGCGCAAACGCGCCCTGCCCATAGAATATCATTAAAAAAAGGCGCCTGCAACTGCCATAAACGCTATTGGTGTGACTGGCCCCTAAGATGGCGGCGCTACCGGAAAGTATTTATTTTCGTTAATAAAGTTTTAAAGGGATAGTTCGGCCAAAAACGATATTAAACCCATGATTTACTCACCCCCAAGCTGTCCGAGTTGCATATGTCCATCGTTTTTCAGACAAACACATTTTCGGATATTTTAGAAAATATTTTAGATCTTTCTGTTCATTAAATGTAATGTCACGGGGTCCAGCAATAGTCCACGACCTTCAAGTCCAAAAAAGTGCGTCCATCCTTCACAAATTAAATCCAAACGGCTCCAGGATGATAAACAAAGGTCTTCTGTGGGTAATCCGTGCGGTGTTGTTGTAGAAATATCCATATTTAAAATGTTATTAACGTTATAAACTACCTTCCGGTAGCGCCGCCATCTTAGACTCAGGAGAGAGTATTAGCGTAGTGTACGCACTTTTCTTAGTGACGTATGACAAATTCGGAGGGCGGGGGCACAGAGCAGCAGCAGAGAAACTCTGTACGCTGCGTAAGCTCTCATCCTGAATGCAGATCACTCCAAGATGGCGGCGCTACCGGAAGGTAGTTTATAACGTTAATAACATTTTAAATATATATATTTCTACAACAACACCGCACGGATTACCCACAGAAGACCTTTGTTTATCATCCTGGAGCCGTTTGGATTTAATTTGTGAAGGATGGACGCACTTTTTTGGACTTGAAGGTCGTGGACTATTGCTGGACCCCGTGACATTACATTTAATGAACAGAAAGATCTAAAATATTTTCTAAAATATCCGAAAATGTGTTTGTCTGAAAAACGATGGACATATGCAACTCGGACAGCTTGGGGGTGAGTAAATCATGGGTTTAATATCGTTTTTGGCCGAACTATCCCTTTAAATATGGGCATTTCTACAACAACACTGCGCGGATTACCCTCAGAAGACCTTTGTTTATCATCCTGGAGCCGTTTGGATTTAATTTGTGAAGGATGGACACACTTTTTTTGGACTTGAAGGTCGTGGACTATGGCTGGACCCCGTAACATTACATTTAATCAACTGAAAGATCTAAAACATTTATTAAGATATCCGAAAATGTGTTTGTCTGAAAAACGATGGACGTATGCAACTCAGACAGCTTGGGGGTGAGTAAATCATGGGTTTAATATCATTTTTGGCCGAACTATCCCTTTAAGCAGTTTGCAGCGAATTCTTGGAAAGATTTTTATTTTGCTTTGCTGAAAAAACAAAGCAGAAATTTTGACCTACACTGTAAACATTTAGGGCTATCAATGGATTTAAATAATGTATTTTGTGCATAACGTCTTGTAATTGTTTATTCTTCACACTAATATTAAAACAATCATGAACTGTCAAAACTGTACAAGCCTAAAGTCAGATGTCTCATTTCTATTAATAATATTTATTTTATTAATAGTATCAGTATTATTATTAAATGCAAATGTAATGCAATTAATAGTAGAGATACTATTTATAAAATAAATACTATTACATTTATGCATTTGGCAGACGCTTTTATCGAAAGTGACCTACAGTGCATTTAATCTATGGGTGCTTCTCAATTCTTATTTGTCCATGTTGCAAGACGCATGAGACAAAGCATTACGTGAAATAGGATATCCTTATTCCTCACTCTCTGAATAAAGTTCATTCTCTATCATCAAATTATCAAGCGCATTAAACAGGGTTCCCACACCTTAGTTAACTTCAAATTCAAGGACCTTTCAAGGACTTTCCAGGTCCAATACCCTCAAATTCAAGGACTAAATATGGGGACACATTTCAAGTTAAAGCAAGGTTACATCATGTTACCTTTTAAGATACATTGTTACAGTTCCCTTTCGAGGGAACTCGTGCCGCGTCACTGCGGTGACACTTTGGGGACGCTTCCGCGTCTGAATGTGTATATCAAATTCAACCAATGGTGAGGCTTAACAACAAAGACAGGGTGACGCGGGAGCCAGGAAGTATATCGCTATCTGAAATATTGAAAAAGACGGCGTTACAGGGACGCAGGAAGTATGGCAGGGAACAAAAGTTACATACGTAACCCGAGACGTTTTCATGTGTCAAACACAACTATGCAAAAAAAGCATTTTGGTATAAATCAACATTCGCATATAGAAAATACAAGCATTTAAAGCGATCAGTATAGCATGTGTGCTTGATATTATCCGACTCTACACAGGGAATAATATGGATTTTTTTCCAGAAAACTTCTTGCATAAAATAGATTGTAGGACGTAGGAGATGAGGAAGCATATTAAGAAGCACCCTATAGGTTAAATAAGTGTACTCCCTGGGGATCGACCCCTTGACCTTTGAGATGCTAACACAACAGTCTACCAATTGAGCTACAGGAACATTATCAGTTAAAAGCAACATATTTCTTATATGTGTGATAGACGGGGCATGGTAGTCATGCTGATGGTGCTAATGGGTTGTATAAGACAAAGTAAGGCATTACTGATAAGAGCCCTGTCATTGTGTGTGTGCATGAAATAACAAGAGAGATGGGTTTAAAGAGACAGTGTGTGTGACCTCATATTATGTGTGATGTGTCTGTGTGGTTCCCAGCTGTTCTTCTGGCCTGTTTTAATCTCAGTGCTCTCCTCTTGTGACCTTGTGTTGGATCTGCTGCCACCGCTGCAGAGCACAGTCAGAAGTTTTAATGCGTACAAATGTGTGTCAGCTCCAAGTGAATACAATATGGACTGGAGTCACATGCATGACAGTAGTTTCATATTAGATCTTATTTAGTATTGCCAGTTTGGGCTAATAATAGAAATATATGCATCATGTTGTGCTATCATGTTGTCAAACCCCTGCTTTCCTTGTTTTTGGAACATATAGCTGTCTTTATAAACATCTGTCTGTTAAGCAACTCTCTTTTCATCTATTCACTCTTTACTTTTTTCACCTCATCCTTTATTTTCCTCTTTTTCACTCTCTGTTAAACATATGCATTACATGGAGAGTTGCAGACCAGACCTTACATCTGCACTTATTGATCATTGATGGCTGGCTCTTATTCTCTTCCGCACAATAATCTATTGCTCATGAAGAAAGCGGGTTTCTTAAAATAACTCCCTGCTGTTGGTTGTATCTTACCTTCTGTGGTCCTGTGAGGAGGGACTCTGATCTCCTTCTCGGTATCGCTCTCTCTCGCGCTCTTTTTTATGGCCTTTCTCTCTTTCCCTTTCTTTTTGATGGCCGTAATAGTCCCATGGTTTACCACTGTTTAAAACACGGGGCCAAGAAGCCATGCTTGGTGCAGTTGGGTACACACCTGAAAAAGAGGAAAACAAACATGTTTTAAGTGTAGAATAGGCCTTAAATATTTAAAATGGCAAAATGACAATAGCTGAACTTTTAGCAAATATCCACATTTAAAATTGTTGTCGTTTTCTTTTGGGTAAATGTGAATCAAGAGATGACTCATCGGATGTGTCAAGTCAAATACTCTCTGAAATTCGATAAAAAAATTAAATCCCCCTATATTTCTTGAATCTGACCAGAGACAGTAAGCAGAAAAAACGGCAATTTCTTCTTAACAGGTTCTTTTAACAGTTTCTTTCCACAGAGATCAATCTGACATTTTACAAAAACTAATTGTATATCCATTGTCAAAAGACCTCCTGTCAGTTGGGTTGAAAGTTACAACAAAACTAAAAAGAAAATGGCATTTTAAATCTGACTCTAGGGCAATTGTACTTCATATTCAAAGGGCACATGTCGGAAAGGTAGCAGGATAACAGCTTGCTATTACTATGAGAATATATTGCTCTCCCTCTCTCTCTCTCAAACACACATGCACCAATTCAGTCACAGAAAACTCGTATTAACAATAACTGTTTTAACTTATTGACTCTGCCAAAATCATTACTACATAAAGAGGTTAACAAGGCCACAGTGTATCGTCTGACATGCTCATTTTTCTCGGTGTGTCCTTGTTAACCTCTGCCTGCAATAATGATGTGTGTTGGACGGAAGTGGAAACGCTTGCAGTGCATTTCTATGTTCATTGGCTGCAACTTTATCCCTTCAGTTCAACGTGTTGTGTGTGTTGATGATGAGAGGGTGTTGAGTATATTAACGCTTTGTATGCAGTTCCACTCTTTAACACACTGACACAGACCCAACACAGACTCACATTAACTCTTCAGAGTGCTGTGATATGTGAAGGGCGTGTGAATGTGTTAGGATGCCTGACAGTGTGTGGTTTGTTCGTACAAGCAAACTCTTTTGATTGGTTGCCCAGAGTTTTTGATGCTATGATTAGGATGGACCAATAGCAAGGTGCCAGATTAAATACAGTACGTATGGTGCTAAAGTCTTAGGCCACCACCACCAGACTTGTTTTTTTGGAAGTTTTAATGTCCATCCATATTTATTTTTCAATCTACTTTATTAAGATACAAACAGAAAATACAGGAAATATATATTTTTGTGTATATATAAATATGTAAAAAATAAAAATAATAATTTTTAGGACTTAATGTCTTCTTTAGGCATTGTCGTTGTTTAGTGTGTCCTCTCTTTGCTGTACATCTTGAGCGTTTTTGAGCAGAATGAAGTAAAAAGACTAATTTCTTTAAAATTAGAAATTAGGATTTAATTTTATTTAGGTTTAAGAGATCCTGCAGCTGCCTGCTATTGCTGAAGTGGAAGGGGAGTTTACCCTAAAAACTTGACACATCGGTTTACATTTTTATTCAGTTTTTAATACTACATACACATTTCCTGTATTTTCTGGATGTATTCTATTAAAGAGACTGAGAAATAATTATATATGATCACTATAGCATTGCAAAAACAACAAATTATCAATCCCAAAACTTAACCCTCAGAGGAAACTTTAGTTTATTTCAATAAAAGTACCATTTACTATATTTTTTAAGCAACTTTGTTTGCGGTACACATGATTTGTCCTCATAACCCATGCATGTCTACACATTATTATACACATTTGTAAACCACATATACCCAAACACACACACACAAATCAACCTTCAAATCCCATTACTGTACAAAGATGGTGATGATTCGATTTTTCTGACCAATGGTGATATGGTCTTAAACATGAGTGAATAAATATATTTACTACTACAGTATGTTGTATTTAAGACAATGTACTGTGGTGTATATCACTGAGGTGAATGTGATAAACACTACAAGCAAAATTAATTGATAGTTAGGCATAGATATGATATTCATACCTGGAGGAAAGGGGTATGGTGAAATAGAACGTCCATCACTGAACGGGGGAACTGAGCGTCCTCCACCCAAATGTCCACTATACAAATAAGGCACAATTACATGTTATTTTCCACACATAAGACTTTTGAACTCTAATACTTTCTCAGGTAAACCATAAGATCAAGTTTAATTAAGAAACACAAACTATTCTCATCTGAATCTCATTGGTTCTTGTCTCATGAAGAAACATGCATATGACAACTACTGTAGTCACGACACATGCAAGAATATTTATACTTACTATGCTGATCTGTATGTTTACATGGACATCCAACATAACACAATCACTACATAAGCAAACATATAGTTTCACTTTAGAAGACACATATTAACCCACTGGACTAATTTGGATTCTTTGAGTAATGATGTGCTTTTTGGAGCTTTACATAGAAGAAGATATCATGACTGCATTCTAATAGAAATTGTGGTTAATTGAAAAAAGGAGGTCACATACATCTGGGTTTGCATGAGTGTGAGTAAATTATGAGACAATATTTGGATCAACTATTCCTTTAATTAAAAAAAAAAAAACATGTAATTTGCTCCAAGCTCCCTGGGATCAGCAAACCCCTATACTTTTAACTAACAACAGAACGAGGAAAAGAGAGAGCATATAACTAGAAAAGAAAAATAGAAACAGAAAGGGCAGGCAGAAATTTTTCAATGATAAACAGACTCCTCTCTTTCAGAGCTCGATTTCCTCACTGTTTTATGTTACTGGCATAAACTCAATGTGCAGCATGCGCTCGCTAATCTGCCAGCAGTGTGTGTGACTGTTCGTATGTGTCTAACAGCAGATCCAATACTGGCAAACAAGCCATCGCTGA
This sequence comes from Paramisgurnus dabryanus, assembly GCF_030506205.2. Taxonomy (NCBI): domain Eukaryota; kingdom Metazoa; phylum Chordata; class Actinopteri; order Cypriniformes; family Cobitidae; genus Paramisgurnus; species Paramisgurnus dabryanus. Next base: position 21,036,874 of record NC_133348.1, on the reverse strand, counting down.
TCCGTAAATCCTGGCTGACCGCCCTGCTTCCAGGGCATTCTGCAATGTGTGTGTGTGTGTAACAGAGAAATCACATCCAACAGACCTCTATGTGGTCAGGTGCTGTTTAAGATGAGTGCACTGATTCTAATAATATCTCTGGAAGAGATGCTGCTGTTCTGCTTCTCTCTCTCTCTCTCTCTCTCTCTCTCTCTCTCTCTCTCTCTCTCTCTCTCTCTCTCTCTCTCTCATTTCCTCTACATTCACTGTTAAAATTAAAGATGCTTCATGATGCCATAGAAGAACATTTTTTGCTGAGCGGTTCCATAAAGAACCTTTAACATCCAAAAAACCTTTTGGTTTCAAAAAAGGTTCTTTGCAGTAAAAATGGGTTTTTTATATTATAAAACTGTATAAAATATTTTTTTTCTTCTATGAATCCTCTAACTGAATGGTTCTTAAACATCGCTGTGAAGAAACTTTTTTAAGTGTGTTGCACGCTGTTCTCGGTTTTTACATTTCAAATTCAGCCAGATTTTTTATCCTCTTATTCTTGATTTATTATTCTTGTCTCTGTGAACACACAATAATGTTATTAATAAAGGTTATTAAAATGTTCTTTTATCTGCTTGTACACTCTTTAACAAAAGCTTGCAAAAATGGTAATCGTCTGGCATATGGTTCCATATAGAAACTTTTCTGTTGCACCAACAGTTCAAAAGGTACAGATTATTAGTTAAAGCGATAGTTCACCCAAAAAGTTACCCCATGATTTATTCACCCTCAAGCCATCATCGATGTATATGATTATCTTTATTCAGACAAACACAATCAGAGTTATACTAAAAAATTTTCTGGCTGTTCCAAGCTTTATAATGGTAATAAATGGGGCTTCTGATTTGAAGTCCAAAAAAAAAGTAATCCACATGGCTTCAGGTGGTAAATAGAGGCCTTCTAATAACAAACGATTCAATTTTATAAGAAAAATTATTAATAAAAATATGACCAATAATAATAAAATATAATAACAAAATAATAACATATAAATAATAAAATATTTAAAACATATAATTAAACAAATAATTAGCTTCCGGTAATGATCAACGCTTGTTCAAAGAGAGTGTGCTTCCAGCGTATGACGTAGCGTACGAGACATACTCAATCTCTGGTTTAAACTAACAGGACTGGGCAAAAAATCCTCAATATCCTCTAATATCTATATCCTATTTCCTGACATTTTGTTTGCATTCATCAATACGCCAATAGGTCTCGTAAGCTACATCCCAAGTCATATGCTGAAACGCGATCTCATGTGAACACGTGTCTGCATAAAGATAATCATACAATGAGGATGGCCTGCATTCACACCGGCCGCGCAAGAGGCAGCAAAAATGTGCTATTTGCGCGTAGTTGGACGCTTGAACATTTTGAGTTTACTCACTTCATTCATGCGTGAAAGCCGTGCGTAAAATTCTAGTCATTCGAGACATACACACGAAAATTTGCATCATGGGAGGGGCTTCTGCGACTCCGCTTGCTCCTGATTGGTTAACGCGGCGCCAATATCCGCCAAAGTTCAGATTTTTCAACTCATGTGTTTCCCACGGCAACGCGCTAATCGCACCATCCACGCTGCATGATCCGCGCCATTTGCAACGCAGGATGCCTATTCGCGTCTTTGCCTTGACTTAACATGTAAATCCCTCACGCTTGCCGCCTCTTCCGCGTCTTGTGTGAATGCCACATCAGTCATTTTCATTTTTGGGTGAACTATCCCTTTAAGAAAGAAACGGTTCTTTTAACAACCTTTCCTTAAAAGGTTCTTTGGAGAACCAAAAATGGCATTGCAACAAAGAAGCCTTTCAGATCCTTTATTTTTAAAAGTGTAGTGGAGACGACAACAGGAGATAAGAGGAGGAATTTATGATAATTGATGTTAGATGATCCACAATTGCAGTTTTATCTAACCCCTGGGGCGAGTCTTATTAGCGACTGCCTCATTAAGACAGCTAATCGCTGCAGAATTCGGCCCTAATGACCTCACCTTAATGGCTGTGCACAGACTCCGCCCCTCCGATGGGCTCTACCGCATCACTCTGGTGAATATAAGCATCAACAACATAATTATTACTGATATTCCACAACATGCGCTGAGGGAACGCGCTGACATATTTTCTAAACTAATAAAACTCTATGCAGGATGTGGTTGGCAAATCTCAAGACATCTAATCAAACCATGCGCTGAGGTGGGAATTCACCAAGAATGAATACAGCTGATAGCGCTGTTTATTTGTACCCCTCATGAAAGAAATTATGCAAATAATGTAAGACCGCATAGTGATTGCTCGATGCATGGCACAATTCCCCAATTTGCGACCGGTTCTGAGTGCTGGGTTGTGGAAGATGCGTCAGACTA